>NC_063351.1:16280966-16285571 GCF_021869965.1 Rhincodon typus | reverse complement strand
AGGGTCTAGGCCCGAAACGTCAGCCTTTCTGCTCCTATGATGCTGCTTGGCCTGCTGTGTTCATCCAGCTCTACACCTTGTTATCTCTCTTTATCTGAATCATATGGGCCTTGTCTCCTATACAATGTTAATTCATTATCATCTGGACCTGAGGTCAGTTCTAGCTTGAAATAAAATTGACAGTTTAAAGTATTTATAAAACATAACATTTCTAATGCCTATCTATGAGACTTGGAATCTAAGGCCTGAATTCTCATTGAATTAGAAGAGCTCCATGCCTTAAACAAAATGCAGCCAAAGCCTGAAGTTCTGTCTCTGATCCAGCATTCATTAGTTTTGTTGTCAGAGCTGGGTTGGAAATGAGACAGGAGGTATTTCATGCATCCACAGTTTCCAGAGGCTACAGCACAGTTAAAAGTGCAGCTGCCTTCAAATAGAAACATTTTTCATCACCCAGGTTTCTAAAACATGACTTGTCAGCTTTAGATATTTACGAGAAAGGTCTAAACTTCATAGAGTTCTTTCAGAAGTTAGGTACCTGTTTAAAATGGGTTAGATACCACTTGAAGATGATGAAGACTAGAAATAAGACTGCATAAAAATTGGATGTCTTTGGAACTGCCAAGTTATTTCAATATGTGGTCTTTAAATTTGTACAACAAAAAACCGTCTTGCAGTTGAAAAACATCAATAGTTTCAATTTCAAGAAGTTTGGTGACACCAGCCTGAGTCTTAATATTGTAGGATTAATCCTGTATGGCTGTTGCAACAACTTATTATTGTCATATGGAGGTTGGGATAGAATTCAAGTATTTGTTATTAATCGTAATTAAGTATTATGTTAGGTGGCACAAACTTGGACGTAATGAAAAGACAGCAGACACTTAGGACTGGGTTGTCCTATCCCTATTTGGGGTTAAATATTATCAGGCTGGCTTTAACAATGTGTGGAGGGAGTTGATTTGCTGTTTAGCATCCCTATTCACGTTGTGAGCATTTTGAAATTAGGAGGATAAGGGCATATGGGTCAAAAGTCTGCACACTGCTGATCCAACATTGATGCAACTCCAATGTAGATTGCACATTTCAGACTTCCTCCGTCACCACTGCAAAATAAATGGTGTTGGGCTAGCTTTTAAAGATGACATAGTTCACACCAACTCATGAGGCAAACCAGGTCTGGAGTTGGTAACCATTTGACAGGTAAGTTCAAAGTTATTTACAATTAGATATGCCATAGTGAAATAAGTGTGGAATGATAAGATCTTGTTTTGAAGAAACAAATGATAATTAAATTAAATTATGAAAGTGTAAAGATCTTCAGATGCATGATCATCAGGATAAAGTAATCATTCGCACTGAACAATTTTGAAATTTACTACGTTAATCGTCTGTATTAATTTAATCCATTCATTAAATTTCAGCCGTTTTAAAAAAAAGAATTACTCATGGGATGTGGACATTGCTGGCTAGGCCAGCATTTATTGCCAATCCCTAGTTGCTCTTGAGAAGATTGACCATTGCAATTCATTTGGCGTAGGCACACCCACAATGCCAAGACATACTTCCCTGTTACGATGCATGAACAGTTTTCTGGGCTCTTTGAATGAATTCATAAGCATTAACATATTTGGCTTTGGAGTTTTGTTGACACTGTTTCAATAGAATATCAGTATGAGTACATTACTGAGTTCCAAACCCAGTTATGGATTTAACTCATCAAAGCGATCGAGGGTTTTTTTAACCTTGACATTTTTATCGGCTCCTAATAGGATTATGTTTTTAAGTGATCTTTTACAAGACTTTTAATTTATTTTTACAATTTTATGAGCATTTTAAAAACTTCCCAATGTTGTTAAGGGACTTATAATTTCTATACATGGGTAAGTGAGCATGTGGATAAGGATATATGGAGAGGAATGGAGTTAAAAAATCTATGGCTCCTGGGGATATGGGCAGGGAGGGATGGGGATTAGGACAGAGGGTTAGTGAATCTTGTACTCTTGTACAAAACTGAGCAGAAGTTACCGTAAACAGTCGTGGGTCATTTACTCTGCCACCTCAACATCTGTCTGAGTCCTGCTTCAGCAGGCAATAGTTGCAACTCCAGCCTATCCCTACCATCCCACCATGAAGAAAGCTTGAGTGAGCTTTGCATGTCAGATAGGGAAATCATAATGTCAGAAAATGGCCCGACTTCTGGCTCAAGATGAAAATCAGCCCTTAACTTCGGAACATAACTGTGATAAATCAGAAACAAAAACAAAGTTGCTGGAAAAGCTCAGCAGTTCTGGCAGCATCTGTGAAGGAGAAAACAGAGTTAACGTTTTGGGTCCGGTGACCCTTCCTCAGATAAGGATCCTATGATAAATCAGAAATTGGTAGTTCTCTGGCATAATTATTTATATTAATGAAAAAGATATTTTTAAATACTTATGATGCATGGTTTGGTTCCATTATGCCTAAAGTTTCAGTCATAGAGTTATAGACTAATACAGCATGGAAACAAGCCCTTCAGCTCGAACTGGTCCATGCTGACTATGGTGCCCACTCAACTTTTCCAATTGCCCGCACTTGGTCCATATTCCTCTAAACCCTTCCCATCCATATACCTATTCAAGTGTTTTTTTTAAATGTTGCTATTGTACCTGCCTCAACCAGTTTCTCTGGCAGCCCATTCCATATATGCACCACTCTCTGTGTGAAGAAGTTGCCCCTCAGGTCCTTCTTAAATCTTTCCCCTCTCACCTTAAACCTATGCCCTCTAGTTTTCAATTCCCCATCCCTGGGAGAAAGACTATATGCATTCATCCTATCTATGCCCCTCATTATTTTATACACCTCAATAAGATCACCCCTCATTCTCCAATATTCCAAGGAATAAACTCCTATCCTGACTAACCTCTCCGTGTAACTCAGACCTACTGGTCCTGGCAACATCCTTGTAAATCTTCTTTGCGCACTTTCAAGTTTAACTATGTCTTTCCTATACCAGGGTGACCAAAACTGTACGCAATACTCCAATTGCGGCCTCACTAATGACTCAATCAACTGTAACATAACGTCTCAACTCCTTTACTCAATGAAGACCGATGAAGGCCAACATGGTAAGTGCCTTTTTCACCACCCTGTCCACCTGTGATGCCACTTTCAATTGGCAATGTACTTGTACTCCTAGGTCCCTCTGTTCCACAGCACTCCTCAGGACCTGACTACTTACTGTAAAAGTCCTACCTTCGTTTGACTTTCCAAAGTGCAACACCTCACACTTACCTGTATCAAATTTCATTTGCCAATCCTCAGCCCACTTCCCTATCTGATTGAAATTCCGCTGTAATTTTTGATAACCTTCCTCGTTATCAATACCTCCTAATTTTGTATCATCTGCAAACTTACTAATCATGCCTTGTACATTCACACCCAGATCATTTATGTAAACAACAAATAACAAAGGTCCCAGCATCAGCCTCTGTGGCACACCACTATAGGTAACTTTTAGGTACAGAAAAAACCATGTTGTTGATGGCACTACCACAGGCATTAGAATGTGTGGCAGCAGGATGCAGAAAAAGTAGCCTATGAAATGAGTCAGTGTCTAACCAAGGTTTGACAAACAAGCTACCACTTTTGATCTCACTGTTCTAGTTAATGTAAAAACCTAAAAATCCTTAACTTTGACTCCAAAACCCATGACGTTCTATAGCATCAAGTCAAATATGGATAAGCAAAGGCTCTGCTGGTTACCAACTATTTCTTCACCCAGCCATTTCCAATTAGGTGGTGAATCACTGAAGTTTCATCTTGAACACCAAATGGAAGAAGCATGGACGATGGCAAAAGCACTGAATGTTCTCTGAATGAGGGACTTCAATGTTGATCACCAAGTGTAGATCAGCAGCACCACTACTGAACAAGCTGGTCCAGTCCCGAAAGATAAAACATCTAGACTGGGTCTCCAGCAAGTTGGTAGTTAACCGACAAGACAGAAACGCTTACTTGACCTCGGCTTAATCAGTTTATCTGTCACAGATTTTTCTATCCATGCCAATGTTGGTAAATGTGACCAACATACAGCCACCTTGTGGAAAGAAAGATCAAGCTACAGGACACCTTACATTTTGTTGTGTGGCACTACCTATTATGCTAAATGGGATTAGATTTCAAGCAGATTCAGCAAGTCTAAACTGGGCATACATGGGTGATGTGGGCCAGAATTATGTTCAACTACAATCTGTAACCTTTTGACCTGTCATTTCCCACCTCACATTACCATTATGCTATGAGATCAACACTGTTTCAATGAAGGGGGCAGGAGGGAATGCCAAGCATATCTAAAAATGCGGAGTGAACCTAATGAAACTATGATATTTGTACTCAAATAGCGAGATGAAGATCCATTTGAGAAGCAGAACTAACCAAATCCACAACCAACAAATCAGACCTAAGGTCTGCAGTGCTGCTGCAGTTAGCCACAAATCGTGGTGAACAATTACACAACTAACATGAGGAACACTCTCCATAGATATTTCCTGCCTTATTTTTTGTAGCGGAGGTTTGTGGGGGGGCCGGGGGGGGCGGGGGGGGGGGGGGGGGGGGGGGGGGGGG
>NC_063351.1:16249236-16280866 GCF_021869965.1 Rhincodon typus | reverse complement strand
GGGGGGGGGGGGGGGGGGGGGGGGGGGGGGGGGTGGGGGGGGTTGGTTGGTGGTGGGGAGTGCGGGTGGGGAGTAGGTGTCCAGAACATCAGACCAGAAGACAAGGCTGAAGTGTTTTCAATCATCTTTAGCCAGAAGTACTGAGTAGATGATCAATCCTGCCTTCCTCTGAGGTCTCCAGCATTACAGACCTCAATCTTCAGTCATGTTGACTCACTCTAATGTGTTGGAAAGAATGCAAAAGATGTTTATGAGAGTGCTTCCAGGGATGAGACACTCGGTTACAAGGAAAAATTAGAGAAGTTGGGTTGTTTACCTTGGAAAGAAGAAAGCTGATAAGATTTGACAGAAATTTTCAAAATCGTGAGAAGTATGGATAGAGTGGTTAGGGAGAGACTGTTCCCACTTGTAAATAGATCGAGAACAAGAGGGCAAAGTGATAAGTATTTTGCAAAAGAATAAATTATGTAAAGTGAGAAAATTCACACAGCAAGTAGTTAGGGTCTGAAATGCACTGCTTAGAATTGGGATGGAGGCAGGTTGAGTTGAGATATTCAAAACCACATTTATTGATTATTTAAATAGACACATTGTTCAGAATTTCAGGAAAAAGCAGGTGATTAACATTAGGTTAAAATGCCCATAGCTGGTAGAGACACAATAAGTCAAATGGCCTTTTCCAGCACAGTAACAGTTCTGTGATTCTGTGATTTTCTCTATTATTTATGATTTAATGTGGTGTTGATAGATCAGTTTTAAATGCATTCCTTCAAATTTTGGTTCAGTTTTAATCTTTCTATTTATCCACGAAATTCTATACTTTGCTGTACTACTTTTGGCTTATTGAAAACGCTTTAAGTTGTGTTCTATCCTTCATATCTGAAAATATTCAATTGTCAACTCATTGTCCTAAAAGTAAACTACAGTATTCAGTTCGGTTAATTTATACTACATTCCTTTTTATAAACTGAATTTTACATATCTGTTATAGAAACTTTAACATTGACTATTCTATTTTTACATGGAATCTAACTATATCTTGGTCACTATTTCCTTACGGTTACACGAGTTGTCAGCAAAATAAACATGCAAAGAGCAAAAGCATGTGGAAAATGCACAGATCAACAAACACAAAAGACAAGCAAGAAATAGAGGATAAAAGTCAGAAGTAGCTTAAGTAAAAATATTTGGAACAGGACAGTTGAAGACAAGGAGATATTCACAAAAACAGTGAACAGGAATTGAAAACAAACCTATTGATATAGAGACCATAATGCTTCATATCTTTTGAGTTGGTCCTTGTCAATTAAAAACTGTGCAGTCCAAATTACCTTTCTTTATAGGTTTTTGGTTTAAGTGCAGGTGGTGCAAGGGCAAGGCCATCTTCACTTACTCCCCATGAAACAGCATACAGTAACTTTCCAGAAGTTAATAAAAAATATTCTTCGGATTTTGTTTCATCCAAAACAAATGGTACATCTATGAAATCAAGAAACAACAAAATTATTAGACAAATACTAGAAATGGGTAGTGCAGGCAGGATTTTTAAAATGGCATGGGAACCTAGGTCCTACAGAAATTCAGGGCCCTAACCCGTGCCACATAAGGGTCAGTGATTTTTTTTTAAATGTCTACAGGATGTGGAAACCCCTGACTAAGCCAATGTTAATGTACCCTTAAGAAGAATAAACAGCTTTCTAGTGTTATTGCAGTTGACATGTTGTCGATATATCCACAATGAAGTTGAAAGAAAATTCCAGGACTGTGACCTAATGACAGTGAAGCAATGGGTAATTCAAAGTTAGAATGTCATGTGGTTTGGAAGGAACTTGCATGTGGTGGTGGTCCCATGCATCTGCTGTTCTTGTCCTTCTGGACAGTAAAACCTTTGAGCTCGACATGATTTGCTACTATGTATCTCGTAAATAGCACAGCTGCTACCACTTGCTGCACATGGAAACAGACTTCCAGTATCTGAGGTGTTGTGAATACGCTGAATACTACACAATCATCTGTGAAGATTCCCACTTCAGAGGGGAGTCATGAATCAGCTGAAGATAGTTGGGTCTAGGGCACTGCCTTAACCTGAGGAACTCCTGCATAAATGTCCTGGCACTGAGATAATTGACCTCCAACAATCATATCTTCCTTTGTGCAAGGTATGACTCTAACCAGTGGAAAGTTTACCCTGACTTCAGTTTTGCCTGGACACTTTGATGCCACAATCAGACAAATATTTTCACTGTCACCTTAGCTCTCGAATTCAGGCTCTTTTGTCCATGATTAGACCAAGGTTGTGAACCAAAAACTTCACATTATACTGCATTTGCCATGTGTTTGCCCACTCACTCGACTTGTCTAGATTACCCTGAAGCTTCTTTGCATCTACCTCACAACTCACAATCCCACCTAGTTTTGTGCTGTCAGCAAACTTGAAAATATTGCATTTGGTTCCCTCATCCAAGTCATTCATCTTTATGGTGAATAGCTGCTTCCTAAGCACTAAGCCCTGTGATACAATATTAATCACCATGTGCCACCTGGAATAAAAGCATTTATTGCCACTCTTTGTTTTCATCAACCAATTCCCCTGTCAACCAATTCTCAGTCCATGTCAGTATATCACCCCTAATCTTGTGGTCTTTAATTTTTTCCACTAGGCTTTTATGTGGGATCTTATTGGAAGACTTGAAATTTAAAAACAGCACTTATACTGGTTCTCCCTGTTTATTTTCCTAATTTTCTCCACAAAAAATTCCAGTAGATTAGTTAGTATGATTTTTCTTTCATGCACCCGTGCTGATTTTGTTCAGTTCTGTTAATGTTTTCCAAATGAACTGTTATCAAGTGCTTTTCAATTGACTCTAGTATTTTCCTCACTACTGCTGTTAGGCTAACTGATTTGTAAATCAGGATATTTTCTCCGTCCTTTTTTAAATAGTTGGATTATCATTGCCACTCTCCAATTTGTAGGAACTGCTCCAGAAACTGTAGAAATTTGGAAGATGATGACGTGAGTCCAATATTTCCAGGGCTGCTTCTTTTAGTAATACTCTGGGATCTGTGTTATCAGGCCTTGGGAATTTGTCAGTCTTTAAATTCATTCATTTTGAAATAGCATCTTTTTATTTAACTAATACTGATTCTCTTCAATTTCACCCTTTTGCTAGACCCCTGGTTTCTTAACATTTGTGGGAAATTATTTGCATCCACTTTTGTGAAGACAGAACAAAATCATGTGTTCAATTCTTCTGTCATTTCTTTATTCTCCATTTATAAATTCCCTCATTTTGGACTGTACATGACCTTTGTTTGCCTTCACAGATCTTTTTCTCTTCACATATTTATAGAAGCTTTTACAGTCAGTTTTTATGTTCCCTGCAAATTTGCTCTCATACTGTGTTTTTTTTTTCTCCCCTTTTGATCAATCTTTTCATCTCTTCTTGCTGAATTCTAGACTGTTCTGAGTACTCAAGCTTGCTGATTTTTTTTCTGGGAATTTTAAATATCTCTTCTTTAGTTCTAATATTATCCTTAATTCTTTTTGTAAGCTACCTTTCCTGTTTTATTTTGTGCCAGTTAGAAATAAATGATCATTGTAAATCATATATTCATTCCTTACATATTAACCATTCCTTCTTTACTGCCAACACCTTCATTAAGATTCCCCAATCTAGCATTGTCAACTCATACTTTATACCCTTGTAGCTCCATTTATTTAGATTCAGATCTTAGTTTCAGATTCAACTTCTTCACTCTCCATCTTAATGAACAATTCTATTATTTTATGGTCATTCTTCCCCACGGACCCCTCACAACAAAATTGTTAATTCTTTCTCAATGCCATTGTCATCAGCGATCACTTGCTAATGAGTATGTTTATCTAACTAGGAAATTCCATATCACTGGTCATTGGGTCTATATATCCTTTTGTGGCTGCTGAGCCTGATCCTAGAGCTGCATTTCTGACCTCACATTTGGCAGGTGCTTCCAGTCTCAAGATCATTGTCATTCCTCTCTCTAGTTCCTTTTCCATACTTCCTCTTGCAATGGGCATTCTCAAAGAATTGTGTCCCTTCATGCAGAAGTTTCTTCCAAGTCTTCCGAACAAGAGTTTCCCATGCATTGACATCTATTTGGCATTTCTTGAGGGAAAGCTTCAGAGAATCTTGGAAATTCCTCCTTTGTCCTCCTCTCATTCGAATGCCTTGCTTGATCTGGGCTAAGAAGATTTGCTTTGGTAGTTGGAACTCAGGCATCCCAAGCATGTGGCCAGCCTAGTGCGGTTACTTTCTGATGATCATAGCCTCAATGCTGGTGCTATTAGCTGCTTCAAGGACGCTGATGTTAATATGCATGTCCTCCAAGGTGATGTGGAGAATCCATCTCAAACATTGATGATACTTCTCAAGGGTCTTGAGGTGGTGTCTATACATAGTCCAAGTTTCATAAACATACAGAAGAGTTGGCAGGATGGCTTTCTTATACAAAAGGATCTTGGCATCAGTATGGATGTCATGGTCATCAAAGACTGTCATCCTTAGACATCCAAAGGCAGCACTTGCAGATTGAATGCAATATTGAATATCTGCTCTCTAGTTGTTTCATCAACATATTGGTATAAAAAAAAACACATATATACTTTGGGAAATCTTGCCCCATAGTATTACAGCTATCCTTTTTTGTCCAATGTATATGCAGTCACTTATGATTGCTTGCATCTCTAATAGGGTGGCGTGGTGGCACAGTGGCTAGCATTGCTGCCTCGCAGCACCAGGGGCCCGGGCTTGATTCAAGCCTTGGGCAACTGACTGTGCATTCTCCCTGTGCCTGTGTGGGCTTTCTCCCACAGTCCAAAGATGTGCAGGTTAGGTGGAGTGGCCATGCTAGAAGTTGCCCCACAGTGTCCAGGGATATGCAGGATATGTAGGTTTGCCATGGTAAAACCACATGTGGAGTTATGGGTGTGTAGGAGGTGGGTCTGAGTGGGCTACTGTTCAGAGGTGCAGACTAGGCTGGCCACATGCTTGGGATGCCTGAGTTCCAACCACCAAAGCAAATCTTCTTAGCCCAGATCAGGCCTCCTTCTGCACTGTAGGGATTATATGATTGTAATCTCCTATTTAATGCCTTCCCTTATATCTCTGCTACTGTTTGGGAGCCTCTAAACAACCCCTACCATTGTTTTCTGTCCCTTGGTGTTCCTTATCTCCACCTGTACAGATTCTACATCATTATTCTCTGAGCCAATATCCTTCCCCGTTATTGCATTGATTTCCTCCTTTACTATGAATACTTTCCATGGAGATTGAATAATCGGCAATAATAAATACCCTAGATATGCAGTACCCATCCTTGGTCACCCTGCTGCCAAGTCTCCATAATTGCAACTATATCATAACTGTATATATCTAAGCACTGTTAAACAATCTACTTTATTGCAACTGCTCCATGTCATTAAGATACAATGCCATTAGAATTGCCTTTTTAGCCTTGTTAGGTTTTCTGCCTTCCATATGTTTTCATTTCTATCCTTGCTTCCCCCTTTCTGTCTCCCTGCTCAGTTTCCTATCTCCTTCATGTTCTAGTTAAAATTCTTCTGGATAGTACCAGCAAACACCTCCCTAAGAATATTCATCCTGTTCCTGTAAGCAACCTGTACTGTTTGTACCGGTCCCATCTTGCCCAGAACTGGTCCCAATATCGTATGAATATGAATTACACCCATTAACCATTTTTTTACCCACTTATTCACCTGATATAGCCTGTTATTTCTAGCACATGGCACTGGTATTAATCCTGTTATTATACCTTTGAGGTGCTACATTTTAAGTTTGATCCTAATTTCCTATACTCAGCTTGTAAAACCTTATTTTTTTTTTAACCTATATTGTTGATACTAATATGGTACCATGACCTAAGGCTGTTCACTCTTCCCCTCTAGAATGTCTAGCAGCCTCTCTGAAACATCCTTAACTCTGTCATCAGGGAGGCAATCATGGGTTCTCTCATCATTGAAAACAAGAGATACTTGCAGAGACCTCCTGTTAGTTGCTTAATTGTCCATCCCAATTCACAGCTTAAAGTAACAAGACTGTAGAGCTTAGATTTGATTTGTTGGTTGTGGAATGGCGTAAACCAGTCTATTGCAACTACTTATGTTGTTTGGCATGCAATTAGTCCTAATTCACTGGGTTGATGCCTCATTTTAAGGATTTTTAGGTGCTGCTCCTTTCATGCCCTCCTGCACTCTTCATTAATCCAAGATTGATCATCCTGCATAATGGTAATGGCAAAGTGGGACGATATGCCAGGCCATGAGGTTACAGATTATGGTTGAATACAATTCTGCTAATGGCCCACAATGCCCCCTGTTCAAATTTTATTCCAAATTTTATTGCAATGGTAATACTATAGATCACAATGGAGAGTGTCTGCAGTGTGAACTCAGGACTTCATCTCCATAAGAACTGTGCTGTATTACCTCCTACTAATACTGTCATGGTCAGTTGCATCTGTGACAGCTAAATTGGTCTGAACAGATCCTGGCTAACCAACCAAGTTGTAAATTAACATCTGCCCTGGAATGGGCAGTCCCTGTGTGGAACTCACTGCAAATGATTGGGGGGCTACAGTCCATATCCAAAAATAATTATGGTAATGAGTGATCATCATGACCTATAAAGGGGCTACAGTCAGTTCCACTATTTCTGAGCACTTGAATGTCATGCATGCAGAAAATATGGCAGCCACTAATCCTGAAGCATTAGAGAAAGTTTGGTGTATAAGGATATCAGAAATAAACTTTAATCCAAGGGATATGATATGTTACAGAAGAGAAATGTGGAAAGATTTGAGTAAGGTTATAGGGAATGATCCAAAAACAGTCATTTTACAGAACGGCTAATAGGGTGCATTCACGATGTTAATTGGTACTGGTTACATATTTAGAGACTGAACAAACCATAGAAAGTGATGAGGCATCATGCATTAAAATACACATATGTTGGATCGTTTTGAAAAACAAATTGTCGTAGATCAAGGGCTAGTTGAACATAGATAACTAAAAGTTGATGCCAAATTAACATTTATGCTAGAAGTGCCAGAGAATGGAGAAATGTTAACATTGTAGGGAGACCAGAAATACTGATGAGGGACAGAAGAATAGATCCATGGATTTGCAAAAAGATGTGAAAAGCCAGAAGACAGAGCAGAAGTCCTAAAAAAATTATGTGGAAGTGGGCATGGCCCTGGGATTAGATCACAATCTTCTGAAAGGAGTTCTGATTGTAGGAGAGGGAGACACTGTTATAGTAGCCCAGAACATGATAGAAGGTTAAGTAGTTTAACAAGAATAAGGACTATTGAATAAGTTGGGAATACCATGAGAAGCAGTAGCCCTTACAATCAACAGGTTTTAGTGACTATGAACAAATTATACAATAAAGAATGCCAAACAGCAAATTGGAGAGCTGGGAAGAATTTGGTGTATACATTATATACCAGACAGGTTACAGCCAGCCTTGTGGCACAGGATTTTTAAGAAAGAAATCAAGATATTAGTATAGTCTCACTGACTGACTTGGATCCAGATTAACAATTTTATGAAATATTACACTGTCTCTGTATTGACCTGAATTTAGCATAGGCAAAATCTCCTCAAGCTCCCCTGTCCCTGTATTTATAGGCTATGGTTTGGGGAAATCACCACACTTGCTGCTACCTGTAAAATTTTCAACTCAACTACTCCAATAATTTTTCATGCTTTGGAACTGTTCATCTTTATAATCTGGGCCACAGGTGATTAGATTCTTGACCTCAATAAATCTGGAGGGAGCTAATAATTCTCTTCAGTTTGGGGCTTCCTTGCACCTTTTCCACCATCTCTAATTAATTTTGCCAACTTGTGCTATTTGTATCATACCTTGAGCTTAGCTCATTTGGCTGGATTGTTGGTTTGTGAAGCAGTGTGATGTCAGCAGCATGGGTTCAATTCCCACACTGGCTGAGGTTACCATGAAGGACTGTCTTTCTCTTGCCTGAGGTGTGGGAGCCCTCAGGTTAAATCACTACCAGTCATCTCTCTCTAATGAAAGAGCAGCCCTAAGGTTTGGAATGACTGTGGTATCTTGAATCCTCCAAAGAGGGGGGGAAGCTTGCCAAAGGGTGCAGCTTTTGGCAATAACATGCACAAGCACCATACACTGTGCTTTCCTCCATCTGACCATCCTCACAGGTGAGCCAATGCTATTCCTTTCCAGAATGAATATAGTAACAATTGGGGTGTTGGGTGATTATTCCTGAGTCATATATCTTTCTACATAACTGCAGAGGTGGAAAGACCAGACAAGTTTGGAGGAAGCCGTCAGCACTAATTAGTAGTCAGCTGCTTTTGGCAACTGGCTGTTGTGCTGTGATTGATGTGTATCAGTTTGTGTGCTTGAGGCTGTGGGAGTGTAGAAGATACAGACATAAGAAAAGTTTTGTGTTCCAAAATCTCATGTTGAGACCAAACCTGCTAAACCAAGATTTTACCTTTGTAGACAAATTCCAACCTTACAGCTATAAGTGTCTCTCCTCAAATAAGGTAAGATTATAAGTATCCACCTTTGGTTATCATCTGTATTGACCATAGAAAAGAAACGGGACGAAGGTCTCAATGCGTGAATTAATAGCCCTTACCCACATGTTAAAGCACTTAATATGATGTTTGTGAAAACAGAAATACCTCATGTAGATGAAGTTCACAGGACTAGATTCCTGGCAGTTCTTAACTGGACCCTGTATCCCTTTTTTAGGAGGAGAATTTCAGTTCAGATTTTGTGATAGACTTGAAGGCAGTAGTCTTAAAAATAAGGAAATAGTCCCCCTTGTCCTCACATATCACCCCATCAACCTTCGCATCCAATGTATCATTCTCTGCCACTTCTGCCACCTACAATCTGGCCCCACAACCAAAGATATATTTTCCTCCCCACCCCTATCTGCCTTTCGTAGGGACTGCTCTCTCCGCGACTCCCTTGTCCACTCCACACTCCCCACTAACCCCACCACCCCTGGCACCTTTCCCTGCAACCGCAGGAAGTGCTACTCCTGCTCCTACACCTCCGCCCTCACCTCCGTTCAAGGCAAAAAACAAACCTTTGACATCAGACATGGGTTCACCTGTACATCCGTCAACTTTGTCTACTGTATCTGCTGCACCCATGTGGCCTCCTCTACATCGGTGTGACCAAGCGGAGACTTGGAGACCATTTCGTAGAGCATCCGTGCTCTGTAAGCGACAAACAACAACACCTTCTGGTCACGAAACATTTTAACTCCCCTTCCCAGTCCCTGGGTGACATGTCCATCCCAGGCCTCCTACAATGTTACAATGACACCACCTGCAAATTGGAGGAGCAGCACCTCATATTCTGCCTTGGGAACCTACAGCCCGATGGCCTAAACATGGATTTTACCAGTTTCAAAATCTCCCACGCCCGGCGATATCCCATGAACCAACCCTCCCTCTCATCCCCACCTCCTTGACCTGACACAACCTGTCCATGTTCTCTCCCATCTATCTGCCACTCCCACCTCACTGACCAATCCCCACCACTACCTGCACTCACCTATCACGGTCCCACCTACCTTCCCCAGCCTCACCCCTCCTCTCTCTATTTATTTCTGAGCTCCCCTCCCGCTCCCCATTTCTGAAAAAGGGTCCCGACCCAAAACATCAGCTTTCCTGTTCCTCGGATGCTGCCTGGCCTGCTACGTTCCTCCAGCTCCACACTTTGTTATCAGCCTTTTAGGGTATATTTTATTTGATTATAATTTCAATCTGCCACTAAACAACCGTAATCCAGATGAACACCAAGTGATGGTTTAGGCTGAAATACAACAACATTAAAGGAAAGAACTGAAAGAGATACTTACTACTTCCAACTCCTTCATGAGTAGTTGTAACTACCTCATCACTACCAAATTCTATCTCTTCCAAAACAGCAGTACTGGTAATTGTGGTTACTTCAGGAATGGGTATATATACCTTTGCCAGTAGTTTGATATTTTTGCTCACTAATTCACATATCTATACAATTAGAAAGAGGTCAAATTGTTAACATGAAGGAATGTTTCACACTACATTTTTGGTCCCATTAATCACAAAAAATTAAAAACCTTCAATGCTGCTCAGACAATCAATTAATTTCAGAGCTTAACGAGCTTCTGGAAAATTGACTGATATTTTTCAGTGTAACTTCATTATAATGGGATCAGTTTTTTTTCTTGTAATATACTATATACATTCTTAATACAGATGTTCAGATAGATTTTGTAAAACTGATACACTGGAATTTTAAAATGGAGTAATGACTCCTCAGAGTTCCCTTGTTTGAATTAGTATGTGAATGCAGAATTGGCAAATGTATATCTCTATTGCAACAATTAAACCAGATGACCTTCCAAAGGAGAGTTATTATTACATTAACCCCACAACATCCAATCTGTTTCATCTAATATTTCACATTTTTGAAATGTGTTAGGCACACAAGTTGACTGACTGAACAAGTTGACAAAGCTGATACCTACAACAGCTGATGGATCAGAAGACCTAAAATTAAGAAATTGTTTCAATATTAACAGTCATGACATAATGGCCATCCTTTGGCAAAAAGGCAATAAATTAGAAGGTTATGACGAATTAATTTAGCTGAACCAAAGTTATGCCTATGTGGTGACGCAGAACTTCAAACCTACCACAAAAGATTCTTGGAATAATTTTGTTGAAAACAAAAGACAGTTTGCAAATGCCTTGAAGCATTGTGCGTAGTGCTGAAAACACCTGAACCTGGATCTTATATAGACAGGCTCAGGCACCAGCAAATTGTTTTTATGCAGGAAGAGCAGGATAGAATAGAGCAAAGTAGAATTGCAAAGCAATTAAGGAGGATGCAACTCAGCCAATAACTACATTCTCATAGAATACAAGAGCAGCAAGTTATCTGAGGACTTTATTAAGGAAATAAGTACAAGAAGGTTGTGCATCACTGATGTAGCAATAAGGCATTAAAGTACCTACTGCTTCATGACTTGTGGCTACACAACTGCCTGAAATTCAGAGCATAGAACTTCTTTTCTAACAAACAGCAATGTGGTTGATTCTTAAATGCCCTCTGGGCAACTAGGAACAGGCAAGAAAAGCTGACCTAGCCAGTGACACCCACATCCCATGAACAAATAGAAAAAGTAAATGATCAATACTTTTAGATCACAGATTCATTTCATTGACCCACAGATGATCTAGCTACTTTTAGTCATGCTGAAGCACATATACACCTTCATGAGATCAAAATGTATTTTACAGGAGATCTGGGATATTTATTGGCCAGGATCTTCCTGACAGCAGTGACGCTATAGTTCAACTACTGACCCATTTAAAGACACAATCATTTTTGATTACTGCAGGCAACTAACCTTCTGGCGCTGTGAGATTCATTGACAAGATGCAATTCCAATGAAGCTACACTCCTTGAGATCTGCCTTCAGCTCAGTGACAGGTGAATGATTTTAATCTTATCTTTCATCAATGTTTAATTCTAGCTCCCTTCCATCAAGCATTCGCTCATCACCCCTCGGTCTGATCAGATCCACCATTATCAAAGCCAACAGTTCAGACCTGCCCCCTAGAATCATTGGTTATTTTAAAAATTGGCAGTATGGCAAATAGCAAGAGGGAAAGCCTTAGACTACAGAATGATATGTATGGACTGGTCAGATAGGCAGAACAATGGCAAATGAAAAGTGTGAGGTCATTCATGTTGGAAGGACTAACAAGGCAAAGGAGTACACGATGAATGGTGGAACCCTAGAAAGAACAAAGGATCAAAGGGACCTTGATATGTATGTCCACTGATCGTTAAAGGTAACAGAACAGGTGGAATACTTCTGGAATACTTGCTTTTATTAGTCAAGATATTGAATACAAGAATGGGGAGATTATGATGGAGCTGTACATGATGTTAGTTAGGACACAGCTGGTGTACTGTGTGCACTTCTAGTCACCACACAACAGGAAGGATGTGATTGCACCAGACATGGTGCAAAGGAGATTCACCAGGATGTTCTTGGGTTGAAGCAATTCAGGTTTTATGAGAGATTACATAGGCTGGGGCTGTTTTCCTCAGAGCAAAAAAGGCTCAGTGGGGACCTGATTGAGATTTACAAAATTATGAGCGGCATAAATAGGATAGATAGGAGGAAAACATTCCCTTTGGTAAAGGGATCAATAACCATGGGACATAGATTTAACATAAAGGAAATTTAGATGGAATTTAAGGAAGAATCATTTTGTCCAGAGGGTGGTGGTTATCAGGACCTCACAATCTGAAAGAGTGAGACAGGTGGGAACAACATTTAAGAAATATTTTGATGGTTACTTGAAGTACCATAATATACAAGGCTACAGGTCAAGTGCTGGAAGATGGGATTAGAGTAGATACATGCTTGATACGAAGCAGGGACACGATGAGCTGAAGTGCCCCTTTCTGTGCTCTAAAATTCTATGACTAGCTCTGCACTACCCCCTCCAGTTCACCCCTCGCCTCCTGACTCTGCTCAGCTCTCCTACGTAATACCTGTTCTGCTTCCACATTGGTGAAACTAAGGAGCCTAATTTGCTGGCGTGGGTGAGCAGAGTGGGGGTGGAGGAGTGTTTCGATATTCTTACTGATTCAAAGGACTGACTCTCCAGATAGGCTTTACATCTGACAGCAGCAGCCCTAAATACCTCAGTGTAAATACTGAGCTAAGTACCAGGCAAACAGCCCCAGTTTAGGCACCAGTAGGCACTGGACTATCAGCATTAGCCGATTAGAGTTGAAAATGATACATTGCAAGTTCTGATTCAAGCATAAGTGGGCAGTTATGAACCTGCATTTCCATTATTGTGACCTTCAATTGTGTATTCCTCAAATGAGACACAAGATCCAGATCATTATCTTTGGCAGTATGGTAAGACAGCAATGAAAAGGACTTCTTTTACAGATTTGTCAATGTTGTAGCATCCACACTATTTGTTGAGACCCATTGAAAATCCCTTCAACTACCTGAACATAAGTGGGCTCCTGGGAATCTGCATTTCCATTATTGTGGCCCTTAATAGTATATCCCTCAAATGAGACCACAAGATCCAGATCATTATCTTTGGCAATATGGTAAGAAAGCAGTGATGAGACCCACTGAAAATTTCTTTAACTACCTCCACAGAAAGCACTTTTACTCCTGTAGTTTTAAAATTGCAGAGAATCTGCATTGAAATGCTGAATGAAAACAATGGCAAAATTTTACTGGGGCCTAAATTGCATCAGTTATGGTAAGATTTGTGGCAAAATTATATGAGAAGTCCAGAAGACCTATCTTGATTTTGGGAGCAACTTGCTGCATCTTTTATGCATCAGTCGGGCAGTAAGATAAGTTTTTCGTTAGGCAGAAATGAGATGCCAATTAAGAGATTACAGCTTGTTAAAAGCATTACTGCACAACTTCCCTCATTACTATTGATCTTCGTAATTTACCAAATGAGCCAAATAACTAGATGATAAGAAGTCTTGACACGGAAGTCAGAGTGGGTACCTGACCATTTCAAATCACCTTTGGCTGGGAAGAGCCTCCATGTTGCTCAGCTCCAAACAGCATTTCAGGGCATGATTCATGGGCATCAAATGCATGCATACTCATCCAGGGAAATTGGCATCTGACATTTTCCAACCTCTCATGATCCTCATGGCACCTCTGGATCCACTTGGAAGATGATTAGGAGGCACAACCCACATTGCAGAACGTACCAGCAATTAGTATTGAAAGGCTGATGCAAGGGCACTATGCACAACAGGGTAGGCACCCAGCTCATGGATTGGAATAAGCTACACCTCAGGACTGCTTGCTTGCTCACATTGCACCTACATGCACAGTCACAACAGCTATGCCTTACCTTGCCATGCCTGTTAGTCAGCCAGACCCAAAGGCAATCAGTATTGTCATATTGAGCTGCACTTTAGTGCAGGCACAAAGACGTGCTGCTTGTCAGTAGGAATGTTATATACTCTAAACAAAAATATATTCCATTAAGAAAGAAAGATGCAATGAGAAGGATGCACAACCCTTAACTATCTAAGGAAGTTAGGGATAGTATAAAACTGAAAGAGAAGAGGTACAATGCTGAAAAGATTAATCATTTTAGAAACAGGCAAAAGATGACTGTAAAGAAAAGGAGAAGTTGGGTTATGAAAGAAATCTAGCAGGAAGTATAAAAATAGACAGTAAAAGATTCTACAAAAATTTTAAATGGAAGAGAGTAGCTAAAGTATGTCAAGATCCCTTAGAAGCTAAGAATGGGGAGTTATTAATGCAAACCTATAAAATTCCAACAGGATTAGACAGGAATGATGTTCCCAAAGTGGGGGAGTCCAGACCTAGGTGTGACAATCTATACTATTTAGGACTGAGATGAGGAAAAATGTCTTCACCCAGAGAATGGTGAGTCTGTGAAATTTGCTACAACAAAAAGCAAAAATACTGTATAATTTCAAGAAGAATTTGGACTTAGCACTTTGGGGGCTAAAGGGATCAAAGAATATGTTGGAGAAGTGGGAACAGGTTACTGAGTTGGATGATCAGCTCAGATCTTAATGAATGGTGTGGCAGGCTCAAAGAGCCAAATGGCCTAGTTTCCTATGCTCCTATTTTATGTTTCTATGACTATCTCTGATTATGCAGTGTCTCTCAAATTGCAGATATATTTTGTGCCTCAAAATTCTTTCAAATGAATTCCCCACCGCCAAGATTGTGAAGAACATGAAAAGGTAATCTCTTTGTGGCGGTTATTTGGCAAAAGTAGCTTCATGAGTAGTTTGCAGGCTAGCAGAATCAGATGACTCGGATGGCCATGATACCGGGATATACAAGCAAAACTAGAGGGAAAAAACAGTTTAAAAAAAACTGGGTAATGAACATACTGGTCATACTGGGGCACTGTTCTGAGGTATACAAAACAAATCTGATCACTGTCCATCATTCACAAGTTTTAGTGTTTTTAGCCTCCCGGGAATCTAAGGGAACATATAAAAACTGTCTAAATGTGAGGATGTGAGACAAGAAGCAAGCGCCATGGATTGGCAGCAAGGGATATGAGATTGGGCAACAAGAAAACACAGATCCAGTACTGACTCAGCAAATACTCTTTAGGAGGAAAAGGTTGCATACAGAAGAGCGGATATCTAGTAGACATTCTGACAGGAGTAGTCCAGAGAGATCTCATGGTGAAGAAAGAGGCCACAGCCAGACAGGGCAACTGGGTAGCATGGGTAATGGAGAGCCTGCTCAGACAAAGGATAAAAATAGAAAAATCCATGATCAGGTAGTGTTTGTGGTTACTATGGCAATGGAAGTTAGGGTGATAAAAGAGGCTAAACTAAGAATTACAGAACTGGAAAGAATTAAGAGTGTATTCAGAAGCTGATGATAGTGGTAAACTTGCTCTGTCACACATGTGGATCTGTACAGAAATGGTCCTACCAAATGGAACTTATAACGCCAAGTCTAGGTTGGTATCTAGAAGCTTTAAGGAATGTTTGGGGGATAGGGTAGACTCTCATATAGCTGGAAAAATAATTTTGCAAATATTTCAGCCATTTTAATGACCTTTTCTTGGAAGTGCAACATGCTTGAAAAGTAAGTATTCTTATAGCTCCCTAAGGAAGCACTGGGAATAAAGGGGAATCTCTGGAAATTATGGTAAATGTGGGGTAAATGCGCTTCATGGGTGTGATATTTTTCAGTAAGGACACTTAATGTTGGGGTGTTTACAACTGAACATGAACCCTGCAACATTCTATTGGCACTAAAATGGAAACAATTCGAATGGAGCATAGCGACAATCTTTTGTGTAGGGCCACCAATGAATTGAGGAAAAGATACTCAATCAAATTAGAAAAGAATTCGAAACTGGGTAAATAAAAGTAAATTATTTCCATTGGTTAGAAATTCTAGAACTAGTGGGCATAGTCTAAAAATTAGGGCCAGACCACTGGGAGAGATTTGGAGCTCTCCTCTACAAATTGATGCTAGATCAGTCGCTAATTTTACATCTGAGACAGATAAATTTTTGTTAAGCAAAGGTATTAAGACATATGACCTATATGGAGTAGGCCACAGATCAGCCACAATCTCACTGAATACCAGAACAGGTTTGAGATGCTGAATGGCCTACTCCTGTTCCAATAATTAATTTACTATTTACTATTAATTAATTAATTAATTTACTATTGTCTTAAACTAACCAACAGAAATGGTTCCAAATAAATAGATGTAGATAGAACATGAATGCTGTCATTTTAAATCAGTAAAAATTTAATTCTCCAATGATTTCCACTGATGCTAAATGTCACACTATCTGGCCTTCTACGTTACAATGGCTTTAAATGAAACTGAAGTGTATCAGCAATTTGAATCAATAACAGTTACCTCAAATCTAATGCTTTCGGGTTTGTGAATTATCTGAATGTTGAATATTTGTCTAAACTGTACACTGAAATCCGGCAGTAATTGTGAGCTAACAGTAGAAGAAACAATTTTGTCATTGTAGAAAATACGAATGAAGAACTTATGGTTTTCCACTTCCATCCTTCTTTGCAATTCAGCCCTAAAATGATAAGAACAATGGCAATTAGTGGAATAATAATTATTTGCACAATAATTGAAACTTTCTGTCACTCATAAATATTTATCTAGAACATTCTTTGTTATTAATGTTAACATCAAGTTAAATGTTATGAGCGGTAGTAAAGTATTTCAATTCTGCACAAAATTAAAGAAAAGCACTTATCACATTATTATCACAAACAGACCCTTTGTTTGAGCTCCCCCACCTTTATTTAGGTGCAGGACTCGTGATTCATTATCTGCTTACACCTTGCAGTAGGGGACAGATAGATTTTATACGGTCCTTGCATTGACCTGATTATTGCATTGGACGAAGCAGTTGAGCATCACTGGCTACCTCAGAACTCAACAGGAAACCCAGCACTATTATGCTGATGGTGGTACAAATAGAAGATTTAACTGGCCCAGATTTTTTGCCACCACACAGAGGACTTGTGCATAGGGACTCTGCAGTATCCACATTGTAATAATTGCCAAAGGAATTCCAAAGGAATTGCCCAGGAAATTGAAACTTTGGCTAGGTAATTCCTCCATGTCTGCATCCCTCTGAAAGTCTCCATTTAAATCAGAGACATTGGAGCGTAGCGATGAGATTAAGTAAAATATTTAGTCAGAGAAGTTTGATTATTAAATACATAAGTTTTGTATGTAATAATTTATAAAACTGACCCCATACTTACCTTACACAACCCCCGCTATACCTATCTCAGACAACTTACACACCGCAGACTCTGAACCAACACTTCCCCAGGACCCAAACTCCACCTTACCCACAGGCAGCTGGATCCGACAAGATACTCCCATGTGCCAGGGCCCAACCCAACCCAACATTCCATCCCCACTGTTGGACCCACCCCAATATACCCCCAGCCCCAAGCAACTGGATCTGATCTTCTTTCCCCTTCTATCTACGCCCGGCCCTCCACCAGACCTGACCCAACCTGACCTGACCTTACCCCAGAATCTAACACAACCAATCCTGAACACCTCAAACCCAACTTCCACCCTTCCTGTCACCAGCAAGACCCAATTTCTCCCAACCACCCCATATTATCCTAAACATTACTTCCTTGAACCCATGTTACGCTACTTAGTAAATAAAAATCTAAAGAACTGAGAATGCTATAAATCAGAACCAGAAACAGAAGTTGCTGGAAAAGCTCAGCAGGTCTGGCAGCATCTGTAAAGAAAAATCAGAATTAACGTTTCAAGTCCAGTGACCCTTCCTCAGAACTTATGGTAGGTAGGAAAATGTCAGTTTATATACAGAAGATAGGTGTGGATAGAGCCCAAAGAGAGAGAAGAACAGTTGGATAGACAAAGGAGTGGATAACTATCTGGCTAGGAGGGTGAGTAGCTGTTAATGAAAACTGTTAATGGCTAACAATATGTAGTATGTAATGGCAGACTATGTGATAACAAGGCCTGGTGTGTGAGGTCGGGGGCCAGGACATGGGAGGGTTCAGGCCCTAAAATTACTTAACTCGTTCTTCCAGCTTGCACTGAGCTTCACTGGAACACTGCAGCAAGCCTATGTTGGCCAGGGAACAGTGTGGTGTGTTAACGTGGCCGACATCTCTGTCTCAGGCTTGCTGCAGTGTTCTAGCAAAGCTCAGCCCAAGCTGGAAGAACAACTCATCATTTTCCATTTGGGGGCTCTGCAGCCCTCTGGACTCAATGTTGAGTTCAATAATTTTAGGGCCTGAATTCTCCCATGTCCTATCCCCCTACCCCACACACCATGCCTTGCTGTCACATATTCTGCCATTACACACTACCTATTGTGAGCTACTAACAGTCTCCGTTAGCAGCTATTCACCCTCCTAGCCAAATCATTATCCATTCCTTTGTCTGTCCAACTGTTCTTCTCTCTCTTTGGGCTCTATCCCCACCTATTGTTTACTCCTGACTCCCTCCCCCAACCCGATCTTCTGTACATAAACTGACATTTTCCTAGCTACCATCAGTTCTGAGGAAGGGTCACTGGACCTGAAACTTTAACCCCCACTACCTAGCAACCACCCTACCGCTTCACAATTGGCATTCAACCCACATGGTACCTTACCCACTATCCAGCTGGTACCCTACATACTTGCACCCTACCCCTATACACCTGGCATCCTACACATCTGTCTTGGTTGGGAATATACTGAGAAAATCCTAAAGGAGAGAATTAATCTCCACTTGGATAGGCAAGATTTGATCAGGGTAGTCAATATGGCTTTGTCAGAGGGAGATCATGCCTAACAAGTTTGATGGAATTTTTCAAGGAAATGAGCAGGTTTGTTGATGAACATTGTGCAGTTGATGTAGTTTAAATGGATTCCAGCAAAGCCTTTGACAAGGTCCTATATAAAGGCAGTAAAAGAACATGGGATGCAGGCAAATTGGATCTAAAAATGGCTTAGTGATAGCAGACAGAAGGTGGCAGTAGAAGACTATTTCTCTGACTGGGGCCGATGTCCAGTAACAATCCACAGGGATCTGTACTGAGTCCCTTATTGTTCATGATATATATAAAAAACATAGAAGTAAATGTGAGGGAGATGATAAGTAGGTTTGCAGATGACACAAAGATTGGCCCTGTGGTTAATAGTGAAGAAGAATATCATTGGTCACAGGAGGATATAGACAGATTGGTCAGATGGGTAGATGGAATTTAATCCTGAAGAGTGTGAGGTGATACACTTTGGAAGAAATAACAAGAGAAGGGAGTACTCAATGAATTGTAGACTCTAAACTTAGAGGAACAAAGGGATCTTGGGAGTGTTTGTCCACAGATCCTGACAGGACAGGTTAATAGGCAGCTAGAAAGCATATGGGATACTTGTTTTTATCAGCTGTGGCATATATTATAAGACAGGGATGTCATGTGAGATTTGTATAAAACCTTGATTAGGCATTGATGGACTACAACGTGCAGTTCTCGTCACTGCACTAACAGAAGGATGTGATTGCACTGGAAGGAATGCAGAAGACATTCACCAGGATCAAAAACAAAGTTGCTGGAAAAGCTCAGCAGGTCTGGCAGCATCTGTGAAGGAAAAAACAGAGTTAATGTTTTGGGTCCAGTGACCCTTCCTCAGAACATTCACAGTTCTTTCGGTTTTTATTCACCAGGATGTTGCTGGGAATGCAGTATTTTAGTTATGAAGAGAAGCTCAGGTTATCTTTTTTAGAGTACAGAAGGCTGAGAGGGGGCCTGATTGAGTTGTATTAGCTTATGAGGGGCATGGACAGGGTGAATAGAAAGCAGCTGTTCCCCTTTGTTGAAGAGTCAATATAGAAAGTCATAATTTTTAAGTGAAAGGCAGGAGATTTAGAGCGGATTTAAGAAACATCTTTTCTCTCATAGGGTGGTGAAAACCTGGAAAGAACTGCCTGGGATGGTAGTCGATGCAGGAAACTTCACAACCTTTAAAAAGTACTTGGATGAGCACTTGAAATGTTATAGCATTCAAGGCTGTGAGCCAAGGGCTGGTAAATGAGACTTGTGTAGATTTAGAGTAGTTTAGTCAATGCAGACCCAATGAACCAAAAGGCCTATTCTGTACTTTATGACTCAATGATTCTACTCCTGAAATCCTACCCCTTCCTGAGCTGACACCCTACTCTGTAGGGTGTCCTTCCCTTGGTACCCTATCACCTCTCTTCCCAGTTGGCATCCTACTTACCTGACACCCTACTTATCTGGCACCCTATCCTCACTACCAATCTGGCACTCAATACTCCCAGTACCCTAACCACACTTATGTACTAACACTTTGGCAGCAGCTGTCAAAATAGCTGACAGAACCTTTACATTTCACTATATAGCAGCTGACTGCAATGGAAGTGGGGGTGACTTTCCTTTCTCTGATAGTTCTGTGCAACAAAAGAACTATCAGAATGGAAGTCACCTTCACATTTCTGAGAGATCCCTGAGTAGAATCTCCTCTTAGAAATGCAGAGCTCCTTTCTTGAAAGAAAAAAAGGGCATAGTGGCAATCAGTATTAGATTGCTATTCCTCAGAAAATCTGGTCCATCCAGCACTGCTACCTCTATACAAGGTTATTGTGTTTCCTGTTGTCACAATGAAGAAGACAAAATAAGCCATTTTTGAGATAAGGTTTAAGGCTTCATATAAATTAATGAACAACATAGAGATTTTATTGCAGAGGTTCTGCGTGGTCAGCAGAAAGAAAAAATACTTGGTTTGTAAACTACCACAAACAGACCCAGGAGAAAGATGGTTGAAGTAACCATCCTGAGGCCTCATAAGAATTCAAGGAGATTCGCCCAGTCACTATCAGGAAGAACAAGAATCATGGGAACAGGATTTACTGTTAGTGGTGGTTTTAAGAAGCTCTTGGAAAGTGGAGGAAATTGCCTGACAACACTCATTCAAAGTTACCACCTGCTGAAGCAGAGATATGGAAACCCACTAAAAGTTGAAATATCTCTGGATTGTTTGCTATAAGGACTGTAATTCCTTAGAGAGTGCAATGGAGTATGCTAAGTATATGAGAGGAAAGTCACTTTATGTAGTTTAAACTACAAATTGCCTATAAAATGATGATAGTGCTTTAGTCAAAAACTTTTAAACTAATATGTTACAGTAAAGTTTTAAAATAGGGCAGAATGGTGGCTCAGTGGTTAGCATTGCTGCCTCACAGCACCAGGGACCCAGGCTCAATTCCACCCTCAGGCAGCTGTCTGTTTGGAGTTTGCACATTCTCCCGTGCCTGTGTGGGTTTCTTCTCACAGTCCAAAGACATGAAGGTTAGGTGGATTGGCCATGCTAAATTGCCCATAGTGTCCAGGGATGTGTACGTTAGGTGGATTAGTCATGGGAAATGTAGGGTTACAGGGATAGGGTAGGTGGGTGAGTCTGGGTGGGCTGCTCTTTGGAGAGTCAGCATGGACTTGTTAGGCCAAATGGCCTGTTTCCACACTGTAGGGATTCTATGGATATATATAAATCTTAATGTCATTCTTTTAGGTAGCAACTGGGACTTCAAATCTCTTTTTTAAAAGAAGTAATTGGTCTCTATGGAGAAAATAAAATTGCTGGGTCTTTGCAGCATTCTGAATCCATGAGCTGAAATAGGTACAATTGGAGATTCTAAAAGTTAAAAATGTCTTTTAATGATTGTTGATTTTTCTTCTCAAGAGAGGATGTACCTTTCAGTGTCTTGCAATAGATAATAAAGGCTAATCTGAAGGCAACAGAAAACTTACAAATAGAGTTAAAAGTATACTCCACGAAAGGAGAAGTAATTGAGAGATTGGTTTCAAATAATCCAGATAAAACAGATTGGGTTGATTCAGATTCAGTTGCAAATGAAGCAGTTTGAAAAATAAGAAAAAAATCAAAATAACTTGAACCTGAAATAGAAAAGAAAAAGAAGAATAAAGAGAAATGTGAAAACGTGATGGACATAATATATTATAATTTTGCGCAAGGCGGTCTGTTACACTTATAGGGAAACTGAAGTGAATGACAGCAGGCTCCTGAGTATTATTGTTGTGAATCAAATCAGGGAAAATGGAACATACAAACCAGATGGGAGTTCAGGGTCACGGAGGGGCTTGGAAACCTTAATGATGGAAATGAACAAATGGAAGGATAAGATGTTTCAAAGGCCATGCTCAGAAAGGATTGGGAGTATGTGACCAAGGAACTCAAGCCCTAGAACTTGGACCTGACAGCCTGACATGTGTGCCACAAGAAGTTCAAAGACTTCAAGCAGAATGAAAGAATCTTCATGTGACTTTCCTCCACAGCAAACTACCAGTCTCTCATGCTGCTTAATGTACCTCAACATTCATCCATTAGCAACTTCTGGCCCTCAGAATATAGGCCTAATATCCAAATATTCTACTTCACCCTCAAACACCTGCCAAAGCTAACCACCTCATACCCATCTTCCATTACCTCCTGCTATTCAGCTATGCAAACGAGTGTAGCACAATCACTGACTTTCATATGATAAATTAAAAAGTTGCTTCTAAAGAAAGGTTCTTGACCAAAAACGTTTCCTTTCTCTTTCCACAGATGTTGTTAAACATGCCAAATATCTCCAGCACTTTCTGTTTTTATTCAATATTTTTATGAATCCATAGCATTTATGTCTCAGTGGTGTTACTACTGACAGGGTTGGTTGTGTCCTGGAGGTTGTAGCTGTTAGACTAGGTTTTAAATCTTGGTTTAGTAAGGGGGGAAGACAAGCCAGCGGCAGCACTGGGCATGCCTAAAAATGAGGACTTGTGGTGCAGTAGTAGTAACTCTCCTCTGGATCAGAAGCTCTGTGTTCAGGTTCCACCTCAATACTTGCTGGTGACAGAAGGTACATCATAACATGGTAAACAGATTGACTATCAATCTGTCAGTGCTTCCGATATGCCAGTGGCAGGCAATATGAGTGGGAAAGTTTTCTTGTCAGCCAGAACCATATAGTAGCTCAGCACAACAGCTTAAAAGCATTTTAACTGCATGTTAAAAGATGCAGATACTTGTCATAAGCAAATATCATCCTGCTTCCAAGGGACTGCAAATTACTTTACTTGCAATTTGGTTGCCTAGTCATTTAAATAATGTGCAGGAGCCTCTCATCCTAGGAATACCTTCTCCTATCTCATTATGCTTAATGGCCCTGCCCCTATGGGAGACACATGCTCAGGAACACTCATTTGGGAAACTTTCAGAATGTTGAGGCAACATAAGTGGATAGAGACTTGAAGTAGCAGTTCTCCACTGTCGTTTACTCTCTAGAACTGGAAGTTGAATTTTACTTGTTCACACAGATAGGAACATCAGCCCCATTGTCTTGTAGCGTTTGCTATGGAGGGTGAACTTTTTAAATTAGTTTTCTTTTTACCAGCTTATATACAAATCACTTACATTTTAAACGTATATAACAAATATATTGTATAAATTGAACAGTGAAGGCAAATGTGTATTAATTGAGAGTGTTTAGTTGCAACTAATACCCAGAGCACTGTGAGTTTGGTGTTATATCCACAGTCAGTAATAGTTTAGGAATCAAAGTAGGCTTAATCTGTTGCCTCTGAATCCACATTCTTCTTGTTCTTGCCATATCTTCCATTTTCTTTCGATCAGTTGGCATAGAAAGTACTGGTGGCTTTCCTATCTCATCATCAGTAGCTTCACTGACTGATTCATCTCCTTCTAAAAGTTTTCTTCTTTTGACATCCTGGTAATATTAAAAGATAAGCTGGGGTTTAATTTGTCATGTAAATAGAAATTTAAATAGTTCATTATCTGCTTTGTGGTGGTTGAACATATCAGACAATGAAGCAACAGTCAGACTAACATAATGGTGTAGACTTAGTTTAAAGGTTACAAATTTTCCAGTTTGCTTTCCGACAGCAAGAGGTTTTATGGCATATGAAACTAGAACACAAATTGAGAAAAACTGGCTCTTATCATGAGGTGCACTAGGACAAAACTGAAACAGTGCAAATTACATCTTGTCAATAGATTCTTAATATGTATAAACATAATCAAAATAATGAGCTAAATATCATACCTTTATTGAAACTATATTGACATAGACCTTTTTGTTAATAACATTGTTATCTTGCCAATGTCACATAAGCAAAAATGCAAAAATGCAGATATTGTAGCCAAAGAGTTATACCATCAACGTGCAGCCAGATGGCATTTCAGTCTGCCTGATCGCTTTATCCTCAACTCCAGTGAATTATCTAATTTGCACAATAAGGCCCTGCTATCTTTCCACAGTGATCCAGTATTCTGTGCAAGAGTATTGAACACATATTGGCGATATGTATTTGCCTCAGACAATTGCATATGCGGGAACAGGCTGGAATTTCTAGTATCTAAATTTTTGAAAGTTATTGGGATCGTAAAGCTGTGTTTGGCTGTACAACCAATACAACCTGTATATAGAGGTGTGTTTTGGAATTTAGCATATTTTTCTTCTTCAGCCCTTTCGAATACTGTCATCAAGCCTTCACATTGGAGTGAGGCTTCCACAGTTATAAGCTTCCCAGAAATCCTGCTAGTTGAATCCCACATGTACACTTGTTCAAGTCAGATGTGTTTGGTAATAATAGAACAAAGTCATGTCATCTGGGGGAGTACTGAGAGGGTGTCTAAGGGAAGCAGGAAATGGAGGAAGGAGATGAACTCTTAACAATGACATCAGCAACACCAACTTCCATTTCCTCTGATGCAAATACACAATGATGACATTAGCAGCATGACTTCTTGTTCCAGTACGTTGACAGGATATAAACTGGGATATCGAACACTTTGTCAGAAGATGAATGCAATAAGTTAGAATTGCCTTACACTTGCTCCAGTCAACAAGTTTGACCACATGCATAATGCTAGATATGCCGGTGCCGTGCAAAAGCACCAGTTGAACTAACATAAATCTAATTTAGACATCGGTCCACTGCGAAATTGTGTTTGATATCCTGTTGTGAATAATATTATCCTATGTGTAAGAAGCAAAAATAAGAATTGCTTGAACAAAAAGACACTGAGAATTAATACAATATTATGGTTTTCTATCTATGTATACATACTAATTGCACATATCATTAATCCTATTTATCCCCAATTTTAGGATATAATTACATACCTGTTTGCTTTGCAAATTTTTCAGTTTTTCATTATATGTCTCCATTTCTCGCCAAAACTGTTGTTGAAGTTCTTGTTCAAGTCCAATTACTTCTGCAATGTATTCCACTTCACACTGCTTTCCAAAGGCTTCATAATTCACTTCCAACCTGTTTACAAGAAAAGTTCTTCATTTACTGCACACTGAAACTAATTTTAAATTGTTTAGATTGTACACAGTAATCTTTCTATTCCAGAAATCTGTTGTTCAGGAACATCAATTAAGTCAATTATCTGAGCAGATCCAAGAAATTCATGATATTATTTTAATATGGTACTTTGGGAGCAGAAACAGAAGATAAAGTATTGGAATAAATAAAACTGCTTTCTCATTTTTATGCTGCAGTATCCTAGAACTCTGTGGGAAGCTAAGGAAGTGATTGCTGGGCCCTTTTCTGAGATATCTGTATCATTAATAGCCACGATAGCCACAGGTGAATTGCCAGAAGACTGGAGGTTGGTTATTGTGGTGCCACTATTTAAGAAAGGTGGTAAGGAAAAGCCAGGAAACTATAAACCACTGAGCCTGACATCAGTGGTGGGCAAGTTGTTGGAGGAATCCTGAGGGACAGGATTTACATATATTTGGAAAGGCAAGGACTGGTTAGGGATAGTCAACATGGCTTTGTGTATGGGAGATCATGTCTCACCAACTTGACTGAATTTTTAGAAAAAGTAACAAAGAAGATTAAAGAGAGCAGAGCAGTGACGTGATCTATATGGACTTCAGTAAGGTGTTCGACAAGGTTCCCCATGGTAGACTGGTTAGCAAGGTTTGATCAGATGGAATACAGGGTGAACTAGCCATTTGGACACAGAATTGGCTCAAAGGTAGAAGACAGAGGGTGGTGGTGGAGGGTTACTTTTTAGGCTGGAGGCCTGTGGCCAGCAGGGTGCTACAAGGATCAGTGCTGGGTCCACAGCTTTTCATTATTTATATAAATGATTTGGATGTGAACATAGGAGGTATGGTTAGTAAGCTTGCACATAACACCAAACTTGGCAGCGCAGTGGACAGCGAAGAAGGTTACCTCAGAGTACAATTGGACATTGATCAGATGGGCCAATGGTCTGAGGATTGACAGATAGAGTTTAATTTAGATAAATGTGAGGTGCTGCATTTTGGAAAGGCAAATCAGGGCTGGACTTATACACTTAATGGTAAGATCCTGGGGCATGTTGCTGAACAAAGAGACCTTAGATTGCATGGTTCATAGTTCCTTGAAAGTAGAGTCGCAGGTAGACAGGTTGGCGAAGAAGGCATTTGATGCGCTTGCTTTCATTGATCAGTGTATTGAGTATAGGAGTTGGGAGATCATGTTGCGGCTATATAGGACATTGGGTACGCCACTTTTGGAATACTGTGTGCAATACTGTGTGACCGTCGCACACAACACCATCAAGCCTCAGATACTAAGAAGGCAGACACTATAGAAGATTTCCACAAAACCTGTATGGAGACAGTTTGTAGATTGCAATGCTGATATAAAAATCCGGCGGGGGCTTTATTCCCTTGACCATCAAGTTCCTTAAATTGATAACATTTCATTACTACTTCCTTATGGAATTCATGACATGTTATTGTTTGCAGAGGAACAACCTCAAGCAGACATAAGATGGAGGGTGAAATAACTCTATAGAAGCTGGTATCCTATCACCAAGACCCCCTTTATTTACACGTGGAGAATCCATGACACTGATCCAGCTTCCTCAAAGCCAGCTCTCAGAGTGAACAGAATCCCTGACACTCCTGTTTCTATCTGTCAGCCTGGCCTCCTTGACTGGACCAGATTAACAGCTCCAGTCAGGGCACTCATATTCTATCGTTCACCTGGCTGACTTCATTGCAATCATTACATCTCTCCCGCTCTGAGCCCAAGAACAAAGGCTGGCTCTTCCTTTTGCAGCTTCACCTGGGCTGTTTTAGCACTGGCTTGTGTTCCTCCAACTCTGCCTCTGACACGGACAGCATGCAATGCGCAGTAGCTCACCTCTTGAGCCTGGAATGACTGAAAAGAAATTCATTCTCCTCTTCAGGCGGCAAAGGCACCCAAATGGTGACAACCGCTGCGTCCATCTCAGATTCTGAGGTATATTCAATTCTTTACAGAGAGGGAGAATCTATAGATTCTGGAACAGTCAAAAAGGCAGTCTAGGAGCTGGGCACATTTTGCTCCCACCCCGTTTGTGAGTTTGCAGCTTTCATATGGTCCACGTGCTTGATCAGAACCGTCGCACCCAACTGGACTTTATTAATTACTAGACCTGACCTCACATTGACTTTTCCTCTTACCGTGCAGGCTCATTTCTACACAAAAATTCAGCCCCTGAAGTAAACTGTCTTACTTAGCAGAGTCTTGTGTCCAGCATTGGAGTTCCTGATACCAAAGAACAAAGAAAATTACAGTACAGGAACAGGCCCTTTGGCCCTCTAATCCTGCACTGACATGCTGCCCATCACAACTAAAACCCCCTACCCTTCCGCGGACCATATCCCTCTATTCCCAGCCTATTCATATATTTGTCAAGATGCCCTTTAAAAGTCACTATAGTATCTGCTTCCACTACCTCCCCGGCAGTGAGTTCCAGGCACCCACCACCATCTGTGTAAAAAACTTGCCTCATACATCACCTTTAAACCTTGCCCATCACACCTTAAACCCATGGCCCCTGGTAACTGACTTTTCCACCCAGGGAAAAAGCTTCTGACTGTCCCGTCTGCCCATGCCTTTCATATCTTGTAGACCTCAATCAGGTGCCCCCCCCCTCAACGTCTGTCATTCCAGTGAGAACAACCCAAGTTTCTCCAACCTCTCCTCATAGCTAATGCCCTCCATACCAGGCAACATCCTGGTAAATCTTTTCTGTACCCTCTCAAAGCCACCACATCCTTCTGGCAGTGTGACGACCATTTCACTGTCCCCCACCCCAGCTCCTGGAAGATCAGATTTAACCCGGAGCAGAGTCTTTTCCCCAATAGCAACTCTGCTGGAGCTATCCCTCTAGTTGCGTGGGTCTAGTCTTTGATGGCAGGACCAAATGAGTCAAGCTTCCCAAATATCAGCATGCTGTCCGACATGCTTATCCCAACTCAAAGGTGAATGTTGCAAGCAAATTTCTTCAGGAGTGTACTTTTCTCTGTCATTGCCCCATTTTTTAAACGTGGATAGTACTTGTCACTGTCTTGTCACTTCCTCAGAGCCAAGTCTCAGAGTGAACAGAATTTTTGACACTCCTGTTTATATCTGTCAGCCAGGGTTCCCTGATTAGACCAGATTCCCAGCCCCAATCAGGGAACTCATATTCTATGAGGTCCACCTGGCTGACCTTGTTATAATCACTGCATAGGGTGCTGTATGTTTGTGAAACTAAATAGTGCCTGCTAATGGTTGGGTAGACTACTTGCATCAGGCCCCTTTCAATACTGGTTCCAAGGGCCTATTAAGGTCTAAGGTCTAGTTAACAATAGTAGAGGATGCACAATAGTGAATCTTAATAAGAAGAAGGACTTGCAATTAACTCCATCTTGTTGTTAAGGTATGATCTTAATAGGTGCAAATTACATCAGCTACTTAGACATAATTACTAAGACAAGAATGATACTCTGACCCCATCCGGATCTAACACTGGACTCCTCTATTCTCCACCCAAGACTATATGACATCATCAGTGCGAACGGAGCCTAAAGCAGTTTCCAACATTAACCTTTTCAGAACTATTATCTTGTAAAACAGAAGGAGTAGTATGGTCTACAATCAGATTCCTATCCCAAACATCAGAAGAGTAGCCTTCATTTCCTTGTCTCCAAAAAGTACTTCATTTTTCTTTTCATCTAACAGGGGTATTCTTAAAGACAGTGTTGAATGGTTCCTCCATTATTGCAGCAGCTATGGATGACACAGCTGTGAAGTTCTTCATAGAAGCCGAAGCCACTTCAAGCTTTGTTCAAGCTGGCACTTTAACCTTTCGGCAGTGTTCAACGTAAAAGCAAAGTTTGAAGTGGTGGGGGAGGATTGTCTAATGAATACATTTTCTTTTGATTGGTTTTTAATGCTTTTATATTTACATCAGTGAAACTATCACAGACCAAGATGAGATAGTAGGAACTGCCAATGCTGGAGTCTGAGATAAAAAGGTGTGAAGCTGGATGAACACAGCAGGTCAGGCAGCATCAGAGGAGCAGGAAAGCTGATGTTTCGGGTCTGGACCCTTCTTCAGAAAATCAGAAATCAGCAAACAGACCAAGATGAGCTGTTGCAAGAAGCTGTCATTATACTCCACAAATGTGTTCACTTTATAGCATATCACATGTATCCCACATATCCTCCAAAAGAATGTGGTTAGAGATTGATGCCTCAGATGAAAGAGACTTGAGGTAGGGAAAATGGAAGTAAAGAGTAAAATATTAATCATTAATGGTTATGATTAAAAAAGGATTCAGTGAAAAATCTTGAAGGAAGATGTGGAATAAAGTGTTAACTATATCTTTACTCTAAGAACAGCTATTGAACATGTGCATTAAGGAGCTGTGTCATAATGCCAGACCACATGGAACTAGGATCTGAGTCTACAGATTCGAGAAATGTCTTCTCTTACTATCTTTTGTATATAATTACATTTAATAAAGGATTGTTAATATTCATTGACATGGATATGGATTGCCTTCTATCAGCAAACTAGACCTAATCTTCTACTAGCTAGGAAAGGGCAGTAACTTGTGCTTTGGATGGTCATGCTCATTTCAAATGAGCATTACATAGTAATTAATATTATGATGTTTCTACTTTGCATATGCCAGAGCAGGACAATGCCCTCAGCAAAATAGCATATGGTGTGGCCAACATTAAAAGCATGAATGGACTCTAAGGATTCCATTTTTAAATAAGAAAACATCCATGCCGGTAAAAATGCACACACAACATGTCCAAATGTTTTGGTCTAGTTATCATATGCAAAAACATCTAAGTGGCTATTTGTCCCTTTTTGTAGCAGATCCTGGTCCTTTGCAGACTGAAAGAATACATATCACACATTGTACTTGTTTCAACTTAACAAAATAGGCAATAGGCCTTATCAAGTTCAGTCCTCATCGCAATGCCTTGATGAATCATAGTCAACTAGCCTGGTGTTGCCCGTCTCTGACTGACAACAATACATACATAGACAAAGACACAGTGAGACACCTAGAGCTCTGTACAACCACAATTAGTTTATTAAGTACTTAAATGAATAAAACACACTTTTAACTACTAGAAATATCTCAATTACCATCTTTCACTATTCTGATTGCTGTAACTAAACCCACTTTGCAGCTGGCCAGGTTAAAACCTCTGTTCAAAGTCTTCACCATGTCTCCCTGACGTAGGGTACTTCCACCACAATGTTAATCTTCGAAGTGTTGTCGAACAAAACGATTTCTTCAGGCTCTTTATACTCAAGTCTCTGTGCCAAGAGTGTGCGTTTTTTGGAATTATGCATGCACATGACCAATCCTGAACGTTTTGTCCAAATGCATGCCCTATTTGGACTTATCCTTGCATGTGAGCAATCCCGAACGTTTTGTCCAATTGTATGTCTTATCTGGTAGAGACAGCAGTTCCTGATTTCCTGCAGTTTTAACTCTTAGCCAACCTAACTAACACAGCATAATTCCATTCACATAACAACCCATTGTTAAGCCTCTTGTCAGTTCCTGTCAGTTCCCGCTATCTTCAGCCTTATCCAACACTGGTTTATATTTAAATAAAGCTTAGCTAGTTGACTGTCCTTCATAATATAAGTGGTCATGTGCCATGATAATACCTGTACCAAATTGAGTTTACTCACCAAGCAATCAGCACTTTCTTCTCACACATTACAAATTGTTGCTACCCCCTCATGTTTGTATTCTTGATAATATCCTGATGATTTCAAGACAAAAAGACTTCAACAAAATGTGACTGTTTTCAGTAATTAAAATGTTCCGTACTGTTAAACGAATATTAGTAACTGCAAGTTGCCTTCAGGAAATTAAATTTGTTTGTACACAAATTTAATAGGTTGCACAGTAAGAGTAAAATCTAATCCTCAAACTGCTTTGCAATAAACTTGGAAAAGTTGTTTAAATTTTTGCTATGCAAAGAACATAATTCTGATTGGCATAATAAAATACTTACTCTTGCAATTGGAGCTTTACTGGTGTACAAATGTAATTGTTTAAAATCCGCAAATTTTTTATCTGTTTCCAGACCTTCAAAATGTTTGATAAAAGAGTATGATCTTTTTCCTTTTCA
>NC_063351.1:16224498-16249226 GCF_021869965.1 Rhincodon typus | reverse complement strand
TTTACACAATTGTCCCTGCATATTTTCTCTCTTTGAAATAGATAAATTAAAACTATGTAATTGAATAACAATAGGGACCAAAGTTCTTAGTGTGCTAATCTGGACTTGATTATAGGGGCAGCACCACTATATTGGAACGACAAAGCCTGACAACTCAACTAAGTATGTTTTCAAGTATCATCAGAGCCAAATTACTTGAGTACAGATATTTTCTAATCAACCTGTTCAGACATGTTATTATACACACCTGGAGCTGGTGGGACTTGGACTTGGGCCTCCTGGTTCAGAGATATGGACACTACCACTGCACCACAAGAGCCTTCAAACTGTGAGTACAGATATTTTCTATTCAACCTGTTCAAAATCCTGGAATTGCGTCCCTAACGGCATTGATGGTGTATCAAGAGCACATGGATTGCAGTGGTTCAAGAAGGTAGCTCAGTACACATTCTCAAGAGTAATTAGGGATGGGCCACAAATGCTGCCCAAACCTGCAATGCACACATCACAAGAGTGATTTAGAAAATCAAACTTCTGGAATAAGTGGGTCTTGTAACTCGGCCTCATGGCAAATTGTGAGACCTCTGATGTAGCTCACCTGCAGGGCAATACCATTTTTCTCCATGTCAAATGGACATGCAGAGGATGGAAAATCACGACTAGGACAATAGAAGCTGACAGTATCCAAGAATTGTTAAAACTATGAAGGTTCCAATGAGACAGCACCTCCTGGACAAAAATATAAGATAACCAAACTAAAATAAATTAGGAGTTTTTCATGGATGGTGTAATTAGACTATGAAATTAAAGGAAGCAGAATCCTTTTTTTTTCAAAGTAAAGTAGATAAATAAAGTCTGAAAAATAAATTTAACAGGTAACTAGAACTAAAAGATTAGCCATAGATGCAAGCTTCTAAACATTCTTCTTTTGTGCCTTCTAATTCTCCAACACCAGCTGTCATTTCTATCCAGAAGTGATCCTTCTGCCACATGCTGGCATCATGACTTCTGCACATAGTTTCACTAAGGTAGGAAACAGGAATTGCAGCATAAAGTCTTGGTGACCCAAGAAAAGCAGGTAACAGCCATCAATCCATCATAAAACAATATAGCTGGGTCATGAAAATAGTCATGAATATGGTTGAAAACATGGTACTGAGCCACAGGAAAAAGCAGAATACCTCACAGAATTCAATTTAATATATTACATTGAAGATGTCTGTTTTCACAAATATATTAGAGTTTGATATAAATTATCCGAATAATTTAAAGATTATTATGATCATTTTCAGAAATATTGACCATGCTTCATAAATGTTATGAATATATCTGTAGCCGATGAAGGATAATAAAAGCAGAAAAAGTTAACAATTGAAATAAAATCTTGTTAAGAAAGCATCAGTAGGAGAAAGAAAGGATACATACCCCATTTGCTTCTTTAAGTCTTCGATTCTATTGAGATTTATAGAATTTGTCTCCAAGTGTCTTTCTACATTTTTGATTGCATTATTTATTGTGTGAAGCTATGAAAAAACAGTTACATGAACAAAACCTTCTCTAAATTAAAATATGATAGCTTTTACATTGTTCTGTTTCTTATTTATTTCCCATGTTTTAAATTTGCTGACTTAGCAGTTATGGAAACACTTCTGTCCAATCATTTCTCTTGCAGTCACATAATTATTACAGCACAAAAGTAGGTCGTTCAGTCCACCATTTCTTGCCAGCACTCTGTAGGAGCAAATTACATAGTCACATAGTCCCACTCTCTCACCTTCTCCATTAAGCTCTGCACAATCTTCAGATTTTCAAATAGCAATCTAATTCCCTCTTAAATACCTTGATTAAACCTGTGTAAAAATAATGGGGTAATAAGAGGGATTCAATTCCCCAATATCAGTTGGGTAGACAAAGAGTGGGAGAATTCTTACATTGTATCCAGGAGAGCTTTTTAAGCCAGTATGTTGTAAATCCTCCAAGAGGTTGGGCAATATTGGACATAAATTTACGAAATGAAGCAAGTGGTAGAAATATGGGGATAGAATTTTGGTGGTAATAATCAAAACTCAGTAAGATTTAAGGTAAAAATAAAGATGGACTTGATGTAAAGGTTCTGAATTGGTGGAAGGCTGATTTTAACATGATAAGATAGGATGTGGCCAAAGTGGACTACAACAGTTACTTATAGGAAATTCTACAACAGAGCATTCAAAAATAATTAGTGAGAGTGTGGGCCAATATGTTCCTGTAAAGGTGAAGTGAGGGATTGGCAAGTCCAAGGAACCCTGAATGTTATAGATGATTAGATTAGATTAGAAAAGAAGAAAATTTATACCAGATACTACGGGCTCAAAACAACAGAAACTTTAGAGTAGTATGGAACACACAGGGGATGATTTTTTTAAAAATTAGGAAAGCGAAGAGGCACCAAAAAAACCCACTATAAATAAAACAATAAAGGAAAATCCAAAAGCATTTTATAAATACATTAAGGGAAGAGGGCTAACCAAGGAAAGAGTAGGGCCCATTGGAGACCAAATTGGTGTAAACTGTGTGTGAAGCTAGAAGACGTAATTGAGTACTTTACATCTGAATTCATTATAGGGAAAGATTATGTAGGTATAGAAAATAATGGTGGAGGACTGTGGTGTGCAAATGACAATTGAGATCGAGGAAGTATTAACAGTTTCAGCTAGCTTAAAATTGGATAAATAACCTGACTCAGATGAGATATATGCCAGACTGCTTTGGGAGGTGACAGGAAATTTCATGGACTCTAACATTAATTTTCAAAACCTCTCTCACCCTGGAGGACAACTAATGTGGTACTATTATTCAAGGAGGGTGGTAGGGGTAACCCCAGTAACTACAAGCTAGGATCTGTGGATTGGTTTTCACAGGTCTTTGAGAGGATGTCTTCCATTGAAAAATGTTTTCTTCTGTGGAACTTGAATCAGAATGAAGCAATCAATCTGCGTACACCCTGGCATCAGCAATAGGGAAACTTTGGAAAGTTAATTTGAAGCACAGAATTAATCTCCAATTAAGGAGGCAAGGATTAATCAAGTATAATCAGCATGGTTTTATCAGGGCAAATCATGTCTGACAGGATTGATTGAGCTTTTTGCAGAGATTACCAGATATATAGATAAGTGTAGTGCAGTTGATATTGTCCGCATGGACTTCAGTAAGGCTTTTGAAAGCTGTTACATGGGAGGCTAGTTAAGTAGATAAGTGCTCATGAGTTACAAAGCAATTTGACATACTGGATGCAAAATTAGCTTGGTAGCAGGAGGCAGAGGGTGATGGTCAAAGATTTAATTTGTGCCAGGAGGCCTATGTCCAATGTATGCTGCAGGATCCAGTGCTCGGAAAGTAGTTTGCAGTCTACATAATGATCTAGACATAACTGTAGGAAATTGTGCACAAACGACACGAAAATCGGTTGTGTGGTAAATAGCAAGGACGAAAACGATGGGATAATCAGATGGGCAGAACAATGGTAAACAGAATTTAATGTGGAAAAGTGTGAGGTGTTACACTTTGGGAGGACTAACAAAGTAAGGAAGGACATGATGAACAGTAGGACATTAGGATGTACAGAAGATCAAAGGAAACATATGCTGAACATATACTGAATTTCATTTAGACCATAGGTACAGTATGTATGTGTTTCCCATTGTTATAGTTTTTAAAGGATGTAAAGGCACTGGAGACAGTAGAGGGAAGATATATCAGGATGATAGAAGAAATGCAGAAGAATAAATACCATGAAAGGATGCACAGGCTGGATCCCTTTACTTATGAGAACAGCTGATGCGAGACCCAAAAGCAGTCTCTAAAATTTTCAAACATTTTGATAGAGTGAAATCAAAATGTTTCCTCTTGTGAAGAATAAAAACATTGAGTTCATAATTATTAGACAATTATCAAGCTACCGAAAAAGAAATTTAGGAGTAACTTCTCACCAATCTTTGGGTAAAGAATGGGAGTTTTGCTTCAACAGGGTGTGGTTAAAGGGAACTATGGATGCATTTTAAGGACAAACCAGACAATCATATAAGGGAGAGGGAATTGAAGGTTACAATTAAAGATTTAGATGATGAGATAGAAGGAGATTCAAGTGAAGCATAAATTTTAACAATGACTGGTTTGGCTGATAGGCCTGTTTATTTGCAGTACATTCGATACCTACATATCCTCCTTCTACACAACAGATCAGTAATGCTTTGCAAGATCAGAGTAATTCTAGCTGTCATGATGTTTAATACTGCAGAAAAATAGGTATCCATTATTTTTACAGATGTCGCCTGGGTGTACACAAATTGATTGCTTCTCTCTCATTCAAGTTCCATAGAAGAAAACATTTATCAATGGAAGACATTCTCTCCAAGACCTGTGAAAACCAATCCACAGATCCTAGACATTAAGGACACTATTTCCAGTAATTCTCAAATTTGCTGCTGAGCCTTATTTCTTTTTCTTTTCATTGATTGCTCCCGGCACCACAGCATGCTTTGCACACCACTAGCTATACACAACCTGATCCCCACATACCCCTATCCCCATCCCAGGTTTAGTATTTCTATGCAATTGAGCAGAGCTTGGACTGTGCCCTCTGATGCAGACTTTTTACTGCTGTTCATGAGATCACTGCTCAGGTGCATTTATGAATTACAATTAACCACTTAACTAACAGAATGCACTAAGGTGATGATATTTCTGTCTTATCTGGTAAGTATGTGCCCTGTGGTGGTGCACCCACAGAGGAATCAGCACCTCTGAGGAAACATTATTTGCAAAGGACACAGTGTGTTGTAATGGCCCTAGAGAAAAGATGGATATCATTTTGTCACAAATGGAAACATAAAAATATTTCATGCAGTGCTAAAATCATTAACATGACTTAATCTTGTATGAGATCAAATTTGCAGATATTTAATGTCATCATGAGGCAGGAAATCCGAGCCCCCCCCCACCCACCCAATGCTCTGGTATACATGATAGCCCACTTGTCTCATTGGTCTCTGCTTTGCAGATGTTAATTGAAGGATTTGCCATGGCTACCTTTGCCTTCATCCCCAATCCTTTTATCTTGCCAGTTCTCTTGCATTCCCTGATTTTATGTCATTGTCTCCTGAAAGTTGATCCAACAATCCTTTGAATGTATGTAAGATACATGTGTATTTGGTGTTGTGCAGTAATGAGGGTAACTACCAGCAGATGCATGGTGAGTGACACGGGCTAATATTTGAGAATATGTTGATAGTACAACCTCACAAGATGGTATCAAATTTGATATAGATTAAGGTCTATAGCAGTGGGAAATGGAAAAAGGGGAAGTTAGAAAGTGCACTGAAATGGAACAATGAGAGTTGCTGGAATTTATGTCGGTGCGAGGAGTGATATCATGTCATGTCATGTCATGTAAATCCAGGTTAAAAAAAACACTACATTTCTTCAGCTCATCTCTAGCTCCACTTTCTTCAAGGCAACAGCTTTTTTCTTGTCATTACTAGAGAATAGGAACTCCTCTTGGCCCCTACTGCACCTAGCTGTACCTCAAAAAAGCCTCTTTAAACTAGAACACACCTTTGATCATCTGACACCATCTCAAAATATTTTCACTTCTGCAAAACTCTGAACTCTACCAAAGTTCAACTGTGCATTGTCCCTTAAATACGCAAAATGAAATCATGTCTTACAGGAATAAATCATGCCCCCTTATGGAAAATAGGCGCAGGAAACGTGTAAGTAAAATGGTAATGAGACATTCTTGTTGATAGAAGACAATCTCATACACCCAATGATCTTCTACATTTTGCTCCTGCTCTCATTTCCCCCTACCGTTGGTAGCTTTTCAAAGCTATACAGCTAGTTTCAGTCACGCTATCACCAACAAAAGATTGTTTCCATTGATTGGATCTTTCTGTGCCTTGATCCTTCAATCAATTCTACAATTGATGTACATAGTACCTGAATTAATTTTGCATTCTCAAAAGTGCTTATAAACTTTTCAGAATGATTTTCAGTAAATCAATTACTTTCAGGTGTATCCAAACTGGTTGTTTGTGCCTAATTTGGAAAATAACCAGCTTTCAAGAACACTGTTGAGCCAACTGAGTTGCTATCGTTCCAATGCAAGAAAAATGTAGCAATATGAATAGCAAATGCAGCCTCTTAGAATCACAAAGCCGAAAATACAACTGTAATTTTTTTTTTGAACATTTGCTTCATTATAACATATTAGGTTGCAGTCCTTCCTAGGCTTATTTTCAATGATACTCTGCAAAAAAAATTAGATAGCTCTTATTAGTTGCATAATATTATCACTCACTTTTTCTGCTAGGAGCTGGCTGACATTTTGCTTTTGCCTTTGTCGGTAATTGTCAAAAAGCTGCATAAGCTTCACTGCCAAAACATGTTCTTTGCTAAACAAAGGGTGGTGAAGAAAATGCAAATTTGCAATATTTATATCCAGTTGGTAGATTTGAGAAAGCTCCCCAAAATGACTGTCAATATCTTTTGCCAGTTCACTCACTATGGCCTATAAAAACATAAGAACACAAAATGATAATGTGCAGTTATCATATTAGTGAATAGTTTTATTGGGCAGAAAGAAATTAAAATGGTGATAGTGTATGTATTCAAAAAGTCCACGAGATCTTAGCTTATGTCAATTGGTAGTACTGTTGTCAGAGCTAGACATATGCCCAGGCCTGAAGAGCATTGCACAAACCAGAATTTGTGTATCTCACAGTTACCTGGCCAGTCAAGCCAAGGTACAAAGCAGTACCTTCCTTTATTCTGGAAGCAGGAATCTTTGAAAAAGATGGTCTCTCCATTACTGAATGGGCTATTAGTGAAAAAAATCCATGATTACTTTTAACGTGTATGGCTCAAATGAGAACTTATCTGAATTTCTACAATTAACTTACCCTGTGCTCATCCCACGTGTGGGGGACAAAGTAATGATGGGTAGAGACCTAAACCATGCCTTTGTTTCTTCAGTGGAAGAAATTATCAGCAGAACAATGATCCAGAACTATTCAATGGCACTGTAACAGCATAGATCTGCTGAATTTTGTTACTACACATGTTCCTCTTAAGCCCTTACGCCAACATTAATTACATATTCCTGAAACAATCCCACATTTCCAAATAGACACTGACTAGAATCAGCTACAAGCTTACTGCTAAAATCCTGCTGCCAAAAAAAACTGCTTGAACACATAACTAGCATGATCACATTACAAGCAGATTGATATGAAGATAGGTCCCACCTTAAAGCACCAGGCAATCAGTATTCATACTCTCACTATAAATGTACAGGAATGTAAATTTTCCATGTGTTGATTGTGTATATGAACATATGATAACTTCACAAAATGAAAATGTAAACATTTAATCATACAGTGGTTTCAGAAGATACATATAAATGTAAACTGTGATTAATAACTTCATAGCACATGTTTGGGCGTACACTTCAAAGCATACTAGCTCCATACATGCATTTCTTGAAAATAGAGTAAACATATTTTTAATAATTACAAACAAATATTCCCTTAATCTCACCATATTACTTCAAATAACACATTTTGGTTTATACAAGGGTTTCTGCTCTCTGTAAATACTACTTTTAAAATTCAATTTAAAAGTACTATTAACTATCCTTTCACAGTTTGTAAAATCACATCAGTAACACTAGAGAAGGAAATGGTCCCATACCTTCTTATAGACAGTCTTCAGACTTGTTTCAGGATCCTCTACATCATCTGGTGATGGCAGTCTACACTTCCAGGATAACTTAATTGGATCTGCTAATGCAATAATATTTCCATCTTCCCCAAACCAGTATTTCCTCTTTCAAAACATTTCAGATATAAAGCAAAATATTTTAGTATTACTCTGTACAATCCATAATGATGAAGAGTAATTTTCTGTAACCGTGCTAAGTAAAATCTCTATCAAAGTATACGTAGTATTTTAAACATTCATTTCAGTTATTGATTTTAAAATGATGAAAAAATAACCTCCAAAAATACTTTGAACAATTTGTTGGACATTAATGGCCAGCTTGCAGAATGAGTGAAAATGTCAAAGGGCATAAATAAATAGGTAGTAAAATTTATGAGACTTAGTTGTCACAAAACTATGCTAAATTTAACAATGGGATAGTGAGTTGTACAAGTAGGAAATATAAACAGATAGAAGATTTTAGTGAGATATATTTTGCAGATGGTAACACATCATTCCTACTTACGCTTTATCACTCATTATAAAAAGCATAGGAAATAGGAGCAGGAGTCGGCCATTTGACAGTTGAGCCAGCTCCACAATTCAATGTGATTGTGGCTGATCATCTAACTCACTGCCCTGCTCCTGCTTTCTCACCATTCTACAGCCTTCTGTGGCAATGAGTTCCACAGATTCATCATACTCTGGCTGAAGAAATTTCTCTTTATTTCAGTTCTAAAGGGTCATCTCTTCACTCCGAAGTTGTGCCCTTGGGTCCCAGTCCTACAAGTGGAAACATCTTCTCCACGTCAATTCTACCCAGGTGTCTCTGTAATTTGAAAGCTTCAATAAGATACTCCATCATCCTTCTAAACTCCATCGAGTACAGACCCAGAGTCCTCAACCACTCCTCATATGATGAGCCCTTCGTCCCCATGATCATTCTTGTAAATTCCTTCCAGACCCCCTCCAAGGTCAGCACATCCTTCCTTATATATGGTGGCCAAAACTGCTTACAATATTCCAAATGCAGTCTGACCAGAACCTTATACAGCCTCTACAGTATATCTCTGCTCTTGTATTCTAGCAGCTTGAAATGAATGCTAACATTGTATTTACTTTCCTAGCTGCCAACTGAACCTGCATGCTAGCCTTAAGAGAATCCTGAAGTAGGACTCCTAAGTACCTTTGTGCTTTAGATTTCTGAAGTCTTTTGCCATTTAGAAAATAGTTTACGCCCCTATTCTTCCCACCAAAGTGCATAATCATGCACTTTCCCATGTTGTACTCCATTTGCCACTTCTTTGCCCCACCCTTGTAGCCTGTATCCCTGGTACCAGAATCCCCAGTCATGGGAAACATGCATCCTGTGTTTACCCTGTAAAATTATGTTAGAACTTTATAGGTTTCTAACCTGCCTCATTTTTCTAAACTTCAGTGAAAACTATCCATTTGATCTAATCCCTCTTCGTATGTCAGTTCTGCTATTCCAGGAACCAATCTGGTAGACCTTCGTTGCAGTCCCATAACAGCCAGAACATTCTTCATAGGGTAAGGAGACCAAAACTGCACACTAGACTCCAGGTATGGTCTCACCAAGATCTCTCAATGTACAATTGCAGCAAGTTATCCCTTGCTCCTATACTCAAATCCCATCACTATGAAATGTTAAGACGTGGAAACAGACAGCCAAACCAAATCAGCCTTTCACAACACGGTAAAATTAAAACTTTCAAAGATGCTTAAAATTGTCCCTAATCATTCCTAAGCAGACTTTTAAATAACTAATTTGAGGTTTAAAGTTTTAGCAAAAATCTGTAGTTCGGGTTGTGGGTAAGGATGTTGACTTGGTCACCGAACTGGCTTGTTTTTGTTCGGATGTTTCGTCACCATGCTAGTTGACATCATCAGTGAGGCCTCCGATGACACCTTGGTTGGTGTCATACCAGGTAGATGGTTATTGTTGTTGGGCATCAGTCAACTCAGCTCCGATACATCATTATACGAATTTGTCAAGGTACTATCCTAGGCCCATTCACCATCAGCTGCTTCACCAATGACCTTCCCTCCATCATCAGATCAGAAATGAGGATGTTCACTGCATATGTTCAGCAATATTTGCGACTTCTCAGATAATGAAGCAACTCATGCCCAAATGAAGCAAGACCTAGCCAATAACAAGATTTAGGTAGACAAGTGGCAAGTAACATTCATGCCACACAAGTGCTAGGTAATGACCATCTCCAACAAGACAGAACCTAACTATAGCCCCTTCACGCTCAAAGATATCCTTATCCCTGAATCCCTCACTATCAACATCCTGGAGGTTATCATGACCAGAAGATGAACTGAACTAGCCAAAGAAATATAGAGGCTACAAGTGCAGGTCAGAGGCTAGGAATCCTTCAGCAAGGAACTCACCTTCTGACTCCTCAAAGCCTGTCCACCATCTCCAAGGAATGTAATGGAGTATTCCCCTCTTGTCTGGGTAAGTGCAGCTCCAAAAACACTCTCAAGACATTTGGCACCGTCCAGGATACAGCAGCTGCTTGAGTGGTACCACATTCACAAACATTCACTCCTTCACCCCCAATGCTCAGTAGCAGCAGAAAGTACCATGTACAAGATGCAATTCAGAAATTCAATAGGTTCTTTAGACAGCATCTTCCAAACCGATGACCACAACTGTAGAGAAGGACAAGAGCAGCAGCTAGTTGGGAACACCAAAACCTGCAAGTATCCCTCCAAGTCATTTAATGTCCTGACCTGGAAAATATTTATGCTGTTTTTGCCACATGGTAAACATCCTGGAACACTCTCACTAATGGAATTGTAGGTCTCCCTGCATCAAATGGGCTGCATTTGTTCAAGAAGACAGATCACCACCACTTTTTCAAAGGCAACTGGAAGTGTAAATTACTGCTGGCTGAAACAGTGAAGCTCACATCACATGAATGAATTTTTAAAAAGTCTGTCTATGATGGGATGTTATAAGGAAGGATTCTGAAGGACAGAAAGACAAAGATTAATCAGGGATAGTCAGCCTGGACTTCTTAGGAAGGTTATGTTTGACGAATGTGTTTGACGAAATCTATCAAATATTATGAGGAGGCTAGTGGGAGTGTTGATAAGGGTAATGCATTTGATGAGGAATATGAACTCTAGCAAAGCTTTTGTTAAGGTTCTTTATAGTAAACTAGTCAAAAAATTAAGAGTCCGTGGAATCCAGGGCAAAGTGGCATATTGAATACAAAATTAGCTGAGATGCAGAAAGCAGACAGGAATAGTATAGGGATGTTTCAGGGAGTGGAAGCTTGATTCCAATAGGGTTCTGCAGGACTTGGCGCTAGGACTCTGTTTGTTGTGTACACTAATGATTTGGACTCAAATGTAAGGGGTATGAATTCAAAGATGACACAAAAATCGTGAGATGTTAATTAATGAGGAAGATTGTCATGAACTTCAGGAGGATATCAACAGACTGGTCAGGTGGGCAGAGCAGCGGAAAATGAATTCAAACCAGAAAAATGCACTTGGGAAGGGCTAACAAGGAATTACATGATAAATGGTAGAAATCTGGAAAGTACTAAATATCAGAAGGACCTTGGTGAACATATCTACAACTCCCAGGTGGCAGGGCAGATGGGTAAGGTAATTAAGAAGGCACGTGAACAGCAAATTCTGACTTGCAAAAGGCTCATCTCAGCAAACCCTATGGGCAGGCCATTGAACTGCTTCCCCAGATTTTCCCTCTACCCAAAATACAATGTCTATTTGTGTCTGTCTGTAAGTGTGCATTGGTGGGGTGGGGGGGAGGGGAATGTTTGTAATGGGGTTGGAGTTTTTATCAGTAGAGTTACATGTTGATGGTTTGTAATTGTTTTCCTGCAGCTAAAATCTATATATTTGTAATAAATAGTAATCCTTGTTAAGTACAGACAGCTGATCTGTGCCTTCTGTCAGCCAGGTAAAAGACAGGTGAATTGGGAAATTTTGCCTACTTGATAAAAAGTTTAAATTTTGTGACAACTCCAAGAATAGAATGACTTGATTTTCAGTACACTACCCCAGTGAGGAATAACACCATTTGGAATTAAGAGTGCAAGCAATGACTGGAAAGGCATACCTAAAGCGTTTCTGGTGAGAGGGTGCACAAAATCCCAGAGTGACGTCACAGCCAAGCTGGTAAGTGATTGGTTGTATAAGGGATCAGTATAACTCTTTAATTTTCTTACTGTAACCAAATAACCTGTTGAAATTATTATACTTACTAGTTAACTGTTAGTGTATGTGAGAATTAGATTTGGTTTTTGTTTTAGTGGGTAATTTTTGGGATAATTAAAGGGATGGCAGACCAGCTCCTTCAAGCAATATGTTCCACCTGTAACATGTGGGAGTTCTTGGTTACTGATTGCATCGATGAACAACACATGTGCAGGAGGTGCCGTCAGTACCTCCAACTTGAGTGCCAGGTTATGGAGCTTGAGCAATGTCTGTGGGCAGCAAGTAACATCTGGGAGAATGAGAGTTATGTGGATATCATGTACAAAGTGGTAGTCACCCCACAGTGTAAAAGGGTGTAGGAGAATAGGTAATGGGTGACTGTTGCACACAAGCATAAGGTGAGGCAGGTAGTGCGGGAGTCCCCAAGGCAATCCCAATTACCAACTGGTATTCTGTGTTGAGTTCTGGCAATGGTGATACTGCCTCATGGAATTGTAGCCAAGGCAAAACCCGCAGCACTGTGGGATGCTCAGCTGCACAGAGCGGGGAGAAAAAAGTGGTTAGAACTGTAGTGATAGGAGGTTCAATCGTTAGGGGAACATAAAGGTACTTCTACAGCCATTCTAGTGACAACAAGATGGTGTGTTGCCTCTCTGGTGCAACGGTCCTTCAGGCTACTGAACAGCTGCAGGGCATTTTGTGGGGGGAAGGGAACCAGCCATTGATCATGGTACATGTTGGTACCAATAACATAGGTATGAAGAGGATGAGGTCCTGAAGACTGTATTTAGGGATTTAGGAGCCAGATTGAAAGCCAGATTGCATCCCAGTGTAATAAAAGAGAAGGCAGGGGAAATAGCAGATGCACTCGTGGTAATTTGCCAAAATTCACTGGACACTAGCGAGGTTCTTGTAGATTTGAAAATAGCAAATGTGATGCCACTGTTTAAAAATGGAGGTAGACAAAAGGTGGGTAACCATTGGCCCATTAGTTTAACTTCTGTAGTGGAAAAAATACTTGAATCTGTCATTAAGAAGGAAATAACGAGAAATTGGGATAGAAATTGTCCCATCAGCAGACACAGCATAGGTTCATGAAAGGTCATGTTTTATTTATTGGAATTCTTTGAGGGTATCACGAGCATGATGAACAACAGGGAACCAGTGAATGTGGTGTATTTGGCTTTCCAGGAGGCATTCAACAAGGTGCCACATAAAAGGCTGATGTATAAGATAAAGGTGCATGCCATTACAGATAGTTTATTAGCATGGATAGAGGATTGGTTAACTCACAGAAAGCAAAGAGTAGAGATATTTTTCTGCTGATCAGTTTCTAGTAGTGTGCCTCGGGGATTAGTGTTGGGGCTGCAATTGTTTACAATTTATATTTGGAATTGGGGACCAAGTGTAGAGTGTCAAAGTTTGCAGATGACACTAATATGAGTGGCAGAGCAAAGTGTGTAATGGACATTGAAAGACTACAGAAGGATATAGATAGGTTTAGTAGGTGGGCAAGGGTCTGGCAGATGGAGTACAATGTTGGTAAATGTGAAGTCATCCATTTTGGTAGGAATAACAGCAAAATGGACGATTATTTAAATGGCGAAAAATTGCAGCATGCTGCCAAGCAGAGGGACCTGGTGCCGTTATGCATGAATTACAAAAAGTTAGTTTGCAGGTGCAGCAGGTAATTAAAAGGCAAATGGAATATTGTCCTTCATTGCTAGAGGGATGGAGTTTCAAAACAGTGAGGTTATGCTGCAACTGTACAGGGTGTTGCTGAAGCCACACCTGGAGTACTGTGTACAGTTTTGATCTCCTTACTTGAGAAAGAATGTACTGGCGCTGGAGGGGGTGCACAAGAAGTTCACTAGGGTTGATTCTGGAGTTGAGAGAGTTTGCTTATGAGGAGTAATTGAGTAGACTGGGAATACAATTATTGGAATTTAGAAGAGTGAGGGGGGCATCTTACACCTTTAAAATTATGAAGGGAAAGATTAAATAGAAGCCAGGGAGGCTATTTCCATTGACAGATGAAACTAGAACTAGGGGGCATAGCCTCACAATGAGGGGGAGCAGACTCAGGACTGAGTTGAGGAGGAACTTCTTCTTCCAAAGGGTTGTGAATCTGTAGAATTCCCTGCCCAGTGAAGCAGTTGAGGCTAACTCGTTGAATGTATTTAAGGCAAAGATGGATAGATTTTTGAACAGTAAAGGAATTAAGGGTTATGGCAAGCAGGCAGATAAGTGGAGCTGAATTCACAATAAGATCAGGCACAATCTTATTGAATGGCAGAGCAGGCTGGAGGAGCCAGATGGTTTTCTCCTGCTCCTATTTCTTATGTTTTTATGTTCTTATGTTCTTTTGTCAATTTTTTCCTCATCACAATTCTTGTCCTCTATGCATCCCAGCTTGCTGCCTTAATCTACCAATTTAAGATTCCCAACTTCCCTAAAACAGCAGTATCTCCAATAATCCCTTTTCAATTTCATTGAACTGACCCCCACGATTGGCATCACTCTCTCCACCCAACCTATGTGGATGGGCACCCCCAACTAATGAGTGATCAAACCCCGGTTGTTCTGTAGGCTGTTCCCCAAATGATTTACCATGAATCTCCTGACAGTATGCATTAGACATACAAGACTAACTGTAATCCACTCCCAGACTGTAGTGAAATTGAATTCCTGATTCTGACCAGCCCAGAAGGTTCACTCACTTCCAAGCCCCCTGAGTTCAGATGATGCCCTTGTTTGGCTGTGCCACGACCCCCTGACCGAGGGCAGCCACCCTGGATTTGGCTGAAGACTACTCCCTTAGACTTTAAGACTTGGAAATTTGGTTGAAGCACATCAGTGTGCGCTGTTCGCACATGTATAACATGGCACCATACAACAATATGCCCATACCCTTCCCTGATGGCCCCTGGCAACCTTGACAAGCTGCCTAGCTTTGTGTCTGCGCTAAACAACAAGACAGTACTGAGAGCCTTTAAGGTCTGGCTGAGGGGACACAGCAAAAAATTCAAGGTAAGATAAAGCTGTGCCGCATCTCTGAGGGTCCACATATCGGAATGCCAACACTGTTCCCAGCATTGACTTCAGGTTTTGGAAGTTGCTGCTGTGTGTGGACTGTGGAGATCTGCTTGAAAGGAAAAAGAATCAGAAGGCAAGACAGGGATGTTGTGAATATCCGAGTAAGCAAAAAATGAATGAGCACCAAGAGAGCAAGCAAATTGCCCCAAGATGCACCCCAGGCGAATCCATAAGATGAGTGCCTATCCATGTGCTCAAAGTGGCCTGGCAGCAGCAATGCAATGAACGGTGCCAGTGAGTTCCAAAATATAGCACCAAAATGAAGAACCACCTTGCCAGTGGTGTGGTTTTTATGTCTCAGATGCTAGCATCCATGGATATCAGATTCTGGCACCAATCCCCATGCATTGTGCCCTGAGACATTAGTACCTGTTGTCCATGGTGGAAGTCCTAAGGAACAAGTGGCAAGCTCTACTCACCAGGTAACAACTCTGACTTCCATGCCGAGAATTGTCGCTACCTAGTTTCTATCCAGTCAGTGGGAGAATCAAAGAGTGCATATTAATGAAGGAAGATTAGGTAATAGCAAGATGTTAATGCATGCTAATATATGCAAATAGGCCCCTAGCCATTCACTGGCAAGAATACTATCTCACCATTCAACATTTGGCTAGAAAATGGGACAATTTCATCTCAACATTTAGATATTGCTTGCTGGCCATCTCTCACATTTTTCACTTAGAGATAGTAAGAACTGCAGACGCTAGAGTCAGAGATAATACAGTGTGGAGCTGGAGGAACACAGTAGGCCAGGCAGCATCAGAGGAGCAGGAAAGTTGACTTTTCGGGTCAGGACCCTTTTTCAGAAAGTTCTGAAGAAGGATCCCAACCCAAAACATCGACTTTCATGCTCCTCTGATGCTGCCTGGCCTGCTGTGTTCCTCCAGCTCCACATTGTGTAATATCACACATTTTTACAAACTTTCTCATTAACGCCCACATTGCTTGGGAGCAGGAAAATTACTTCCATTATTTTCTTTTTGATTGTAGTCAATTAAGACTTAGTGTGAGTCTTTGTCTGTGGCTAGACTTTCTGTCGTAAGTGACAATTGCAATATGTTTTTGGTCAAAAGTAAAGTTAAGTTTATAGTTTTATTATTGCTTTTGCCCCAGGCTAACATAAACATAGTGGTAGAACAGATACACCTTTGTGGTTAACATCAAGTGTAAGCTACTTTGAAGTGAAACCACTTAGTTTGAAGCCCGACAGTTCTATGTCCTAAATTGGTTTAGCTTTGTACCTAACGTAAAGTCCATAAAGGAGAAACAGTTACTTTTCTAATAAGGTCACCTTGTAGATATTTTGAATTTTTAGAAGTATTGATTGATTGTATTATGTTGCATTCTATACCTGTATCCAGTTACTTCAGTTTTAAAATACTGGTTATCTGTATGCACCATTTTTTTACATAGGCTCTGCATAGATATTTATATTTGAGCAACTTGTAATCTTTTTGCTTTTTGCTTTTGTAGGACACACACCAGCAATTACTGTGAAATAACACATTAACAAATAGTCTTCTTAACTAAAATATGTTGATAGGCTTTTGAGCACTCCAGAACATTTAGATGGACATCTAAATTACATTTAGATGGGCATGTCATAATTTGTGGAAGAAAGAGGTGTGGACTTCACAGAAATAACATAACATTTAGCACTCTAAAGAAACTCTCCTATGTACCACAAAGGACCACATGAATGGACCAGATGAGTCAACAGGGAAAAAAAAGGGGTCTGGCACCAACCTCACGAATACACAGATCCACGCATAGCTAAACAATGGATAACAAGGAATGAGTGTATCAAATAAACATAAATTACTTTGGAGATACCTTTTTATCTTGGTGGAAATCTGGATTTGCATTTAGATTTAGATTTATTGTCACAGGTATACAAAAATACACCAAGAGTGGCTCAACAGCAGCACTACTGATCATGCTGGTCAGGTCCTATCAAGCAGCACCTGCTCAATGATGCCCAGTTTGGGTTCTGCCAGCACCTCTCAGCTCCTGACCTCATTACGGTGAGGTCATACCTTGTTTCAAACATGGACAAAAGAGGTTAGGTAAGAGCGACAGCCCTTGATATCAAGTCCACATTCAACCCAGTGTGGCATCAAGGACCCCTAGCAAACTGGAATTAATGGATATCAGGACAAACCCTTTCTTGGTTGAAGTCATATCTGGCACATTGTAAGGTGGTTGCATTGTTGGAGGTCAATCATCTCAGCTCCAGGACATCTCTGGAGGAGTCCCTCAGGGCAGTGTCCTAGACCCAACCATCTTCAGCTGCTTCATCAATGACCTGACCTGAAGTGGGAATGATTGCACAATGTTCAGCACCAATCTCGACTACTCAGATACAGCAACAGTCCACATTCACATACAACAAGATCTGGGCAATATCCAGGTTTGGGCTGACAAGTGGCAAGTAAACATTTGTGCCACACAAATGCCAGGCAAAAATCATTTCCAATAGGAGATGATCTAACCACTTCCCCATGACATTCAATGATGCTACCATCATTGTCACCCCCACTGTTAACATCTTGGGGGTAACCATTGACCAAAAACTCAACAGGACTCACCACATAAACACTGTGGCTAGAAGAGCAGGTCAGAGGCCAGGAATACTGTGGCAAGTAACAACCTCCTGACTCCCCAGAGCCTGTCCATCATCTATAAGGCTCAAGTCAGGAATGTAATGGAATTCTCCTCACTTGCCTGGATGAGTACAACTCCAACAACACCCAAGATATTTGACACCATTCAAGACAAAACAGCCTCCTTGATTGGTATGGCATCCATAAGTATCCAATACCTCCACCACCATTGCAGAAATCCCTCCATAAAAGCTCTATGCAACTGAAACCTAGCCCAAAAAATGCATGATTCAGCCAGATGTAACTGAACACTTAACAGGCTCAAGAAATTGAATGCCTTAATCCATTCCACTTTCCCAGACACTGCCAGCACTTTTCTCCTAATCAGTCACAAGTTCTTGTGAAACAGTAACCTAAAGCAGTGATTTGTTTAACAGTTTTTCCTTGCTGTGAAGGATATTCACTGCAGTTCAATCTGGCAGCTTCTCAAGGATTTTTTTTCATAATCAATTTTCAAAAATAGATCATGACAATATATTTATGAAGTCACCTGTTCTTGCACAAGAAAGCGATTCTCCATTTTGTTGATATTTTTTTCCGACACATGTGGTTTTTTACTGACATAAAATCCTTCTTCCTCCAAAACACGAGGTTCAATGTTTCTTGGAAGTTTACTATTTACAGCAACTGAAAAATACAGTGCAAACTTAATCTACTTTGCAATTTCTCAAAGTACACCAATTTCATGAAAGCAAAGTACTGGTTGTTTTCATAGTAAAATAGCATAACGTTATAAAACACTATCCACTGTCTATCATGATGATAATACTGTAAACAACAAACAATTCTTTTTACGTAGAAGAAAAATGCTGCAGATGCCAGAAATAGTCAACAGGTCTGGTAGCATCTGTGGAGGGGAAAATACAGTTCATTCTAACTCTATTTATCCACAGATGCTGAAAGGCATATTGAGCATTTCTAAACTTTTTGAAGTACCTGGTAATGTATTAGGAATGAAAAGGTTTTTCATCTTTTCTCTCTGTAATTGATGATTCTGATATTCAGCAGGTATCCTTTCGATTACATGTTCAGTTAGAAACAACTCAAATTTGGCCTTTTCTTCTGATATACTACCAGAAATTTGAATTTCGCTCTCCCTATTTTCCTAAACAATAATAACATTGATATGAGCTCAAAATCAATTCTATATCCAGAAAAATTAAATTGTACCCTTGATGCCAATTTAAGACTAATAACAATTCAGTTCAAGGTGATGATGTACAGAAGAATAGAACAATTTATACTATATTCAGTTAAGTTTCATCATTTTTCTATAACATAGGATTAGATCCTAAAGGCGATAGGAATGATTTTCGTCTGTAGTCCCCATCAAAGCACAAAGTAAGTGGGGAACGTTGGAAATACATTCCACCCAAATTAATCCCAGTGCACTCAAATGTTCATTTTCTTCTGACCAGGAATGAGTGTGAGTAAACTCAGAGGTATCCAGCTTCAGTGCATATCCAAACTGAGGAGGAAAATCAATAACAACTTACAATTATATGGTGCATGCAAAATAGAAAAATGTCCCAGGTGCTGCAGATGTGCATAAGTAGTCAAAAACTGACAACAAGGAGTGTGTCAAAAAGCTGGTAAGGAAGTTAGATGTTAAGGAGGAGGGTGGTGAAGAGGTATAGAGTCACACAGCACAGAAACAGACCCTTTGGCCAAACTCGTCCATGCTGAACTAATCCCACTTGCCTACATTTGGCCCATATCCCGCTAAACTTTTCCTTTCCATATACCTGTTCAAATGTCTTTCAAATGTTGCAATTGTTCTCACCTCTAATACTTCCTCTGACAGCTCATTCCACCCTCCATGTGAAAAAGTTACCCCTCAGGTCGCTTTCAAATCTTTTCCCTCTCACCTATGCCCTCTAGATTTGGACTCGTGTAACCTGGAGAAAAGACTTTGGTTATGCCCCTCATGATCCTTAAACCTCTATAAAGCGAAAAAAGGCCCAGCCTATCCAATCTCTCCTTATTACTCAAACCCTCCAGTCTTGGTAACATCCTTGTAAACCTTCTTGCACCCGCTCTAGTTTAATAATATCCTTCCTATAGCAGGGTGCCAAGAATTATAAGCAGTAATCCAAATATGGGCTTACCAATCAATGTCTTTTGCAGCCATAACATGATATCCCAACTCCTGTACTCAAGCCAGGCGTGCCAAATGCTTCTTCACCACCTTGTCTACCTTTGATGTGACTTTCAAGGAACCACACACCTGCACATTTAATTCTCTCTGTTCGACAACACTGCCAAAGGCCCTACCATTAACAGTAGGGAGGGGTAGCATTTGGCATGTGTAGTGATTGTAACAAGGTCAGCCAGGTGGTCGTCATTGAATATGAGTTCCCTGACTGGGGCTGTTAATTTGTTTCAATCATGGAATCCTGACTGACAGATTAGAACAGGAGTGTCAGACATCCTGTTCACTTTGAGAGCTAGTTCTAACGGAACTGGATCAGTGTCAAGGACACTCCACATGTAAATAAAGGGTGACATGGTGATGGGATACTGGCCTCTGCAGAGTTATTTTAGTGGCAATGCCAGGAAAGCACAGTCTTGAAGAAAGTCTCTTGCAACAATCATCTTTGAGTTGGGGTAAGCATTTCTGGGATCATGCCTTTATTTGAGAAGCTTGACTCATTCAATCCTGGCATTGTAGACTGGGCCCACAGTATGTGGAAAGAATGCTTTGTACTTTCCAGGCAAATGACATTGTGGCAGACAAAAAGCAACGAGTAATTCCGAATAAAAACCGAAAGAACTGCAATCAGAGACAAAAATAGAAATTATCGGAAAAGCTCAGCAGGTCTGGCACCATCTGTGGACAGAAATCAGAGTTAACATTTCAAGTCGAGTGACCCTTCCTCAGAATAGAGTAATTCTCCTGACAACTCATGGACCCGCAGATTTTTCAGTTATTAGGAGCCTAAAAGTCACCAGATATGAAATCCTTTCAGAGTTGATAGATTTAGTTTAGGAATATTATGACCCTAAGCCTTCAGCAATTCTGAAATGCTATCAGTTTCACTTGGCAATTCAAGAACCAGGGGAATCTGCATCAGGATTTTTGACTAGGTTAAGATGATTAGCAGAGGATTGTGACTTTGGTTTAATCCTTAATGAGATGCTAAGAGACCATTTGGTATGTGGGATTAATGATGCAACCATGCAAAAATACCTACCAATTGAAGACCAACTGGAATTCAAACAGGCACTGCAACTGGCTTTATCATTGGAAAATGTGGCAAGTGGAGCATGATTACAGAGCATTCCGATTGAAGTGGACACCCTTGCCAGTCCAACTGAGCTTGGGGAAGACCACTTGAGTGAACGCAATTGCAAAGCATCACTCAGGACATATCCTGAAAAGAGAGACTCTAGGTCAGCCCACAGCAAGACCCCAAAACAAAACCAAGCCTCAGCCAAAAGGTCAACATTTTCTTCAGGATCCAGGCTGGCAAGCCATTGTAGTTGCTGCTGGTATGCTGAGTTGAGACAGCAAGACCCCCATTAGACCTAAATGGAGTAAGAGAACTCATCGGCCAGTATCTAGGTCAGTGCACACCCTGGAAAGTCCAGCTACATCTGGGTTGAAACAGTTAGATTGCTGAGCAACATTCAAATCAGAACCAACCAAAATAAACATCCAGTTAAATGGTCGCCTGGTTCTAATGGAGGTCAATACCAGCACAGCCGTTTCAGTGATTGTAGAACCAGTCTTTATCAAAATTCGCTCTGGTCTGAAACCTGTAAGTTTGTGCAAGTCCTCAGTTACACTGAGAACCTATACCAGAGAACCCTTACAGATTAAGGGTACATATTCAGTTCCAATCTCTTATGAGAAGCAACTGGTTCAATTGTCACTAATTGTAGTGAAAAGCTCAGGCTCAAGCTTGATGAGGTGAAATTCATTGAGAAAGATTCACCTAGATTGGCTCAACATTTTTCAATTAGAAAATGGCTACCTGTGCGAAGTCCTAATTAAATATATGGAGGTTTTTCAGCAGCTCTAGAGACTATCAAAGGAACCAAGGCTACCTTCCATGTTGTCCAGGAAGCAATTCCACAATTCTGCAAGGTCCACCCAGTGCCACTTGCCCTGCTGCAAAAGTTGAGGCAGAAATCAGAAGGGTGGAAAATGAAGGAATCGTCAAACTATTTTAGTTTGCGGAATGGGTAGCGCCAATTGTACCGATTTGAAACCCAACAAGTTGGTTCACCTTTGTTGGGACTTTAAACAAAAGGTAAACTACTTTTCACAGCTGGATAAATACTCTAGCCCTCGCATAGAGGATTTATGCACAAAGCTGGGATGGGTCTGTCCTTCACAATGTTTGACTTGAGCCATGCATACTTGCAATTGTGATTAGATGGAGACTCCCAGAAGTATGCTACAATTAATACCAATAAGGGTTTGTACCATTATACAAGACTGCCATTTGGGGTTTCGTCAGTCTATGCAATTTTTTACAAATGATGGAGAACATTTTACAAGGTGTACACTAGGTAGCCATTTATCTCAATGACGTGCTAATAACAGGGAAGACAAATAAGGACATAGTCCTTAGACATTTCTCCCAGGCAGGCGTACACCTTAGAAGGGAAAAATGTGTGCTCTAAGCACCAAGTGACCTAGTGGGCTACAGATTGACAAGACCAGGTTACACCAGTTGGGAGATAAAGTGAGGACAATCATAGAATCCCCACAGTGTGGAAACAGGCCCTTCGGCCCAACAAGTCCACACCGACCCTTAAAGCATCCCACCCAGACCCTGAACACTACGGGCAATTTAGCATGGCCAATCCACCTAGCCAGCACATCTTTGGACTGTAAGACGAAATCAGAGCACCCAGAGGAAACCCACACAGACACAGGGAGAATGTGCAAACTCCACACAAATAGTCACCCGAGGGTAGAATTGAACACGGGTCTCTGGTGCTGTGGGGCAGCAGTGCTAACCACAGAGCCACCATGCCGCCCAACCGAGGCAGACCAGTTGCTGTACTAGGCAGTTATATAACCAGATAGTATACTTTTTGTGGTGCATCTGTAAAAGTTGGTGAGGGTCCTTATGGACATGCTGAATTTCCTAAGCCGCCTGAGAAAGAAGAGGCATTGTTGTGCCTCTTGTCTGTTGCATCTACGTGGCAAGTCCAGGACAGGTTGTCAGTTATCATCACTCTTAGGAACTTAACACTCTTAACCCTCTCAAACTCCGCTCCATTGATGTTTGGAGGTGTGTTCTCCTCCCTTCTTTCAGAAGTCAATGATCAGTTCTTTTGTTTTGCCGTCAGTAAGAGAGAGATTGTTATTATTGCACCATGACACCAAGCTCTCTATGTCGTTTCTATATTCCGACTCATCGTTGTTTGATATCTGTCCTACCACGGTGGTGTCGTCAGCAAACTTGTAGACGGCATTCATTTGGAATTTGGCTTCACAGTTGTGGGTATACAGGGAGTACAGTGGCGACTGAGAACGCATCCTTAGGGGCTCCAGTGTTGAGCACTATCGTAGAGGAGGTGCAGTTGTTTATCTGTACTGAATGCAGTCTATGGGTCAGGAAGCTGACGTTCTAGTTGCAGAGGGTTGAGCTTTGATCTAGGTCTTGAAGTTTTGAGATCGGTCTGGAGGGAATTATGGTGTTGAAGATGGAACTGTAGTCGATGAGCAGGAGTCTGACATAGGTGTCCTTGTTGTCCAGATGTTCCAGGGATGAGTGCAGGTCGAGGGAAATGGTGTCCGCTGTGAACCTGTACTTAGGTAGGCAAATTGCAGGGGCTCGAGGCAGGCTGGGGCGATCGAGTTGATGTGGGCTATGACCAGCCTCTCAAAGCATTTCATGATTGTGATGTTCAGAGCCACTGGGCAATAGTCATTGAGGCACATTGCATGTGCTTTCAAAGGTGCCCCAGCTCCCATGTCTGTATCGGAGCTTAGGTCCTTCCCTGGGCTGGTGAATTATTATGGAAAGTTCAAAAATAACCTGGCCTCCATCCTGGCACCTTTGCATCAACTCATAAAGAAGAGATAGCATTGGAAATGGTCTCTATCTTTGTGCTAAAGCAAATTTGGATTAGTTGTTTTCCTATCCCAATACTTAATCATTGACAAATACAGAGAATAGCTGAGGCCACAACAGAGATCATTGAGGGACAGTCTAATTACATCCTGACAATTACCATATCTGTTTCTGCCAATTATTCTTTCTTGTCTTCAGGCACTCAGTTGCTTTCTTAACCTGGTCTTTGACTTACCCCACAAAACTTCAATTCTAATTTACAGTCTACTAGAAGGAACTTATCTATTGTCTTCTGGAACAACATGTAAGTAACATTCATGATCATTCCGTCCCCTGTCCACTTAGTCACAACCTCAAAATACTCAAATCAGTTTGTGAACCTTTATAAATTCAGAATATGCCAGAAATACTCAACAGATTTGGCAGCAATTGTGAAAAAGGTACAGAGTCAACATTTCAGTTTTATCACCTTTTATCAGACGAGGCAAAAAGCTAAAAATGGAATAGGTTTTGAGCATGGCGTAGATGGGAAAAGGACAAACCGAAGCCTTGTTATTGGTTCTGAGTTTTCCCACAAAAGTCAATAATGCATTGTGATACTGTATGTGGAGTAAAAGAGGAGCTTAACATGCACTAGTTAGTGGCTAATGGGTCAGTAGTTGTTTGTACATTCTTAAAATCTAATTAATATTGCCCATTGTATCAATATAAGCTCAAATATCATACATAAACGTAAGGTTGCAAGGTCAGAAAAACTCAGGATTAAGAGTGATTATATCTTCTTACTGTATCAGAAATAGTAGGAACTGCAGATGCTGGAGAATCTGAGATAACAAGGTGTAGAGCTGGATGAACACAGCAGGCCAAGCAGCATCATAGGAGCAGGAAAGCTGACGTTTCAGGCCTAGACCCTTCTACAGAAATGGGGGAGGGGAAGGGGGTTCTGAAATAAATAGGGAGAGAGGGGGAGGCC
>NC_063351.1:16222783-16224398 GCF_021869965.1 Rhincodon typus | reverse complement strand
GGAGGAGATAGGTCAGTCCGGGGAGGACGGACAGGTCAAGGGGGCGGGATGAGGTTAGTAGGTAAGAGATGGGGGTGGGGCTTGAGGTGGGAGGAGGGGATAGGTGGGAGGTAGGACAGGTTAGGCAGGTGGGGACGAGCTGGGCTGGTTTTGGGATGCAGTAGGGGGAGGGGAGATTTTGAAGCTTGTGAAATCCACATTGATACCATTGGGCTGCAGGGTTCCCAAGCGGAATATGAGTTGCTGTTCCTGCAACCTTCAGGTGGCATTGTTGTGGCACTGCAGGAGGCCCAGGATGGACATGTCGTCTGAAGAATGAGAGGGGGAGTTGAAATGGTTCGCAACTGGGAGGTGCAGTTGTTTAGTGCAAACCGAGCATAGGTGTTCTGCAAAGTGGTCCCCAAGCCTCCGCTTGGTTTCCCCGATTTAGAGGAGGCCACAACGGGAACAGCGGATGCAGTATACCACATTAGCAGATGTGCAGGTGAATTTCTGCTTGATGTAGAAAGTCTTCTTGGGGCCTGGGATGGGGATGAGGGGGGAGGTGTAGGGGCAGGTGTATCACTTCCTGCGGTTGCAGGGAAAAGTGTCTCTGTCTCTCTGACTCCATCTCTGGCAACTACCTAGATCTCTGTCTCCATCACTGGCAACCACCTAGAAACCGATATCCATTTCAAGCCCACCGACTCCCACAGGTACCTAGAATACACCTCCTCTCACCCACCTTCCTGCAAAAATGCCATCCCCTATTCCCAATTCCTTCACCTCTTCCGCATCTGCTCCCAGGATGAGGCATTCCACTCCTGGACATCTCAGATGACCTCGTTTTTCAAGGACCGCAACTTCCCCCCATCATTGGTCGAGAACGCCCTCGACTGTGTCTTCCGCATTTCCCCCAACTCATCCCTCACACCCCGTCCCCGCAATAATAACCAAAAAAGAATCCCCCTCGTCCTCACGTACCACCCCACCAACCTCCGGATCCAACGCATCATCCTCCAACACTTCCACCATCTGCAATCCGACCCCACCACCAAACACATTTTTCCCTCCTCACCCTTATCTGCTTTCCGGAGGGATCACTCTCTCCGTGACTCCCTTGTCCGCTCCACACTCTCCTCCAGCCCCACCACACCTGGCACTTTTCCCTGCAACTGCAGGAAGTGCTACATCTGCCCCTACACCTCCCCCCTCACCCCCATCCCAGGCCCCAAGAAGACTTTCCACATCAAGCAAAAGTTCACCTGCACATCTGCTAATGTGGTATACTGCATCCGCTGTTCCCGTTGTGGCCTCCTCTAAATCGGGGAAACCAAGCGGAGGCTTGGGGACCACTTTGCAGAACACCTATGCTCGGTTCACATTAAACAACTGCACCTCCCAGTCGCGAACCATTTCAACTTCCACTCCCATTCCTCAGACGATATGTCCATCCTGGGCCTCCTGCAGTGCCACAACAATGCCACCCGAAGGTTGCAGGAACAGCAACTCATATTCCGCTTGGGAACCCTGCAGCCCAATGGTATCAATGTGGATTTCACAAGCTTCAAAATCTCCCCTCCCCTACCGCATCCCAAAACCAGCCCAGCTCGTCCCCACCTCCCTAACCTGCCCT
>NC_063351.1:16178812-16222683 GCF_021869965.1 Rhincodon typus | reverse complement strand
CCTACACTCACCTTTACTGGCTCCATCCCCGCCTCTTTGACCTGTCTGTCTCCTCTCCATCTATCTTCTCCTCTGTCCATCTTCTATCCGCCTCCCCCTCTCTCCCTATTTATTTCAGAACCCCCTTCCCCTCCCCCATTTCTGTAGAAGGGTCTAGGCCTGAAACGTCAGCTTTCCTGCTCCTATGATGCTGCTTGGCCTGCTGTGTTCATCCAGCTCTACACCTTGTTATCTCATATCTTCTTACTGCTCCTTTCCTCAGTAAAGACTATCAATGTTTAAAAATAACCATGACAATTTTACATCGTGATCTGTTTTCCCTGTATAAAATTTAGCTGCTAATTACCTCCAATCCTGTGAGACGAAATTCAGAAGGTAAATCTTTCAGTTGTGTCATTTTGTGTTCTTGTACCACTGATTCAGTTGACGAGTTCAAAGTAGAAGTAAAAAATTGACATGCTTCATCTGATTCGAAATTCTGAAATTAGAAAGAAGTAAAAATCAAATGAAATCTATACATAAGAACTAGGAGTAGGCAATTCAGTCTCTTCAGCCAGCTCCACTATTTAACATGATCATGGCTGATCTCATCCCAGGCTCAACACCACTTTCCTGCCCACATCCCAGAACCCTTAGCCCATTACTAATTAAAAATTTGTCCATCTCCTCCTCACATTTATTCAGTGTCCTGCCATCAACCACATTCTGGGATAGTGAAATCCATAGAAATTCACACCCTTTGAAAGAAGTAATTCCTCCTCATCTCTTTTTTAAATCTGACATCCCTTAGCCTAAGACAATGACTTCTTGTTCTAGATTGCCCCACAAGGGGAAATATCAACTCTCTGTGTATTTTGTCAATCCCCTTTAGTATCCAGTAATGTAACAACGGACTGAATTTTAGCAGAAATCAGATGTGTCAATTTTGGTGAGTTTCATGGAGGGTTTATCTCATGAAGTTTTCTCTCATTATCTTTCCAAACTTGTCTGATCTGTTATGCATTAGACACCTAGAGTGCCCGCTGACACTATTTTTCCACATGTCGTGAATGGCAGTACTCGCTATTGCTGGGATATCTTGTGATCGGTGGTACTGGCACCACCTTTAGAGTCTTTCTGTAAACCTGGTCAAGCATTGGCAGTCCAGAAGTGACCTTCAGCATGCATGTAGAGGAAAGCAACCACAAACCAATGCTTCTCAGGGCATATAGGTGGCATAGTGAGCACTGCATTACACATTCAAGTGTACATTCATACATTTATTGCAACTTATAAATCGAGCTACAGTTTACTCATCCATAGCCTCATTTCATTTTACAACGCTTTTGTAAGTGTTCTACTCTAGCCCCAATGCTCAATGTAGCTTAACATCCTCTCAATATTCAATATGGGACCATCATGTACAGGAAAACTTTTTATTGTCATAACACTGATTTCTACTGCTAAACAGCAAAAATCAAACAACAACAAAAAAGAAGCTGCATTTGCCTCTGGTAACAAACAAGAACTGTTTGACTTTGGCAAAGAACAAATTCACAGTGCATAAGTGATCACTGCACCCAGTTCTCATCTGCTGGAACTGGTTTTGTGCAGCAGGTGATGTTCCTCCTGCTCAATGTCTTCATCTTTCTCCTTGCAAGACTTCTCCCACTCTCTCAGCTTTTCGGAAACCATCACATTGTTTTTGACTGTTTGAGTTGTGCAGAGTATAGCATGCTAGGATTATACAGCACAATCTATCTATACTGGAAGGCCCCTCAGTCTGATCCAAGCGTCAGAACTTCTGCCTCAGAAAGCCTAACATCTGCTCCACCCAGAGGCTGGTCGAAGACAGGGCTGCATTGTGTCTACACTCTTTCTCACTCTTGAAACAAGGGAATACATAATGGAATCATCAGTATGGTCACAGACTATAGCCCTTGTCTCCAAGTAACCATCCTTGTAAGGCATCTGGTCTTTAAAATGAAGCAGGAACATGAAAGTTCTCAAGGATATAGGCGTCATGGCAGCTCACAGGATACTTGACACAGACTTCTAAGATGTGGTACCGCTGATCACAGTGACTTGCACATTGATGAAATTGAACCATTTTCTATTGATGAAGTCAGATGTGTCAGATGATACAGCACTCTCAATGCAACATATGTATATAGAGGGTCCTATACCTGAGGGAATCCAGTTTTGGAAAAATAAGATGAAATAATGTGATCTGACACAAATTGCATGAGTAACAGCCTTGATGCATTTGTGGTCAAAGGTTGAGAGATCCCACATATATTCCCAATGGATCCTTAGAAGCAGCAGTTGCATAAAAGCTTAGCACAGCTGTCACTTTGATGGCCATCAAGGTACAACAGCCACTCACTCCTTCAAGTTGCAGATCCTGTTCCAGTAACACAGTCACATAATACTGTGATACTGTTCTGTTCTGTGACATCTTTAGTCTGTGCCAACTCTGTGCCTCACTCATCTGGAGGAAATGGCATTAAGGATGATAGACTCTGGACCTCCTGTCAGTCGGAAACAGATTATGTTATAATGGGGAACAAAGAGAAGGCTGACAAATTAAAAACTTACTTTGGTTCTATTTTCAAAAAGGAGGACACAAGTAATGTCTCAAAAATGTTGGGGGACCTTGGGTCTATTGAGAGGTAGGAACTGGAACAATCAGTATTAATAGGGAAATGGTGTTTGGAAAATTGATGGGATTAAAGGCGATAAACCCGATAAACCCACAGGGCCAGACAATCTACATCACGGAATATTTAAGGAAGGTGTCCTAAAAGTAGTGGATGCCTTGGTGGTCATCTTTTAGAATCTTTATAGATTCTGGAATAGCTGCTTTAGATTGGAAGATTGTTAATGTAACCCCACTATTTAAAAAAGGAGATAGAAAGAAAACAATGAATTATAGAGTGGTTAGCCTGGAATCGATGGTGGGAAAATGCTAGAGTCTATTATAAATGATTTAATAGCAGAGCATTTGGAAAACAATAACAGGACACAATCAGCATGGATTTTTGAAAGGAAAATCATGCTTGAAAAATTGACTGGAATTTTTTGAGGATGTAACGAGTAGAGTTGATAAGAAGGAACCAATGGACATGCTTTACTTAAATTTTCAGAAGGCTTTCAATAAGTTCCCGGACAAAAAGTTAATATGTAAAATTTAAGAGCATGGGATTGGGGATAGTGTACTGACATTGATAGAGAATTGGTTGGCAAACAGGAAACAAAGAGTCGGAATAAAAGGGTCATTTTCCAAGTGGCATGCAGTGAATAGTGGGGTACTGCAGGGATCAGGGCTTGAATCCAACTATTCACAATATATATTAATCATTTAGATGAAGAAACTAAATGTAATATGTCCAAACATGCAGATGACTCAAAGCTGGGTGGGAGGTGAGTTGTAAGGAGGATGCAAAGATGCTTCAGTGAGTGTTCAAATGTATGGCACATGAAGTATAATGTGGATAAATGTGAGGTTGTCCACTTTGGTCGCTAAAACAGGTTATTATCTGAATGGTGATAGATTGGGAATGCAGGATGTGCAATGAGACTGAGTGTCCAAATACACTAGTTGCTGAAAGTACTCATGTAGGTGCAGCAGGTGGTGAAGAAGGCAAATAGGATGTGGGCCTTCAAAGTGTGAGGTTTCAAATACCACAGCAGGAATGTCTTGCTGCAATTGTACAGAGTCTTGGTAAGACTACATCTAGAGTAGCCCTATACTCATGCCAAACATTCCACACATTGTTTCTGCATCGTGGCCAGGTGGTGGTGACTGTCACTCCCAATCCCACAGCTTCCCATGTCCTCCAATGCATTATCTTCAGCACCCATCATTTGTTCAGTTTCCTTCTTCACAATTCTTGCCCCTTCTGCAGCTCAGTATGCTGCCTCCAATCCCCAGAATTGAATTATTCAGTTTCCCTATCAAAGCAGTAGCCGCTGATAACTTTTGACTTTCATTGAGCTGCCCCTCAAGGCTGATTGTCATCCACCTCCAAGACTAACTTCAATGACAGCCCCAACTTATGATTGACAAAATCTCTGGCTGAGCTGTACGCAGCCTAGACTGACATTGCAACTTCTTGGACTGCATACATTATTTGAGAAAGAAGTTTGCCTTTTATATGCCTCTGTTGGGTTTCTTTATTTCATCACTCTTAGACTTGATGATGCCAACCTTTTGTACAGTGAAGAAATTTTTCAATATGGTTGGCTGATATCTCTCCAGCAGCCATCTTTATTGGCTTTTTCTGGTTTTTTCTAACTAAACACTTACATACAAAGTGATTGAACTTCCTGCTGTTAGAGCACTGCTTGCTCAAAAGAACATTTTCTTGTTTTGTCTGATGTTGTCTGATTTATTTAATACTGTTATCTGTCTTTGAACTTTCTGCTGGCTTTTCTGCAAATATTTCTTATCCTTTCCTTATCTATTGATTTCATTCTGTCTGAAAGGTCTCTTACTGTATGGATGTTTGCTGACAACAAGGAGCATGCGCGGTATGCTTTTGACAGATGCTTGCGCATATCTAGAGAATGAGAAGTGCCCATATGCACATCTTTATAGCTGGGCTGGCAGCCAAATGAAAAATGGTGATCCTGTGAGCATCTGATATTTTTTAATTAAATGGTGGGCTTGACAAGTGGCAATGAGCAATTCTGACCCAGTATCAATTTGAACCCCAAAAACAAAAATGGCAAAATTTCTCATATTTAAGTCATCCCATGACATTTTGTCATGGCAATATTTCAGTCTTTGACTCTTCCAAAGATAACACTGAACTGTTACTGTCAATTCCTTGACAAATAAGCAACTCTAATAATTGCATGCCTGGAAACCTTTGTTTACCCTCTTCTCAGTTGAGTTCATTATTGAAGAATTTAAGAATTGGACCTTCAGATCCTCTCATGAAGACCAGTCCATTTAAAGCATTTAGAAAATGTTGGTATTGTTTGAATATGAATAAAAGTTTGAAAATTTAATGCATTCATTGACAAGCAATAATGTACTTCAAGCTGCTTACAAAGGTTTGCCAAATTATATTCTTATGCAAAGCCTGTTTAGACAAAATGAAACATTTGTACCTCTTTTCCAATGCCTAGTTTTATCACATGGCGATCTGAACTTCACATGTCTTCCAGTTATTGTCTGACCAATGTAAAATTCATAGGACATTCCTGCTTTTAATTCTAGACATTAGCTCCAGGGTATCAAATTGTGTTATCATCTCATTAACATGCATTACTACTTTGGATTATGTAAAGCTGACCCTCCAGATTTCTCTATAATTTAAACTTATTTTTCAAGCAAAATGTCCTTTCATTTAAACCATAGAGGGATCTGGAGAATCAGGCACACATACCAGAAAACTGAGTTGGATAATCAGCCATGGTCATATTGAATGGCGAAGCATGGTCATAGGGCCAAATGACCTACTTCTGCTCCTATTTCCTATATTTCTATGTATAACAGAACAGAGAGCAGTGCTAAACCTGAAGCTTCACTGTATTTGTAATCACTAGAAGAGGGGTTCAAATGCAGACAAAACAGAATTAAATTCAGAATCCAGCAAGTGAGAATCTTCCAAAAGATGGACACAACTGAGGGTAGTCAAGTTAAGTCAGATGAGGAGGAGGGACAGGACACCTTCCCAGTTGAACCCCACCCACCAGTCACCTGATTCTTAAATTTAGATGGCTAATTAGCATCCCCTGGAAATCCACTGGGACCTACTGGAATGTACCCATTGTAGTCTATGACTTGGACATAGGAGATACGACCAATAATTCAAAAGCCTTACCAGCTGAGTCCCAACAAATTAACCCAAGTCAGGCAGAAAATCCTGTACATGCCGGACATCAATACAATTAAGCCTAGCCAGAGAATCCTTAATGATCTTGTCCTGGAGACAGACAAATCAAAATAGTTCCACATTACTTACTGGGAAGTAATATTGTGGCTAGATAAGACTCCATTCCCAATCTATGAACTGAGGAATGTATAGACATGGTGGACCATTCAGTCTATATCAGAAAAAGACACCATTTTAAAAGGATTCTGGGAAGATTCATGACATTCACAGCACAAGAAATCTTAGCTTTGTCACCTCTGATAACCCATACTGATATGAGATCATGTACACTGGTAGAAAAAAAGAAAGCAATGTCCAAAACCACCTTCAAGATGCTGACAATCCAGATAATTGCTGAATGCAGCATTTGTGCAATGTGCCTGGGTGCCCTGATAATTTACACATCTTTAAAAAAATTAATAACATAGTTGGGCAAACAGAGAAGTGTCAGAAAGATTTTACAATATTGAAAATCATCCTAGTGTACACAGATCATAATCTTTTTTGACAAATTCTGGAAAAATACAAACTAACAAATGCCAGCTATCTTAATCATAGAATCCTGCATACAAAGTGGCCAGCTATATATGAAATAAATCCTGGCCACAAGCAGGCTTGATAATGCATTTGGTCAGACAACTTGATCATAGCAATCTCTGTTAAGCAAAACTAATCACTAAAAACTAATGCAGATGTCCCTTGAAACTGTCAAAGAAAACTTTCATCTACTGGAACAGGTACTGCACCCAGAAGGGATGCGTAGCTGCTAAGCTGTGTCAACAGGCTGCAACCAAAGATGCAATGTGTACCTGTGTGGGATCACCCAACCTTCCACCCACAAACATTTCAAGACTGTTTCAAGACTGTTACCAACGCAATTTGTGCCAAATCATATCTCATTTCCCCATGATGAGGTCAATGTTGCAGCTTGGGCAATAGTCTTTGCAAACATAGCTAACTTTCCCCAGGGGTACAGCACTATAGACTGTGCACACCACGTTGAAAGCACCATATCATAACACAGCTGATTTCATCAATCAAAAAAGTTTCCTTTCCACCCCTTGCACAAATCATCAATGATCATCGGTATCACATCCCAGAATTCTGTTCCAGGTACCCTTGAAGCTGCAATGATACCTATATCCTCGAGAACACTCCTGTTCCTGTTTCATTTCAAGGGCTGAATGGTTACAAGGCTGGTTACTGGTAAACGGGCTATGTTCTATCTGCAACCATATCTGATGATTCAACAATACAACCCATTTACTGAGTGGCGAGTCAAGAAAATACAATTCATTCTTTAATCAGGGCCACATAAAGGTGATGTTTCAATGACTGAATCGATCTAAGGACTTGTAGTGCAGTCCAGACAGAGCATGCTGCATAATATTTGCATGCTGTGCCCTACACAGTGGCAGCAGACAAACGGGGGTGCGAGAGATGCTGAAGAGCTGGGAGAGTGAAAGCAGTCTTCCAAGGAGGAATATGAATTCTCTGAATAAAAGTCACATCACCTTCAGCAAGATGGAAGTGTGCAGAGTCGGGCAGAGTATGCTAAACAGGAATTAATTGACACTTTGACTTTAATTGACAATTGTTTATTGCAAGAAGCAAATGAAGTTTTGTGTTTATTTAGTCTTTGCTTTTTCTATTGTTTAACATGTGATGTTCCCACATTGCACAATGACAAAATGTTTTGCTACGCTGGACATTAGGAAAAAATTATGACTCCCTTAAATTAGGATATAATATGGGATTACACATAAGATTAGGCAGAATGTGTAGCTTGATTCTTGTAGCTGCAGTTACAATGAGTTCAGACAGATGATGATATAAAGTAGCAATACATTCAAGAATGTGTGTTATTTCTAATGAAAAATAACTTGTGCCACATATGTGGCCTCAGAAGCTGCCCTTTATCATTTCCCTCACCTGCATGTACAATGAAAAGCTATTTGTGGCTGGCAACAATTGACCTGGTGCACAGCTGGACTTTAAAGAAGATGTCAGGAGTGGAAATCATGGAAGGTCCCAGCAATGGTGAGTACATCTGCCACTGGTTAGCACATGGTAGCGAGAGAAAAACATCATAGAGACATAGAGAATACGTAATGAGATGAGTATTGGAGATTTACATGTGATTACTCATTAGAGCTCACAGAGAGAAACTCTGTCAAATTCTCCAAAATTGACACTTAGCTGACTTTGGTAAAATTCAGTCCAGAGGGTTTGTTGATCTGTGACAGTGTGTGGAGGGGGAGCACACCATGGTATATTCTGAATAAAAATAGAGATAAAAAGAAAGAAACAAGTTAAAAATCATCTGTTAAGGAAAGCTGTAATATCATTTTCACTACTGATTTAGCTTATTGCAGTTAGAACTGTGATAATGGTGGACAGAGTTTCAGTCTCTCAGGGAATCGAGGGAAGTGGAGAGCAAGTGGGAAAGTGGAGTTGAAGCCCAAGATGAGGCATCATAGAATGAGATAGTTGGGCCATAACGTCCATTCCTGTTGATATCTCATGTTCAAATTGAACTGTCATGTTTTGCTTTACATGGTCATTACACATTCCAGTCTTATATAGATTATAATAAAGCCTGAAATACTTCAAATCTACTATCTTTTATAATAGCCTCATTAACTGTTTAAACACAAGTCTTTGCTTACTAGTGCCTTATCAAATCTTGTTGCGAGTTCTTCTTTTAATTGCTGCAGATTGGCTGAAGGTTCTTTCAGTTCTTGTACACATGAACTTGTAATCTCAGCCTATGAAAAGATGATTCACATGTTTTCCATTGAACAACATTTTAATCTACAAGTGAGCTATATATTTAACAAGTGTTTAATGATGGCATTCTCACTTTTACTGCTTTCAGTTTATCTCTCACTCTGCTTCGTATCGCATCAGCCAGTTGATTTTCATCTGCATTAGAACATGTAGGCAAAGACAAAAATTCAACAAAATTATTTCTCACAAATTCACTATATCTATTTTAACTAATCAAATTAAAGCAGTTTCAATTATAATGTCCCAAAACTATCTAGCAAAATCGATGGAACAGGTTTATATCATAAACATTATAAAACCTCTGAAGTTGTTGAAAGATAAAGTAAATTTTTTACTATGTTGAAACTGTATACAATAGAATTCCCACTGCTTGTGTAAGAATATAGTATTCTAAATAGAAAATGCATCAATTTAACTTTCCATCTCATTGGACCTAATCTTCCAGAAAATGTTTCATTCTCATTTCAACCTGCCAGCTGAAAACAAGCTAGGACAGAAATATCCTTAATTGTGAACAGAAGTACACATTTATAATCTTATTTTACATGGAAGGCTGGAATTAAAATACATGGGAAAGTTTTGCAGAAAGCCAAATGTACAAAACTTGTCTTTAAGGGAGGAGCATTAATTTTGTCTTAGTTCATTCCTTGATGCCTTGGTTGATAAATAGGTTGACAATAAAACTTTCAGAATCACAGCAGATGCAGATTCAATAAGGTAAGATCAAGCTATTGGTTCTTACACCAAACATTGCAGGATGATCAAAGAAACAGCAGCCATGTTCAACAAATTCCTTGCTGATACATTGAAAATCTTTCTCAAGACAGTGAATGTAACAATGAACTCAACAGGTAGAGACTCATTGTTTAAAGCAGCAAGAGAGAATCAGTGAAAAGCAGAGTGAGTCTGAGCAAGACAGTGTTAGAGACCCACAGTTAAAAGCATCTGCTAAGAGTCAGCAGGAGATAGACTGAGCAAGTTTAAGAAATAAAAATAGTCAAGATGCCACTTCAGAGGAAGGCAAGGCAGCTAAGTGGTTGGTTGGTGAATATTTCTCTAAAGTAGAGCACTAAATTAAGCTGGGAGCTGGAGAATTAAAAATATTAATTGAACTTTTTAAAAAGATCAGGAACTGAGATTCAGAGCAGAGCAGGCTCAGGCTGTCTAAGAAGCAAATAGATGTCACAGGACAAGAAGTAAGATGGGATTAGCTTTTTAGCAAATGTTTAATTTAACTTAAATTAATCAAATATAAAGAAAGGCTAAATTGATTAATTAGTATATACACTAGAAACTAAATCCAATTTTATTTACTTTTTTATATGTTACGCTTTTACACACAACTGAATGTTTTATTTTCCATAACAAAATCACCCATGGTATTTTTTCATCTATTAACCACAGCCAGTATGAATTCAATATTATACTTTATCATATAATTATAATCATGCTGAATCAATCAGATCTAGAGGATAAAGTTCTAATTTAAAAAATGGGATTGAAGACAAAAGAACTCTGAATTTTTCAGCAAATTGAATCCAATATTTCCGGATAATAAGAGTTATGTAAAATGAAGTGGCATCAGCAGAAGAGAAGCAATTGTTTGATGAATAGCTGGCAATTCATTATTTGTTTGGTGCATTTTATGTCTAACAAGTAGGGCCATGACAGGGCAGTGCATAGCTTGTTTCATGTGGAAATTAGTATTTGAACAGCAGCTGGTGTATACATAAGGTTGAGAACAATATATTTATACCCCTCCATTCTAAGGATATGCTGAGAGGGAATTGGTTATTGCCAGTGAATTAAGCACCAAGCAGATAGAGGATTCCCCTGAGTGTATCTCACTATCCAATCAATATTCAGTTCTGAATACTAGTGAGGGTGATGGTTCATTCAAAGAGTGCAGACCAGGCATGTCCATGACATCATGGCTCAGCTGTAGGAACGTGTGGCAGATGTGGGCAGAAGATTGGAAAAGTAAAGGCAATTCAAAGGGAACAGACAGGCATTTCTGAAGCCACAGACTTGAACTGAGGATAATAAGTTCGTCTTTGGTGTCGGCATCTAGGATGGAACTGAGCAGTTGTAGTGCACTCTGAGTGGAGAAGGTAAACAGCCAACAGTTGTAGTCTGCACGGGTACCAATTACATAGGTAGAAAAAGGAATATGATCCTGCAATAAAAACAGGAAATGCTTGAGAAACTTAGCAGGTTTGGCAGCATCTGTGGAGAGAGACACAGAGTTAATGTTTCAAATACAGTATGAGTCTTGGACTCAAAATGTTAACTGTTTCTCTGTCCATCAGCTGAGTTCCTTCAGCACTTTGTTTCTTTTTATTTCAGATCTCCAGCATTCACAGTATTTGACTTTTACATAACCCTGTAGTCAGTTTAAGGAGCCAGGTAGGAAATTAACAAGCAGGATCACTCTTGGTACCATATGCCAGAGAGTATTTATGTAGAAGGTGGTGCCGGAGGCAGGGATTTAGATTCTTAGAACATTGTGGCTAATTTTGGAGGAGATGGGACCAGTACAAGGCAGAGGAGATACACTGAAAAAATGTTGGGACCAATTTCTTTATGAGCAATTTGCTCCCACTAGAAAAAGTCTAAATGAAGTTAATATGGGTGTAGTAAGCAGGCATTATATTAATAAGGAACATCAAAATGCATAGAGAATTGGGAATGACAGATAACATTAGAGAAGTGAATAATAAAGAATTAGGTGGGGATCAGAGTAAGAGTGAATGCAACAAAGTTACGTTAATATCTAAGTTATGGTTACTGAGCATTCATGTGCAAATGTGGAGTGTGATAAAATGGGCTGGTGATCTACAGATGCAGATAGCAAAATAGAAATACGATGTCGTGGCAATAATGGAGACTTAGTTCAAAGCATAGGAATTAAATGTTTCTTGGTGCAAGGTATTCAGGAAAGATGCGAGATGGTGGCAGCATTGATTAAGAGTATATTACAGTGTCAGAGAAAGAAATGTCACAGGAGACCCTTTATTTCTTCGTGGATGTGGACATCACTGGCAAGGCCGGGATTGGTTAATTGGTTAGAGCAAAGAAAGAATAAGGTTATAATTTTACTGCTCCAGGTGTTCTACTAGACACCAACTAGTGGGAAAAACGTAGAGGAACAAAATTGCAAAGAAATTACAGAGATGTGCAAGAATTATAGAGGTGTTATAATGGAAGCCTATCCCATGCTGTTAATGTGGATTTACTATCACATGTTTAAACAGAAGTTGAAAATGATCTGAGCTTTCAGTGACATCACAGAAAACAAAAGTAGGAGGGAAACTGGGCAAACCTAGTCACTGCAGTCTTGTGGAGCATGTTTCACCAACTTCTGGACTTGAGAAAGGATTTCAAAATTCTCCCCTTTGAGTTGACTTAGAATTCTGAATGATAATTTGTTTTTGCCTCTCTTCAAAATTACAGGTCTTTTAAAGGGTGGCAAGGTAATCGGTCAGGTTTTGGATACAGAATAATTATTCTACAGGCTTAGTGGGCTAGCATGTCTTCACCTGTTTTTTTTTGCATATTTGCACATTAATGTTTATCCAATTCTAAAATATGCAATTGTACATCATACAAGAAATCTTAAATGGAATGCAGTAACTTGTTAAGAAATACATTACATCTGGAACTTTCAGTTCATACAAAAGAATACAGATTTTATGTTCAATTTATTCTCTTCCTTTACATAGATTTTTAGGACCCATGTGCATGTACAAAATAGAAAACATACTTTCCTCTAAATTTTTGCTCCTGTGTCTTTCAACTTGGTCATGTAATAATGCATGTTCAGATTCTTCAGCAAGCTAAAAAGAAAACAAGAATTAATTGAGAAAATTATCTTTGCATATATGTGATAAATGATGTAAATTGTATTAGCTAAATCAATTTTTAGTTGTCTGGCTTCTTTTAAGATGGGTCCAAATATAAAAAAAAAGCACTGCTAACAGTGTTGAAATCAAACCTTGAAAAGGCAAAGAAGCAGAAAAGTATTTCAGCTACAGGAAGGATGTAGTATAAAGGGAATTGCAGGAGAATGAACTGGGAGCAGAAGTGAGCGAGAGACAGAATGGGAAAAAAGCAGTTGTCACAGTGGCCAGAACATGGGATTTGAAATTTCAATCTTGTTTAAAGAAGACATGGAGATAGTAACAACATCTGACTCAGTCTGTATGAACATCAAGTTGAAGGAAGTTATTGCCTATTCATAGCTTTATTTGAGATAAATCTATCATCCTGACAGAATTGTTTAAGAGTCAGGAGTTTAGAGATGGGCATGAGAGATGATTTCATCCTTATAAATAATGCCAGAGTCCAGCATGGAAATAAAAAAAAATTGAAACCATGATGGAATTAGGCTGGAATAATGAAACTGTTCTAGAGTAGAATTAAGAAAAATAAGTGAGAAACACTTATAACTCTGAGATACTTAGGAGTAGAAATAGATTAGATTAGCACCGTGAAACTAGACTGGAGAGGGAATTATTAGATGAGTGAAGTAGCGCAATAGGTCAAAGAGAAATAGCATTTAGAACAATTAAATATTACGAACATAGTACTGGTGGCTTTAGCCACAGCAGTTTTGTTGTGAGGACAAACTCTCATTGAATGAACTGAAAGGAATAGATAAAACTATGGGGGATATTACAGATCATGGGGAGCTGGATCGTGACTCCATTCATTTGAAAAACAAAGCAGAAAAGTAGTTTGAAATTAAGGCAGTGATTTAAAAAGATTTAAAGAAAACAAATGGTGACCTTTTCAAAACAAAATAATGATAATAATACTTAAGTTTATATATATTGTCACATGTATATAAAAAAATACAGTGAAAAGTGTTTTTTTTGCATGTTATGTGCAAAGTGTCGTCATGCTCCAGCACCACCTTGAAGCACTGAATATAGTGCAAGATTTCACTGCAATAGAGTTCACCTTTCTCTCTTGCTCTTGTTCCTCCTCCACAGCTCCTCCAGTCATTGCTTGACATTGGCCAGAAACGGGCTCCTAGGTCTCTGTAACAGCTTTGGAGTCGTGATTACAGGCCTGCGTCGCTGCCACAATTGCAACTGCTGTTTCTGAGCTGGAGCCATGGACCAGGGATGCACAGGTTCCATACTTCCTGCTGGCCATCCCACACTCCTCCAGATATGGCCGCCAGTCATCAGGGTCCTCCGCCAACGCCACTGCTCCTTCAGGCACCTGAGCTTAGTCGCGGTCCTGAAGCCTCAGTTCAGCCTGAGAATGTGGGCCGGGGGAGTCAGACCAGCACCTGCTCCTCACTCACTGTGAGACCCTGGGCTGGGGTGAAGCTGTGTCTGGCTCCTCATGGCATTGCCACCGCTGCCATCGCCACTGGAGGCTTCCTGCTTCAACCCCTACTCTCCAAGCTTAGGAGGACATAGTTTCAGAAAAGGAAGCCAAAAACATTTTATTTAGCCCAAGGCCTAATGATAGGTAGCCTTTGGGTTGAGCTATAATCCAGACTAAGTGTTGAGGATACAGGTTTAGTGAGATGCGACACATTTGAGATAAGATAGACAAGATCACAGCCTTAATAGAGAGGAAAGAAATACGAGGTGGAAAAGGAGACGGTTAAGTGAGCCAAAAACTTCCATTTTATACTGAAGAGTCAAAAGGAAGTAAAAAAAATGTTATTAGAATTTTCAAGTTGTTTTGACCCTTCAGAGTTATCCCAGATGAAGAGAGGGGGCTGATCATAGAGTGACGTGCATTGCTTACGGTGAACAAACCAGGACTAGGTCAGTCATATACTGGATGGATCGTATTTAACAGAAGGTGGGTGGGACTTGTTTGGGGAACACTGGCGATAGGAGGGACATGGAGGTGCAGGTACATTGAACTTAAGGACAAGGGAGGTGTTAAATAAGTCAAGTATAGCGACAGTGCTGAAAAGGATAATAGAAGAGAAATGGAAATAAACAAGAGATTTGATGTAGTTTTTTTAGTGATGCATGGTAATCAAAAATCCAATAGAATCACTCATGGAAAAAAACGGATGCAGAAAGTGATTGGAAAGTGATGAAAATCAATGAGTCAAAGTAATAAAAACTTACAAAGTGGCAAAGTTATATAAGATGTTAAAATCAATTTGGAATTTGATCTGAAGGGTGAAATTGAGGGAACAAGAGTATAAGTAAGTTAGAAAACAAGGAAATTGAAGTGCAAGAAAAAGAACAAAAAAAGCAGTGCCACATAATACAAAAGTCAGCTGTTGTGAAAAGGAAAATCATTTGAGCAAGGAAGTTGCTGTGTGGTTAGATGAACAGTAGGCAAAGGTCAAGTCTTTGAAGAAGAGGAGACAAAGATGAGACTGTTAATTATATGGCAATATAAAATACTATACCCTCTTCCTTATAGTTTCTCTTCTAGCTAAAATTCGATGTCTTATGTTGTCTTCTTGTGCATCTTCATCCTAAGGAAACAATTTTCAATAGTTAATAAAGATCCTGAACTTGCACAGGGACACAGTTTTGACAGGGCCACATAGCAGTCCTACAGGTTCTACCTCACCATAGTCTGTAGAAGTCATAGGGAGAACATCTAATCTGCATGGACTGGGAAATACTCACACTGTTGAGAATTGGATCTCTGACATCCTGTTTCATTCAGCGGGATGACAGGACAGTGGACAGTAGTGGGAGAGAAGCTGGTTTGTTCATTTCATGTTGCCTGGGAGACCAAAATTGTTGGTCCCTTTGAGCCCATGAAATCAATATTAGAAAAGAAAAATCCAACTCACACAAGGGTCCTGCCATTTTCATGGCTGGTACTCCTGGATTCTGTCCTATATTAGGAAAATCCAAGCCAATGGTAAACAATTTAAATTTTAATTATAAAGTAGAGAAAGATCACTATAACATTAACATTAAATTTCATTCTTTCAAACTGATTTCAATTTTGTCTATCAGTCCTTTATTACCAAACTTTAAAATATTTCTTAAAGCACAAATTTAAATTGTACTTGATCATTCTTTTCTATTTTAAAACATGGAATTAAGAAAAATATTAGCTCCCTATTTTCTGAAGAAGAGTCCCAACCCAAACCGTCAACTTTCCTGCTCCTCTGATGCTGCCTGGCCTGCTGTGTTCCTCCCGCTCCACACTATGTTACCTCTGACTCCAGCATCTGCCATTTTTACTATCTCTGAACTCCCTATTGTGTTTCTTTTGATCAAAACTTCTCATCTTGCACCCACTAGGATAATTCACAAGAAATACAGATGTAAAGAGAAAATGTCAGCTCTGATGAAGTCATCCACACTCAAAAGGTTAGCATGCTGTCTCTCCAAGGATGCTGCCTGATCCACTGTAATCTCCAGCATTGTTTGTTTTCAGTAAAGAGAAAACAACCCTTTTGTACTGTATTGGATGAGATTGCTAATTGATTGGGTTTATTTCTTTATTTATTTTTCTACTTGTGAACAAATTAGTATTATTGTCTCATACAATTTAAAAAGGTAGTTTTCACTTTACATTGGAATTTCTTGCATATTGTTCTGATCATTGAAGACAAAAATGCTTGAGCCAAATGTGTGTTTTTTCAGCATAGTATGTTTGCTCCAAAGACTGTGTGAGGTCCCTGCAGCCAACCTACCTGATCCAATTTGGTCATGTTTCTGATGACAAATAATCTAGGTCTATTTTGTTTTAAGCCTTTACATGCTGTTGCAATTAACAGAAATAGCAATTAAAAATTTGTTACATCTATTGCAAATCCCACTGTCACACCAGGGGACACCAGTTAGCTACAATTTGACACGTACTAGGTTAAAATCAGGGATCCAGCAGTACTGACAGGCTAGTTATTGAGCCCTTTCATACACATTGACCAAAACCCACATGCCATTATTTCAAAGGCCAAACTCCAAAATAAATTATATTAATATATGAGTCGCAAAAGTCACACCACAAATTAAACATTAAAAAACTACCACCTTTCATATTGCTTGCCACCAATAACTTTTAACATTCCTCTTTTTCAATTGACAATATATTTCCCTTTAATGAAAATTATGGACTCTGTAGTCATTGTAACAAAGTCAGCCAGCTGGACCTCATAAAACATGGGTTCCTGATTGGGGCTGTTAATCTGGACTAATCAAGAAGCACTGACTGACATAAAAATGATGTGGAGGTGCCAGTCTTGGACTGAGGTGGATAAAGTTAGAAGTCACATGACACTAGGTTATAGTCCAACAGGTTTATTTGAAATGAAAAGCTTTTGGAGTGCTGCTTCTTCATCAGGAAGTGGAGGTAAGCACACATGCACAGGATTTACTTACAAAGAGATAATGGTAAGATAATTCCAGGTAATCAAGAATGTGAAAAGTTAAGTACAAATAGTGTGAGTGGAGCGTTGACAGGCTGAATAACAAGTCTTTGCAGGTGATCAAAAGTGTCAAATGGTGTGAGTAAAGTGCCAACAGCTGAATAGAAAGTGAAGGGATGACCTATGTTCTGATTAATTAAGGCACAGAGTTAATGACAAAAAATAAAAAATAAGATAGTGCTAGAGATAAACCAAATGGCTGGAATAGTATGATAGGTATAAGAGTTGCAAAATGAGGTTCTAACCAAAGTAACAATTAATCCAAAACTGTACAAACTAATTAAGGTAGAACATAAAAAAGACATGAAAAGGTTGATTGTCAGAGATACTGATGCTCTGGTGCCTAACTCTGTATGAGACAGTACTATAGTCAAGGACTGTTCATGTGTAAATCAAGGTGACTTGGTGACAGGATACCAGCCTCTGGAATTAGTTTCTGAAGCAGTGCCTGAAATGTTTGTAGCAGAGAATTTCACAAGCTAAGCAATAACAATCTAAAGTTTTTTCTGACCTCCTTTTTAATTGTTTCTTGATAATGTTAAGTTTTGTACCCTTTTGTGGCTATTTCACTAATGGAGCAATCTATCACAATTGATCCAATCATAACTTTTCATAATTTGAAACCTTTTTAATACTTAATTTTCTCAGCTGCTAAGAAAGGCTCTAACTTATCAAGTTGTGAAGCTTTTCATTTTAGTCATAAGAACAGTAAAGCAAAAGTTTTTTTTTGAAAAGATAGAAAACTTGTACATGTTGATGTCAAAGAGACTTTGTGTTTCTGCAAGGAATACAGAAAGAACATATTCAGGTGCAGCAAACAATTAAAAAGATAAATGGCATGTTGGGCATAAATGCTCCAAGATTGGAATACAGGGATAGAGAAGTCTTGTTATGATAATCAAGATATAGGTGAGACCACATCTGGAGTACTGTGTGCAGTATTTTTTGGTCTCTACATTTATGGAAGATTACACTTGCACAGAAGGTAGTTCAGCAAAGTTTCACCAAATTATCCCTCATGGAATGAGAGGGCTGCCCTATGTTGAGAAGTTGAGCAAACTAGGTCCATATTTTCTGGAGTTCAGAAGAATGAAACGCAACCTCTTTGAAATGTATACAATTCTAAAGGGACTTGATATGATAGATGCTGAGGGATTACTTCTGCTGGTCACAGATTCTAAACTTTGGAGGCACAGTCTCGGGATAAGAGATCAAGTATTTATTTAGGACCGTGATAAGGAGAAATTATTTCATTCAAAAGGTTGTTTGAAGATTATCGAGTTACTATTATTGAATACATTTAAGACTGAGATTCAGGCTGTCAGGGTCCAAAAGCATCACAGATTCAAACCTGGTTTGTTCAAATGAGTTTCAAAAGTGAGCTTCTCTGCAAATGATACAAACTTAAGTTCAAAAAGCTATTCTTCTAGGGCAAAAATAATTTCTTGTGATTAGAAGTTCTGCATGTTCCAAAAAGATACAGATAAGCAAAACTTTGGCAGACATCCAATTTACACATGCATGCAATTAGAGTCGTAGAGATAAACAACATGGAAACAGACTCTTCAGTCTAGCTTGTCCATGCCAACCGGATATCCTATATAAATCTAGTCCCATTTGCCAGCATTTGGCCCATATCCCTCTTAAGCCCTTCCTATTCATATACCCATCCAGATACCTTTTTAGGTAATCGTACCAGCCTTCACCACTTCCTCTGGCAGCTCATTCTATATACGCACCACCTTCTGTGTGAAAAAGTTGCCACTTAGGTCCTTTTTATATCTTTCCCCTCTCACCTTAAACCTATGCTCTCTAGTTTTGGACTCCCCCCAACCCAGAGGAAAAGGCCTTGCCTATTTGCCCGAGCCATGCCCTTCATGATTTTATTAACCTCAATAAGGTCACCCCTCAGCCTCTGACGCTCCAGGGAAAATAGCTCCAGCCTATTCAGTCTCTCCCTATAGCTCAAACCCTCCAATCCCGGCGACATTCTCATAAATCTTTTCTGAACCTTCTCTAGTTTCACAACACCTTTCCTACAGGAGGGAGAACAGAATTGCATTCAATACTCTAAAAGTGACCGAACCAATGTCCTGTACAGTCGCAGCATGACCTCCCAACTTCTATACGCAATGCACTGATCAATGAAGGCAAGCGCATCAAATGCCTTCTTCACCAAACTGTCTGCCTGTGACTCTACTTTCAAGGAACTATGAATCTGCACTCCAAGGTCTTTGTTCAGCAACACTCCCCAGGAACTTACCAGTAAGTGTATAAGTCCTGCTCTGATTTGCATTTCCAAAATGCAGCACCTCACATTTATCTAAATTAATCTCCATCTGCCACTCCTCGACCCATTGGCCCATCTGATCAAGGTCCCTTGATACACTGAGGTAACCTCCTTCATTATCCAGTACACCTCCAATTTTAGTGTCACCTGCAAACTTACTAATCATACTTCCTACGTTAACATCCAAATAATTTATATAAATGACAAAAAGCAGTAGACCCAATACCGATCCTTGTGGCACATTGCTGGTCATAGGCCTCCAGTCTGAAAAGCAACCCTCCACCACCACACTCTGTCTTCAAACTTTGAGCTAGTTCTGTATACAAATAGCTGGTTCTCCCTGTATTCTGTGATCTAACGTTGCTAACCATTCTACCAAGAAGAACCTTGTCGAACGCCTTACTAAAGTCCATATAGATCATATCCACTGCTCTGCCCTCATCAATCCTCTTTGTTACTTCTTCAAAAAATCTCAGTCAAGTTAGTGAGACACAATTTCCCAAGCACAAAGCCATGTTGACTATCCCTAATTAGTCCTTGCCTTTCAAATACATGTAAATTCTGTCCCTCAGGACTTAATCTAACAAAATTGCCAACAAGAAATGTGAGAGAAAATCCTAAAATAATGTACAACCAGAACAGTGGCTGCTAATTTGGGCCCTGCTTCTTTCTCAGACAAGCAGAGGTAATTAATGTGATGCCCCACATATAATAAAAGAAAGGTCACATGGAAAAAGCAATATAACATCAAATGGAGATAGGGATAACCCATCTTGGGTCAACTTTAGTGTAATATATCAAGAAAAATGGAAGTGCAGACGAAATTAATTATTAGTAATTTTCTCTTGGAGAAACGTGTGCATTTGCCCATAAACATTATTTTTTTAAGAGAACAGAATTGGATGATTTGCCACCACCTGAAACATTGGACCAAGCCATGATTCCTCCACACACCACCACTTTTGATCTTTCAAAAATATCATCTGAAAGTATATATGGCATAATAATCTTGGGATATCAGTGTAAGTATGCAGAAGTGATTGTTGCATCTGAAGGAACTAACATGAGAGAATGTATAGTGAAAATGCACTGAAGACTAGGTCTCAGATGCGTACAATTACAAGAAAAAATGGTTATTGTGGCCTGAAGGGCAAGAAAACATATTTTAAATGACAAGGTACTGACACGGAATCCATACAGAAATTGACTTTAAAACAAACAAACTGAGAGGGGGGGAAATTTACTTAAAATTAATTTTGAATTGGAACAATTGGAGTCCAAGGGGGGAAAATACTTAATAAGGAAAATTCACAAGATGTGTACAGGTGAAAGGAGAACTGAAGAATCTTTTAACTCTACTCAATCTTTTGCTATAATCAAATGTACCATAACCAGCTAAATATGAGCCAAAGTCCTCAAAAGATGAAAGTATACTTTCAATATAGAACGAAGGAGAAGGGAGGAAGAAATCCAACAACTTGATGTGAGGAGAAAGGAAAGCAGAAAATAGGGATACCAAGGGAGAAGATACTTTCCCCATTTGGAAGCTTACCTTTTGCATTCAACCCACTGAGACACTGATAGAAAATTCCGTGCATAACATTGCAGCACTGAGAATAAACATTCCATACAGAATGAAACGTTTAAGGCCATCCATCATTTTGGCAACTCAATTCCCCCCTTTGTCTCCAAACCTCAGATCAATTCCTAGATAGGACCAGTACCTCAGAAACATGTTGTTAAAATGGTGTTTAATTAATTATTTAATTAATCCTTAATTAATTGACCACGGGTTTCCCAGGATGCTTGGAGGGAGCCAGATTCAGAAGTTGAGAGTCAAGGTAAACAATATTGCCATTGAGGTTGTTGACTTGCTCACCGAGCTGGTTGGTTGTAGTTCGGACATTTCATCGGCATGCAAGTAACATTATCAGTGCAGCCTCTGATGAAGCAATGTAATTCTATTCCGCTTAGTATTTATATGATCTGGTCTGTTGAGGCGTTTTGTCATTTCCCATTTTTGTTTGCAAGGATTTGTATATGGGGTCTAATTCCACATGTTCATCGATTGCATTATGGGTGGGGAACCAGGCCTCTAGGAATTCCTGCGCATGTCTATGGTTGGCTTGAGCTAGGATTACAGTGCTATTCACATCCATCAACATCCCACTAGCCAAAAAAATACTGGCCACATTACTAGAGCAAGAACAACATATTCAGACTACTGGACCTATGCCTCACCACACACTTCATCTTTAACGGTCAAGTGTACAAACAGATTAACGGCATACCTATGGGGTCACCCATCTCAGCACTTATTGCAGAGGCAGTCATGCAAAGATTGGAACGCATGACCCTCCCCACATACAGCCAAAATTGTGGATACAATACTTGGATGACACATTTGTCATCATTAAATGCACTAAGTTAGAAGAGAGTCACCACCTCATCAACAACGTATTCACCAGGATCAAATTCACAAGAGAAGAGGAAAACAACAATCAACTTCCGTTCCTCAAAGTCAAATCCTAGCTCAAGCCAACCACAGACACATGCAGGACGTCCTAGAGGCCTGGTTCTCCACCCATGATGCAATCAATAAACATGTGGAATAAGACCCCATATACAAACCCTTGCAAAAAAGAACCGGAAATGACGCAAAACACCTCAACAGACCGGATCATTTAAATACTAAGCGGAGAAGAACTACATTGCTTTCTCAGAGGTCGCACTGATGATGTTACCTAGCATGGTGATAAAATGTCTTAACTATAGCCAACCAGCTCAGCAAGTGAGTCAACCACCTTACCTGCAACCTGAGCTACAAATCTTCGCAAGAACCTTATATTGCCATTCTTGGCCTGCCATAGCACAAAGGCAGAAACATCAAGTCATCTTTGAAAACAGATTTAGTTGAAGGTACCATACAAGCATATGAAATTGGCTGGAAGGAGAAGACTGAGCTTGTTCATCAAGTACGCCACACATCTCATGACAGTTGAAGCATTAGCTAAATATGTCCTAAGCCCTTGGAAAGCACCAATGGAGCAACCAGCTATTCAGACATCTCTTAGAATGCCAGGTGAAGCCTGCGTACTCTCGAGGCAGGGTACTGACAAATAGGATGCAGCCTTCTCCTGTTGTACTTGACTCTTTTACCCAGCTATCTTAATTTTATTAAGGAAAGCCTGTATAATAGTTTCCTACAGCAGCAAGTGATTCACAGTTTGGGAACTCCTGCTTTATGGTTTGTGCCAATGCGGAGTGAATAAAAACTATTTGTCCTAGTAATAGATTTAACAAACAATGCCTATGGACTGGAACTTACCAATCACCTTGTTTACATCTGCTGAATTGGTCTCCAATGGATTAAATTCAAAATTCTTGTACTTACATACAAATAATTTTATAATCTTTTCCCACTCTACCTCCACAATATCTTCCATGTCCTATGATGCTCCATAAATGCTCCCCAGTTCATCCACCTATTGTTGTACATTCTTCAGTTTGTGGCAGAGTTGCAAGTAAGAATCACATTTTACAACAATATTTGAGCCCTCTTCACCTTGTTTCTTTCCTTCCAGTCTTCTAAAAAAACATATTTTCATTGTTCCCTTAGTCATTTCATCTAATTTCACAACGTTCATGTTTGAAACACATTTAAAGTTTTTACTACATTAAATGGTACTAATACAATGCTGATTTCGGTGGTCTTTCTTATCTGTGGACCCCATTTAAAAATGTAAAATCTAGGGATGTTTGCTGAAAGTAATTTTTTTTCTGTCAATCAGAAAGAAACGATAGTTTTGTCTATATGCAAGAATTTATTTTGACAAGCTGAATAACTTGGTAAGAGAAATATTTTTTCACTTACCCATAATGCCTGTATTGGCAATGGAAGCATTTCATCACTTTCACTTTGAGAATCACGCAATGCTAATGTTTCAGCTGGATCCTTCCTCCTCAAGTGCAAGCAAAACAATTAGCATAAATAATATTTTTAAAATTCACAAATTGTTAAAAAGCTGATACTTAAAATGTCAAAGTATTAAGTAGAAATATTAATACATGAACCTTCAGTTGTATCAAAAAGTGAAACACAGAATACAGAATTTTAATATCACAGGACTATTGTACTAGGTTAGAAATGTTCAAATGCTTGGACATTAAGTCCAAATATACATGTTAAAACAAGTGGGTACACAAGTACATACAGAAATGCAAGCCTCAAACATAAAATCCAAATACACTTCTACACAAAATATCCACTTTTTATAAACCCAGGTATAAATTTTCTACCAGGCACTATCTGAGGCCAAAAATTAAATAGCTTCACTTCAGATTTCAGGTTCATCTTTAATTCTGATCAGTTCTCAATACTCAGTGCCAACTCTAGCTTAAAGCATATCACTTGGCAGACAAGAAATTATATGCTGCTGTAGGATTCGGAGAGCCAAAATCTTTGTAACACTGTAAATTAAACTGTTTAAACCCAAAAGTATCAGATTTTCAACAGCACAGTTTCTCACTCTTGTCCAGTTAGGAAGGAAGCAATAAAGATATTTCCCAAAATGCACTCATCTGCATGTGATAGACAATCTTCTGGGCAAGATGGCAGTGGAATAGGGCTCCTCACTGGAGCTCATCTGCTTCGACTGCTTTTCTTTCTTCTTGCGATTTTTTTTTTTTTTTTTTTTTTTTTTTTTTTTTTTAGTTCTTTAGTCTTTATATTTTGTTTGTGGAGACGGCAGCAGCTGGGGGATTTTGACAGTCAGCCGCGAGGCGGCTGGTCAGGTTCGGCAGCATCGCGGCTTCATCAATGGTACCAGAGCAGGATTCTGCAGCGAGGCAACTAACCTGGCAACGGAGCATGGCAGCAGCTGGGGTCCAGTGCTGGTGTGGATGGTGGTAGCGGTGAGATGGTGGCTGGCGGCAAAGGATGGCAGCAGCGGCAGTGAAAGATGGAGGCAGCAGCAGTCAGTTGAGAAGGATGGCAGCAGTGGTCAGGGCCGAAGCCTTGCAAGTGGCGGCAAAGCTTGGTGTGCCTAATGGAGGTCAGCAGTGGTGGCTGGTGGCAAAGGTGACTGGCAGGCACAGACAGGTCTTAGCCCAGGGTGGGTGAAAGCATGTTCACCGCAGGGGAGAGTGAGCCGTCTTGGAGAAAGCCCAGCTTGGAGCATCGGCAGGCCCATGGCTTAAAGGACTGTAATACTTGACATTTTAAATTTTATTTCTCTATTTTTCTACTTTTATTCAAAGAAAAATGTAGTGCTGAACTTTTCTAACTTATTTCTTTATGTTTTTACTTCTATAACTATAATTTTGTACCTAGGTACTTTGTATGGCAACATTGTACACTTTTCACAGTATTGTTGTACCTCGTACTTGAGTACACGTGACAATAAAACCTAAATCTAAATCTAAAATCAATGTCAACGCCATCTCAGGATATCCCAGCAGGTTGTCTCCTACATCTGACAACTGGTGGACGAGCATCTGTGTCCTCATGGACAAAGTGGAATCCCATCCCAGTTGCCTTGACAGTGACAGCGACCCTCAATTTCTGTGCCACTAGAGCATTTCAGACAACTACTGGGGTCTTCTGTGTAATCTCACAGGCATCTACTCACAATTTTTTGTAGGACAACAGAGTTATGGTCCGACATGTAAAGGAGGCACGTGAAAAACTCATAGCTACCCATTTCCAGTGGGTCCAAGCTACAGGGACATTTCCATCACGGACCAGCTAACTGGGAATCTGGTATTCAACATAATTCATTGACTGAGACATGTTTCATTTTGCATTCATTTGGAATAAAAAGAAAGTTACTTTTCTACCTGCTTCTGATGTGATAACTGAGGCAGAAAGCATACGGGAGAGACCTCTGGGCTCATGTATTAGCCTAAAACAGTGAGATTCCCATGAGTGGCATTACAGGGGCTTATAGAGGGTTTCAATATTCTGGATCACCCCTCTATTAAAGAGAAGGCTGATTAGCAAGCATTCATCTTAAGGAAGGCTCCCCTAGTCTGTGACATTCTGCCTGATGCCAAATTAGTGCCATTTTGTTCTCTCTCTTTCTTTCTCTCTATACAGTCCTGCAGCCCTATAGAATGTTAAGAATCCTACACTGTACTGTTGCAATGTCTGCACATGCTCTGAGTGAGCTCCTAGTATCCTGTGTTATACAAATGCTAACACTTCCCCACTATCCCCTACAACAAATGGTAAGATGTTTTGCCTATCTTATTTACTGAGAATGCATAACCTGGCAATGGACACCCAAGGTATGAATACCCTCCTGCATCCCTATAAATGCTTGTCACTTCTCAGTGTGACTTTCATGCATTGGGTACTTGGGTCTGGTATACAGTTATCCTGTGCTTGATATCCTGCCATTGAACAGAAGGGACAGTGTGTGTGACCTGAACACCAGCTTTGCAGCTTTGATTGCACCACTCAAATGCCATGGTTCCCTTGGATATGAAAGGAAGTACGGGTACACTTATTGTTGATGTAGCAAGACAGTAAATGGCATCCTGAGGGAAGAGCAACATTGCTATGTAATGGGGAGGATGCTACATGGCTTTCATTTCAGTCAACCATGCTGGGACTTGAGACAACCTGAAAAGTTAGATTAAAAGAAGTGTTAACAAGTTTACACATTTACAAATATTATATTTCTTTACATCAACTGAACATCCATGCCATTGAGGTACTCTAAAAAGAATTTCCCTTTTTACCTACAACTACACTTACGTGTGGGTTGATGGTCACAGCTGGTGTTGGGGGGACGCAATTGATTGGAATGTCCTGATGGCTATGAAGACTTTGGTGGATGTCTGCTGTGACCCTGCTGCCTAGAGAGCTTCAGGCTGATGATAGTCTCTCTCCTTGGATCGATGTGCTGCAAACAATTGGAGTCACTGGCAGAGGAGAGATAGAGGGGCAGGGGATACCTCAAATGTCCTGGTCTGAAGCTCCTGGGGTGCCTGTTTGTCACTCATGCTTGCTGTGAGTGCCTGCTGACACTATTCTGTCTCCTTGAGATACAACACCTCGAAAGAGGTTGAAGTGCCTCGTCCCCTTCTGCCTTGCCACTGATGCTGATACTAATGGCTAGAGAGATGCAGTGCAGGTCTGAGTGAATATCTGCAGTGACTAAATGTTTTGCTGGACCTGGGTCTTCAAGGTAACAGCCGCCCTTTCTATGAAGGCAACTAAGTGCTCACATTCTGGAACTACCACAGTCGATAGAAGATAGAAATGCTCCCCTATCTTTGTCCATGACGTCCCTGCCTGTCTCTGAAGTTGAGCATTCCAGTTATGGCTGAGAACAGAAGCATGTCTTCTACACTAGGCTCAGCAGGTACCTGACCTCTAGCAGTCTTCTGAGTACCAGAGACTTTGGCCATTGCTTCCTTCACTGACTGAACACTTGTCAGTGGTGTGCTCACATTAGAATTTTAGTAACTGTTCAGGGGTTGAAAGAATTACCAATAACTTCTTCTGGATTAAACAGTTTCCTGAGATGAAAGGGATAAGGAGAAACTGTTATAAAGGAATTAAAAGCATCATGCTAATTAACCATTCCTGGGAAAAAGGAATCGAAGTGACATAACCAAACTGTTTCCTGAAACAGAGGAGGTAATAACTGTTTGATAATTTGCTGCATTGTAACAAAGCATTAAAATATTATCAGCACAAGGTAGATCTAAACCCTTCAATGCATACTATGCATGCGATGGTGTGATTACCAAGTCGGTATAATTTGGCTGCACAGTTGTGGCAGAGTTGAACTAAGTGATGGTCCTATGGGTTTGAGATTGCAGTGAGATGTTAGTGGCACTTATCTTTGTGGAGCACAGGAGGCTGTTAATTCTCTTCCTGCTTTGAGACCCGCTGTATGGATACCTATTAAATGCATTGATTTCATATGCAATCTCAGCCCAGGCCCACCTGTGCGTGATGGGAGGGCTTCTACCTCCCTTAAGAGGGAAGGAGGATTGCCTGCCTCATAGAATCCTTACAATTTGGAAGCAGGCCATTCAGCCCACCAAACCCACATTGACATTCCAAAGACCCACCCCTCTACCCTATCCCTGTAACCCTGCCATGGCTAATCCACCTAGCCTGCACATCCCTAAACGCTATGGGCAATTTAGCATGGTCAATCCACCTAATCTGCGCATCTTTGTACTTTGGGAGGAAACCAGAGCACCAAGGGGAAACGCATGCAGACATAGGGAGAATGTGCAAACACGAACAGACAGTTACCTTAGGGTGGAATTGAAGTCTCCGGTGTTGTCAGGCAGCAGTGCTAACCACTGAGCCACTATGCCATCCTGTCTCGAAACAGCTTAAAGCAAATGCTCCAATGAGACATCATCAAAGGAGGGAGCCATTTTTGATGATTGACAAACATAACAGAGAGGGGTGATAGCAGATGTTGAGTGACAACAGATTCCAGTGTTGCTCCTAGCTTGTAAAAAGGGTGATCTTTAACTATGGTGCCAGAAAGTTCAATCCCAGATACTGCCAGGAGGGGCAAGGACCTCTGCCCTCCAAACACACATGATTTACTGCTCAAATTGCCAAAGAACCTGCTTGTACACAAATGAACTGAAGAGCAGATGATTGTGCAAGTACCTTGCCATTGCAGATGTGAGGCTAAGGCGCCTGTTTTGACTTCAAAATGGAAAAGCCTGCCATGTTACTGAAAAAATCTTGGTAATTTGTGGATTACAAACCTCACTTCTGCTTGCAAAGGATCATCCTCTCAAATGGCCAATGATCTGGAATGTTAACACCAAAATCTGCTCTCCATTGAAGGTACATGGGTATGCTACACCCTATGGGAGCTTCCAATCTGGCTGGCAGTTGCAGGAGGAAAATAAGCAGAGTAAATCAGCAGAGCATGAACTTCCTCCCTAATGGCAGTATGGCAGTGGGATGATTAGATTCTCTTTTGTTGGCAATGATCTTTGGCTGGCATTTGTGTGGAAAAAATGGCATGTCACTCATCAAACCATGCCTGAACATTCTTCAGGTCTTGCAACATGCAGATTTCTGGGGTTGTTTTTCAGAAATTACATTGGAAAGATACTGAAAACAGAATCTTACTAAGCTCGACTGGTGTGGGTTATGGTGAGATGAGCAGTAGAATTGGGCAAGATGTTCATCTTGATGATGAGATCTTGCTGCAATGTCCACTTCCTTTTGTTCTAGCGGCGTGGTATGATTCTCGCCAGGCAGTAGTGAGTTTTTTTACTCACTTATAGGACATGGACATGGCTAGCTCGGCCAGCATTTATTGCCCATCCCTAATTGTCCTTGAAAAGGTGTTGATGAGCTGTCTTGAACTGCTGCAGCTCATCTGCTATAGATAGACCCACAATGTTGTCAGGGAGGGAATTCTAAGATTTTGACCCAATGCAACCGAATAGCCTCAGTGTTCAAGTCAGAATAACGGCATCAACAACCAATGCAGCATGTGTGAGAGTCTTAAGGTAGTAGTCTTCAACAGATTCAATGGGAGCACCCATTGGTCAGGGGGCCCACCACAGTTAGTCAAGAGTAACCTCCCTTACCACTACCAAGCTTTAGCCACAGTTGGAGTCTGGAGTGACATTGCACAATGGAATTTGTCTTCATGCTGCAGGGAGTGGCCACAACAAAGACAGTGACAATCACGTGAATGGTAAATTACAGGGGTCTTTGAAATGTTATAATGAGTTACATGTCATTGATGGTGAAAGAAACTTTCATGTTTAAAGTGTTTTCTAAATAAACTATGGACACAACAGAATATGGTAAACAAACTATTTACATCAGATTTAATGATCAACAAACTACATACAGTATTTCCAGCAATTGCCCACTCATGAAGTTTTAATCCTGCTGTTTCTTCGACTGTGCTGCACTGAGCACCCCCTGGGGTTAAGGGGGGCTGTTCCATAGTGAAGCCTATTGGGTCGATAAGTTTGATGGGATGATTCCAGGGGCATTTGGCTCTTGGCAGGCCAGCCATGCAGAGGGGCTTCTTACAAGAGGTATGTTGACCCTCCTCAGCTAGAACTTTCAATAGTCGGGTATGGTACAGACACAGTGATGGTGGAGGACCCAGTTAACACCACAGTCCCTGAGTGGAGACTGTCAAGGTGTTTGTGTATAGTTTCTGGCTCCTCCTCCAAATGGGTGTCTCAGTGCAGTGCCCTGTTGCCATGTGCATGGAGATTACCTTGACAAGAGTCCCTCTCCTGCTATCAACAAGCCTTCAGTCCTGAGGGCCAATGCATGGAACAATGGAGGGTAAGTGTTGCCAATGTTCCAGCAGTCCCTGCGGGTGCTGGACTTTCCCCTCAAGGGCCGCCAACCTGTCCATGGTAAAATTGACGGAGTGCTGCAGAGTTTGGGTGATAACATTGATGGACTGTCTGCACCGCTGCAGCATCTGAGCAACGACAGGCAGTAAATCACCCTAGCTTCTCAGCAATGAAGGCCAGTGAGTCATGAATTGCCTGCTGCTGTGCCTCCTTATGCATCTGCTTCAAGTTTCTCTTTGCTAAAACCAAAGGATTATCTCCTGCTTGTGTCAGCGGGTGTATGGTCTCCTCTGAAACGTTGACTTTCCTGGTCCTCTGATGCTGCCTGACCTGCTGTGCTCCTCCAGCTCCACACTGTGTTGACTCTGACTCCAGCATCTGCAGTTCTTGCTATCTCCATCTGGTCTCCTCTGACTGCAAGTAGCCCGGGGCATTTCTCCTTCACAGTGCTCAACTTCATAGAGATTAGCAATATGTTGTCTGTGCTGGCGGGATGTCCAGGAGCAGTGCAGACAATGGTCCCTCCAATGCATCCCCACAATGATCTTAGTAGGCTGAGGAACTCTCCTCTGCAGGAGACAGGCTAATCTTTGAGGTGATGGGTCGACCTGCAGAAGGCAGAAGGTATTGCAACCGCTGAATAGTATTCTTGCTAGACACCTATTTAATGTGACTATTGCAGTGGTATTACAATTGTTACTTACTCAGGTATCAGAACATGAATGTCCCTGCATCCCGACAGGAGTGGCCCCTATCTTCTCCAGCCAGGGCAAAGTCCTCTCCTTGAAGGGGGTGAGGATACAGATGTCTGGCACCTGTATAGTGTCTTTTAGCCCTCTTATGGGATGTGTTCTCCTGCAATGACGTAGAGAGGGCAAATGAGTAAGATATAAGTGGATGGCATTAGTGCTGTATGTTGGGACAAGGTGTTGAGGTGCTGTGAGGGAGTGAAGAGGCAGTGCAGAGTGCATGCAGGATTAGTGGTGTAGGAGGATAGGGGATAATGAGAGTGAGTGAGGGAAAGTGGTTCATACTATACAGTAGTTGTCAGGGCATAACTATTCAGAGTTGTGTAAGGTATCACAAAAAAAACTGAGCAGGTGAAGAACACAGAGTATTGCACTTACCCCAGGCACAGTGGATAAAATTATTAACTTTTTGCAGTCCCCTGAAGACAGCACGGACCCAGGTGCTCTCATATGGTGGTCTAGAGGTGTGGCCTCCTCTGTTGGTCTTCTGAGAAGAGGACCCCTCTCCTCTCAGTGACCCTGTCCACAAGGAATTCTAGGACCCTCTCAGAGAAGCAAGGTACCATCTCTACTGAATCCTAACACAGACAATCAGGATAACTTCCATCTGTAGTACTTCTGCAGGTGCACAGCAGACTTTGAAGTGGGATGCTGGTTTTATGGAGGACCTCTGAGTGGTGACCTCCTCAGTGAATGTTGCATGGTAAGATGCGTCAGAATTAGGGCAACGTTCTCACTGTGAGGACTCAAACAGCAATTGAAGTGGAAAGTTGGTAAGATATGGCAAGGAAACTCACTCATCCCACCAAATTCGATGTGACTCGCACTTGGCCAAAAAATTGTAATATCGTAAATCTGCTTCTCGGGAAATTTCACTAGCTCTGCTGCAGGCGGCATCTTCTAATGCTAAGGTACTGATGGAAAGGTGCCTTGCCACAGTGATGCTGTCTCACCGTAGTTTGGTATCAAATGATTGCTCCTCTTGTTTCGGATATCAAAGGCAAAATAGAATTCCCAATGTAAATCCACTTTATCACAAAAATACAAAGTTGTGAGGAGAATTGGTAGCTCCGTACAAAACAATAGAAAGATAGGTAAATGGCAGAAAGCAGTAACAAATAGGAAATTGCAGAACTTAAGAGTCGCTGCTCATGGTCGTTTAAGTGCCGGAGAAAGACTTCAGCACAGATAAAGAGTGTTATTTTCAAGTGGCATAATTGCCAGAGATTGCAAATGAAGCAGAAGTGATGAAATCGTTGACAGATGGTGTCAAAATGTCATTTCTGACTTTTTGAACGTACACATTCTTTGGGATGTTGGCATCCTGTTGCTGAAAGATTATCAACTAAGCACAAAAGGCATAAGATCTAACCGGAAGTTTCTGTGTACTGGCCATATCCAGCAACTATTTGAAAAGTTATCCTGAAATTACTTTTTTTTTGTAAAAAGGAGTATGTGCATTGTGTGTACATGGTAACATCATTGGACTAGTAATCCAGAGACTATTGCTCTGGGACAAGAGTTCTAATCCCACCATAGCAGCTGGTGAAATTTAAATGCAATTAATACTATCGAAAACATGTTGGGTTCATTAGTTCCGATCAAGAATGAACATCTGCCATCCTTGTCTGACCTACATGTGACTCCAGATTCACGCATCTAAGATGATAGCGTTTAAAATGTTAATAAGCCAGATATCGATATTATTTCTAATGGACTTTAAACAAAAAGGAATATTTGATTGTAAGCAATGAACATCCCACATTCCTTGCATTGGAAAGGCCAGAAACTGCGATGTCAAGATTCTGATGGGAGAACCTAAAGCTAGGTGTCACTGCTTAAAACTCAGCAGTTGCCTATTTAAGACTGAGAATTTTGTTTTTGTTTCTCTCTCTCAGAAGTTCATGAGTCGTTGGAACTCTTCCTGAAAAAGGTGGTGCAAGCAGGCAGAGTCCTTGAGCATTGTTTTAAGGCAGCTGTAGACAATTTGTTATGAAGCAATGGGTGAACGATTATCAGGGAAAGGTGGGAAGGCAGATTTGAGGTTGCAAACTTATCAGCCATGATCTTATTGAATGGCAGAGTGACTTTGAAACACTGAATAGCCTAGCCTGCTCCTAATTCACATGTTTGTATGTGCCCAATCCCTTAGCTGCTTGCTACAGAAGGCATTCTTTTCTATTCATAAGAATGTGACAATAAAAAAAAAGATAGAAGCAGTGAGTCACATCTTTGCAGCAGAAAGTTGGGAGGACAGGTTTTTGGAAGACCAATGGGGAGAAGTTAGGAGATATTTTGTCTATAGCAAGATGACTCATCGATATGATAAAAACATAGCCATTCATGATTTTTGTATTACAACTGTTTTGCCTGGACCCATGCAAGATTCCCCAATTTGTCACTGTTCCAGATGGAATACCCCAAATTTTTAAACTCACAGCCAAGGATGAATAAACTGGCTTCCCTTGTTCGATCACTTCTCTCCTCAGTTGGTTACAACAAGTTAATTTAAAAATTGATCCTTCCCTTGAAGATATCTTTCTCCCAGATCCAAATGATGTCAAGCTTTAAAAGAAATCAATTTAACCAGGCTTTCTTGAATTAACCGACAGTGAGTTTATTAATTATTAAACACGAAGAATTACTAATGCAATATACATAGACAAAGATTAGAGGTGAGTGCAAAATATTTTTTAAAAATCTGAATTATGAATCAGTTTCTGAATTGTTCATGAGGAACATATAGTTGGACATTGAATCCATTGCAGTGAAGATTACTGGTAGCATTGACACTGGTAGCTAAACAATCAATTTCAAGATTCTTAATATTGCAGATTGGTTGTGATTCTGTGGTTTTGATTTCTTTCAACTGTGACTGAATTCCAGCAGTCAGGGCAAGAGATAATCTTTTTGTTGTGTTGTTTCCTTTTGTTTACCTCATTAACCAGCTGACTTTGGGTACCTATACTGAAAGAGTTCCTTTGCATGCAACACAGGGGTGATTAGGGGATAAATCTTCAGCTGTGACCTCCACAGCACCCTAATGCACAACCTAAACCTGTATAGATACAAGAACCTCAATCCCACTAAACACACCCCACTAGAGTTGAGATAACAAGGTGTAGAGCTGGATCATAGGAGCAGGAAGGCTGACGTTTCGGGCCTAGACTCTTCATCAGAAATGGGGAAGGGGAAGGGGGTTCTGAAATAAATGGGGAGAGAGGGGGAGGCGGATAGAAGATGGATAGAGGAGAAGATAGGTGGAGAGGAAACAGACAGGTCAAAGAGGCGGGGATGGAGCCAGTAAAGATGAGTGTAGGTGGGGAGGTAGGGAGGAGATAGGTCAGTCCAGGGAGGACGGACAGGTCAAGGGGGCGGGATGAGGTTAGTAGATAGGAAATGGGGGTGCGGCTTGAGGTGGGAGGAGGGGATAGGTGGGAGGAAGAACAGGTTAGGGAGGCGGGGGCGAGCTGGGCTGGTTTTGGGATGCAGTAGGGGGAGGGGAGATTTTGAAGCTTGTGAAATCCACATTGATACCATTGGGCTGCAGGGTTCCCAAGTGGAATATGAGTTGCTGTTCTTGCAACCTTCGGGTGGCATCGTTGTGGCACTGCAGGAGGCCCAGGATGGACATGTCGTCTGAGGAATGGGAGGGGGAGTTGAAATGGTTCGCGACTGGGAGGTGCAGTTGTTTAGTGCGAACTGAGCGTAGGTGTTCTGCAAAGCGGTCCCCGAGCCTCCGCTTGGTTTCCCCGATGTAGAGGAGGCCACAACGGGTACAGCAGATGCAGTATATCACATTAGCAGATGTGCAGGTGAACATCTGCTTGATGTGGAAAGTCTTCTTGGGGCCTGGGATGGGGGTGAGGGAGGAGGTGTGGGGGCAGGTGTAGCGCTTCCTGCGGTTGCAGGGAGAAGTGCCGGGTGTTGTGGGGCTGGAGGGGAGTGTGGAGCGGACAAGGGAGTCAGAGAGAGAGTGCCCTCCAGAAAGCAGATAGGGGTGGGGAGGGAAAAATGTCTTTGGTGGCGGGGTCGGATTGTAGATGACGGAAGTGTCGGAGGATGATGCGTTGGATCCGGAGGTTGGTGGGTTGGTACGTGAAGACGAGGGGGATTCTTTTTTGGTTGTTATTGCGGGGACGGGGTGTGAGGGATGAGTTGCGGGAAATGCGGGGAGACACGGTCGACGGCGTTCTCGACCACTGAGGGGGGGAAGTTGCGGTCCTTGAAAAACGAGGACATCTGAGATGTCCAGGAGTGGAATGCCTCATCCTGGGAGCAGATGTGGCGGAGGTGAAGGAATTGGGAATAGGGGATGGCATTTTCGCAGGAAGGTAGGTGGGAGGAGGTGTATTCTAGGTAGCTGTGGGAGTTGATGGGCTTGAAATGGATATCGGTTTCTCGGTGGTTGCCCGAGATGGAGACAGAGAGGTCCAGGAAGGTGAGAGATGCGTTAGAGATGGGAGTTGAAAATGTTAGAGTTGAAACTGATTTTAAAACCCTCACTGTGTATTCTTCAAAGAGGAAAAACACAAAAATATGTGTCTTGTGTCTACAGTTTTGGGCATAATCTACAGGGGCAAGAGTTATAACTTGCTGTTAAGCAGGGCTTGTCATCCCCTTGTTATATTCATACCCATTTTAAAAAAAAAAATCAATCAATCACAGTCCAGACTATGTTGACCTGCCACTTCTGCCTTTGAAGAGTTGTTGTTTGAACTTTCCTTTGCGTCTTTGGCTAGGACATTACATGGGTTTCTCTTTCCAGACAACCAGTTATTTCACATCCGCAGCCATTCCTGACTGCATCAGTTCTCTTTTAAAAAAATACATTTTAGAATTGAAGTTAAAAATGTCCATAGCACTTCAGGGTTCTGACCTGTTGTCTTGACACAATACAAAGGAAAGTGTTATTGATTGGACTTATTGAATTCAATGATACCTGTTGTTCAGTATTTTCACTTGTTGTGAAATAAATGTGTTCAATGAACTCTATCTGATCTCAACTTACCTGATTGTCTATTTCAACTTGTTGTACTTGAGCCAGGAAGGCAACGTGCAAAGAAACAAATATCTAGTTCACATCACAGGAGAGTACTGGTTTACATTATTGTATGGATTCTGCAAATGAATGGATATGAAGACTGTCTTGTACACTATAACTGAAAAAAAAGCCTAAAGCTAAATTCTAAACCATTAACCTTACCAAACGAACACCAATGAGACCATCGGGACAGCATACAGAAAAAGGTATATTTCCTTCCTTCAAACTTTTTCTCACCTTCCATTCTTTGCGACCTGCTGAGTACTCTCATCTTGAAAATTAGCAGCTCTATCATTAAAAGAGTTTACTTAAGATTGCTGTGAAATATTGCACTTTTTACACATTTTATATGGAAAATAGTTTAAATTTGTCAGTCAGCTATGACTTTGTGCAAAATCTTCAGTACCACCCACAACCCGAAGTGCTATAATTCTCTCAGTGTTTGCATTTGCCAACTCTGCCAATGGTTGTAGGCTTAAAGACAATGTTGCATAACACAATGTACTGGAGGTTTTTATGTCTGTCTTCAAATCTGTGATAGCAAAGGATTAGTCCTTGCTTCTGCTGAAATTTCAGAAGTTTTTTGATTGTTGGGAATCCATAGATTGGTTAATCAGAAGAATCATTGCAAGTAATATGCTGCCTTTATTGTTTTGTTCACGAACAATTGAAGCTTTCTGTGGCCGATTTGCTTTGCATGAAGAAGTATTGTAATATCCTACAATGTACAAAGTCTATATCTTTCCACTCAAATAAAAACAACATACTGAGGATGCTGGAAATCTTAAATAAAAACAGAAAATGCTGGAAAAACTCAGCAAGTCTAATTGCATCTTTGGAGAGAGAAACACAGTTAACTTTTCAAGTCCATTATGACTCATCGAAGTTCTGAACTTTCTCTCTCCACAGATGCTACCAGATCTGCTGAATGAGAATTTGTGCAATCTGAGTAAAGTGTTCGGCTAAATTTTAAAGATTTGGAATTGAGCCTGGGTCTGCTTGATTTCATGCAGTTATGTTAAAGACATTCCTCTCTTGATATGAACAAGATATAATGCCCTCCTCCTTTTCTTTCACTCTTCTGGCAGCTGTTTCTGTTCTGTGGTGTCTTCATTTTCTGAAGTGTTTAACTATTGGCAGAGGTTTGGGAGGAGTAGGCAAAGAGCAACAATGGATTAAAAAAAAGAAAAAGCAAGATCTCTCTCTGTGCAGCCCAAAGATCATTCAAAGATGTTGGAATGCAAAAATCTATACCCAAAAGTCAATCAATAACTAGAAATAGTAAACCAGTAATTTTACTGCAAGTACTACATGGAAGCAAATAAATAGCACTTGAGGAGCTTCATGCTGATTAATATCATGTTGTGCTAAGCCACATGAGCCTGTGTTAATGAAAGTGGTCAAAACTACATAAATTAGTTCTGACCTTGAATATCAGGTGACCCAAACATGAACACTACCTCCTCCAGAGTACAGACAAGTATTTTCAGTTAAAAGCATGTTAAAATTACTTGGCCTCCATTTTGGTGTCTACATGGCACCAAAAAGAGGCACATGATCCAGTATTTCAACCAATCCTAGATATTTCACAATAATATTGCATAACCTCTTCGGTAAATGCTCAACATTCACCACTGCCAAAGCATTTCAATGAGCTAAATTATACCTGCAAATGTAAATAATAATACTTACTGTGTCATATTGTTAAACTTGACTTCTAACTCTTATACAGAACGATAGCCATATTTTCAAGACAGCCCTAGAACATAACATTTTAATAAATTGTAATGCAATTAAAAGCTCAAATATTCATTTCTATTAGGTTAACACAAAACAGATATCTGCTATAAAAATATCCAGTAATCTGATTTGAGCAGTTTTCATAAAACATGTCTTAAACGTAAAGTTAGAAAACATGACGGTTAGTCATTTCAAAAAATGATTTTTGCTCTTATTTCGGTTGAAAGCCGATCATTCATAAAGCACTTCATCAACAACACAGAAAACAGCTCTTTGGCCCATCACGTCCATGCCAGTCAAAAACAACCATCTAACTATTCCAATCCTTTTTTCCAAGTATTTTGCCCACTGTCTTGTATGCTTTGGCATTGCAAGTGCACATCTAAATACTTAAATGTTGAGAGTTTCTGCCTCTACCACCCTGATAAGGAGGGAGTTCCAGATTCCCACCACCCTCTGGGTGAAAAAAAAAATTTCCTCACATTTCCTCTTAACCATTTGCCCCTTGCATTCAATCTATGCCCCCTTGTTATTGATCTGTCCAACAGGGAGGAGTTCCTTCCTGTCTACCCTATCTGCGTCCCTCAGTTTTATACTTCTCAATCACGTACTCTCACAAATCTATGCTTTAAGGAAAAACAGCCCCAGTCTGACTGACCTCTCTTCAGAACTGAAACTCTCCCGTCCAGGCAACATCCTGGCAAGTCTCCTGCGCACACTCTCCATTTTTCTGGGCCTTTGCTCCCAGCAACAGCCGCAATCACCTCAAGAACATTACAATTTCCGATGATCTCAGCAATCCAGAATGGAATCTCTTGTGTGTTTTGCATGTCCCAAACTAGTTTCTAGCACTAGCAGTGAAACAGCCATACACACAATGGAGTTAATTGCTCCCGATTTAGCTATCAGTGCCTAGTTGAAATGAATCACAAACTGGGTCCTTACCTCTTATGGAGGCAGCCTGGGTTCAAGTTCCACCCACTCCAGAAGTGTGTAATAACATCATTAAATACATTGATTAGAAAATATCTATGCTGTTGTTTGAGGGCTCTTTTGGTGTATTGGTAATGTCCGTGCTTCTGGTCCTACCTATACCCTAGACGTGTGTCCAAACAGGTTCATTCACAACACATTTGTTTTGGGGCAATCTCATGTGGTGCTGTGGTAGGGTTCCTACCTGAGCCAGGAGGCCTGGTTTCAAGAACCACCTGCTCCAGAGTTATGTAGTAACATTTTCAATCAAGCTGTTCAGAAATATCTATAACAATTGTTTTCTGTTGACGGAATTATCTTTTAAAACCAGAAATTTCATGTGATTATCAATGTCAAATATTGGTACAATTTTCCATTTTTCTTGCAAAACCATGCTTTGGTCAAAGTGATGCTGTCACTCTTCAAACAAAAGGTTGCTTGTACTTTTGTACTGCTATTTCAGTAAGTAACCAAGAAGAAAAAAAATGGAACTCCCAATCGTTGATAAAGAGCAGAAGAAACTAGCAGTTCTGGCAGCATCTGCGGATGGAAAAAGAGATTTAATGTTTTCAGTCGAATATGACTCTTCTTCAGGACTGAGGTGGTGCTGGACAATTATGTTTTTTATGCTGTTGACTATCAAGGAGGAGCAACAAGTCGAACAAGTAGTGAAAAAATATCCACGGTAAAGGATGTGCTAATGATATTGGAGGGCGATATAGATGAAAAATTGTTAGTGGTAGGTGTAAACAGCAGAAAACAGGCCAGTTCTCCTGAGAGCAAATGCAGGCAAACAATATATGGCAGGGGTTCAGTGTGATCAAATCGAAGAACAGTGTTCATGGCCAGAAACTGATGAACTCAGTGTCGAGTTCTGAAGGCAGTAACATAGTCGGAAAAACAATAAAGAAGGTGCTGCTTCTCCAGCTTGCATTGGGCTTCACTGCAACACTTAGCAGACCTAGAACTGAAGAAATTTAAGCATGGGAGCAAAGTGGCGCACTGAAATGGCAAGCAGCTGAAAGGTTGGGGCTTTTTTTAAGAAAAAAAAACAGGCTGAGTGGAGTTGTTCTGCAAAACCATCGATCAATTTGGTCTTGCCAATCTAAAGGTAATTTCATTGTGAGTTGCAAACACAGTAGCCTACATTGACAGAAGGACAAGTAAAAGGTAGCATTATTGGAACAGATGCAATAGAGATTTTAAGAAACTGGAAAAATGGAATGGAATGCTTGCAGGAAGCAGGACGCGAGGAGGTACAGTTAATGTAACTGGTTTTGAGGCATTAACCAAGAAGACTGATGAGGGCAGAGCAGTAGACATTATTTATTTGGACTTTGGTAAAGTGATTGACAAGGTTCCGCATGATAGACTAATTAGTAAACAAACAAAGACAAGACTTAGACAATTAAAAGTAGGGCCTTGGGCAGTGTTGTAGCAGAGAGACCTAGGGGGCCAGAAACATAATTCTTTGAAGTTTGCATCACACATAGGTAGGGCAGTTAAGAAGGCGCTTAGCATGCTTGCCTTCATAGCTCAGGCCTTTGAGTATGAGTTGGGACGTTATGTTGAGGTTGTACAGGATGTTGGTGAGGTCTGTTCTGGAATACAGTGTCCAGTTCTGGTCTCTGTTATACAAAAGATATTATTAATCTGGAGTGGATTCAGAAGAGATTTACCAGAATGTTGCTGGGAATGGAGCGTTTGAGTTACAAGGAGTGATTGGATAGGGAGGTATTTTTTCCACTGGTGCATAGGAGCTTAAGAGGTGATCTTATAGAGGTTTATAAAATCTTGAGGTGTATAGATAAGGTGAACGGCAGGTGTCTTTTCCCTTGGGTGGGGGATTTCAAGACTTGGGAGCATATTTTTAAGGTGAGAAGAGAAAGATTTACAAAAGGCATGAGGGGCAATTTTTTTTAATACAGATAGTTGTTCCTGAGCAGAATGAACTTCCAGAGGAAGTGGTGGATGCAGGTAAACTTACAAAGTTTAAAACACATTTACATAAGTGCATGAATAAGAAACATTTGGAGGGATGTGGGACAAGCACAGGCAGGTGGGGCTAGTTTAGTTTGGGATTATAGTTGGCATGGACTGGTTGGACTGAAGGGCCTGTGTCCATGCTGTATGATGCTACGATTCTATACGTGTGGGAGTTGGTGGGTTTGTAATGGATATTGGTGGACAGCCTATCCCAAAAATCAAAACCAGTTAGTCAACGAAGAAAATTGGAAGGTAAGAGATATATGGAAATTGGAAGCTAACCTGATTAACTTTTCAAATTTTGGGTGAAGCAGGAATCAGCACCGATGATGTCAATATACAAGCGCACACATCCTGCTCCCCCCCCCCCCCTCCCTGACCCAATTTGGCACAGGTGGCGACGAGGCAGTGGAGGAGGGGTGGTGGCACAGGTGTTGCTGGTGAGCAGACTGAAGACTCACAGTGGAGGCAGCAGAATAAAAATAGACTCTTTTTACTCTTTTTATTCTTAATCTATTCAAAATGGCACTAGATTGGCACAATGGTTGAAGCTTCTCACTGTATTATTCATCGTAAAATGCAAGTGACAATAAAATTATTCAATTCAGTTCAAGGATGAGGCAGACCATCCTTATTGAGAATGGATGTGTAAGGGGTTAGACATCCATGTGGAGAGGAGGCAGCTGGGACAAGGAAAGGGAAACGGTGGAAAAAGAGCCACATTAAACATGAAACATTAACTGTTTCTCTCTCCACAGATGCTGCCAAATTTCTTGAGTTTGTCCATCACTTTGTTTTCAGTTAGAACTCCAGCTTCTGCGGTGCTTTGCTTTTATTAACATCATGTCATTCAAGTGTAACAGAATGTTAAATTTGTTGAAGCATTTCTTTCCTCAACCGTACACTTTCTTGTTGATTAAAACTAAACATTGGCCTGGATATTGTCTGATAAAAAGTCCAGTGTTAAAGATACTGTTGGTCAACAAAAAATACATTTCACATGAAGTCATAAAATGCCTTCCCACATTTGGATCTAAATTGGTTTGAATAGTAAGTAGCCAATTCATAATGCAAAAACAAGTTATTTCCAAATTCATTAGTGACTTTTCCACAAAGGCAATCTAGGTATCCCAGGAAGGTCAGATGCTCTGGACCTGCCTGAACCTGGATGAACTTGAATTAAGTAGTTTCACCGTAAAGGACCTAAATTTGAATAGGAGTTTGAATTAAGAGTTAAAACAAAGAGGTTCTATTTAAGCAACGTATTCTCAATGGGAAATATTTTTTGCGTAATCTAATTCATTTAAGATACACAGTCAGTTCTGCTATAATGTATGTTCAGGCAACACGAATTGGCTATAACAACTGATGAATAGGGGAACGCTATTTCTACAACATGAACTTGTGTTAGCTATAACACGATTCCATCGGTGCATGGAGGAGTACGCATTGACATCACATGATCATTTCACAGGCTTTGTCCTGAGCATGCACAATGTTAGTCCCAAAACAGTCTCCATGCCAGTATCACGTGATCATTTCACAGACTTTGTCGTGAAGCACTTTCTGAGAGAGGTTCAGTACTCCATGATTTTGTTTTTGTTTTGCAAATTCTGCCATGTTACCCACAAACATGCAAGGACAAAGTGAAAAGAATGTTAGCAAGAAGCATCCTGGTGATAAAATTGTGGGTGGTAAACGTAAAAGAAGGGTATAACACTGGAAGAGAAGCTAGACGTTATAAAACATTTTGAGCATAATGAGAGGACATGTGATATAGCTTGCTTAACAGTAACAAAGAAGTCTACTTTATGGACCATGAGAGACAATGCAGAAAAGATTAAAGCAAGTTGTATTGCTGGAACAAGTCTGAGTGCTAGCAAATCTGAGAGGTCATGGATAAAGGAACTTGAGGAGATGGAGCAGCTTCTAAGTGTGTGGATAGAAGATCAAATTTTTTAAAAAAGTGATCTGGGACCACCTTTCTCTCCGTAAAAGAGAAAGCCTTGTCAATTTATAAAGATCTAACCAAAAAAAAAGCTGAAAATCCTGCAGATGTGCCTGCCCTTAGTGCTAGCAGTGGGTAGTTTGCTGGTTATAAGAACTGCTATGCCTTCCATAACAAAGTTATGTGGTGAAGCTGCCAGTGCAGACTAACAGCATGCGATGATAGTAAAAAATTAATTGATTATACTGGAAGCGAATGCCATTATGGACCTACATTTCTATGAACAAAGCAAATGCTCCAGGCTTTAAAGTGGCAAAGGATCATACAACTGTGCTGCTGGGTGCTAATGTCAGTGGAGACTTAAAGCTTAAGCCTGTGGTGGTGTACCACTCTGCCAACCTGCGAGCCTCGAAAGGTTACTTCAAGTCTACTCTAGGTGTCGACTTTAGATCCAGCAAAAGAGGTTGATGATGGGGCAATGTTTTTCTGCCCTTATTGTTGATGCTTTGGAAGATGTTTTTAGAAAGTATTGCAGGGAAAAAAGAAATTTGGATTTCAAGATTGTCCTCATTCTGGATAATGCACCAAGCTATCCTCCCACCATCGGTGAGCTTTCTGAAAACATCCAAGTACTATTTCTACCCCCAAAAACAACCTCTCCCCTTCAATCCACGGACCAGGGTACCATAGCAGCTCTTAAAGCTGCTTATTTAAAGGTGGACATTTAAGAGGCTGGTTGCAGCCATTGAGGGGGCAAGGACAGTATTCTTCAATTTTGGAAGAGCTTTAACATCAAGAATGCAATTGACATTATTGTGGAAGCCTGGGGTGATGCCAGTAAGGACTGCTTGCATGCAGTTTGGTGGAAGCTTCTCCCAGATATTTTTCAAGATTTTAAGGGCTTCGATTCATCGCAGGAGCTCTCAAGAATCAAAGAACATTGTGTTGATCTTGTAAAGCAAGTTGGATTTGAAGAAGTGGAGAGTGAGGATGTTGAAGACCTGCTTGAGTCCCACTGTGAAGACCTCTCTACAGCTGATCTACAACAATTTGTCGCTGAGGGGGAAGTGGGAGCTGGAAAAGAAGTAGTAATAGTCCAGGATGCAAGATCACGAGAGCTTTCCACTTCTGTTTTGTCTTCTATCCTGAGGGAAAAGTGAGAAGCAGTTGCAGCTCTTGGACAATGATTACAATGCAGAACGCAACAGGGTAGCAGTTCATGGAATAAGCTGTTATTTGGCACCTTACGAACAGCTTCTTCATAAAGAAAAAAGCACAAAACGGCAAAAAACCGGATGTCTTTTTTAAGCCAACCCCCAAGCAACAGTCAGAAGACAATGAACCACAGCCATTGAACCACAGCCATTGACTTCTGGATTAACTACTTTTCACCCTAGCCCTGCAACCACAACTGCACCTGAAGGTGGTGATGATGACGCCGACGCCGACGACCCTCAGCTCTTGGATTAACAACAGAGCAACATCAAAACCTCCTCCCTCATCAGGTCATCTTGACAATTTTTCACAGTAAGGTGTTAAATTTACTTTTATTTCATTATCAGTTATGAATTAATTATTTATTCAAACTGTGTTATCCTTTGTTTTAGGCTTTTGAGCGATTTTGAGTGATATTTTTGGTGGTCTGCCCCTAACCCCGCTTTTCCCCATAGGCCCTGCTATTTCTATAACGTGATTTTCTACAACATGATGTTACACAGGAACACAACTATCGTGTTATAGCACAACCAACTGGACTTGAACTGAACAACTTCAAATTAAGGG
>NC_063351.1:16166345-16178312 GCF_021869965.1 Rhincodon typus | reverse complement strand
ATAACAAAAAAAAGCAGGAGAAAATGAAATGAACTTTGAGGGTAAACTTGTAAGTAATATTAACGTAGCTAGCAAGAGCTTCTTTAATTATGTAAGGAGAGAGGGGGAAAAGTTAACATACAACCCTTAGAGAATGAAGCTGGGAAAATAATAATGGGGAACCAGAAAATGGCAGAGGAGTTAAATAAATACTTTCCATCAGGCTTTACAGTCGAAGACACTAACAATATTCCAAAATTACAAAATAATCAAGAGGCTAAAGGAGGAGAGGAAATAAATACAATCACCATCATGAGGAAAAAAAAAAGTACTTGGGTAACTAATAGGATTAAAGACTGATAAATCTCCCTACCTGATGGGATACATCTGCGATATTAAAAGAGTTAGCTACAGAGATAGTGGATATACAGGTAGTAATCTTCCAAGAATCCTTGGATGCTGGAAAAGTTCCAGAGGACTGTAAAACTGCCAATGTAACATCTTTGCTTAAAAAGGGAAGGAGACAAAAACAGGTAACTATGGACCAGTTAGCTTAACATTCGTCAATGGGAAATGTGAGGGTCTATTATAAAGGATGTAATAGCAAAGTATTTAATATACATAACATGATTACATAGAGTCAGCATGGCCTCACAAAGAAGAAATCATAGCTGACACATTTATTAGAATTCTTTGAAGAAGTAACATGGGAGACAGTTAAAGGGAAAACAGTAGATGTAACATATTTGGATTTTTCAGAGTCCAATGTACCACACATTAGGTTACTTAATGAGATTAAAGCCCATGGTGTTGGAGGTAGTACATTAGCATGAATAGAGGATTGGCTAACTAATAGGAGACAAAGAGTTGTGACAAGCAGGGGCATTTTCAGCATGGCAACTTGTAACTAGTGGAGTGCCACAGGTATCGGTGCTCTGGCCATGATTATCCATAATATAAAATCATAACTTGGATGAGGAAAATGGATGTACTATAGCCAATTTTGCAGGTGGCACATAAAGTATGTGGGAAGGCAAGTGGTGAGGATGCGACAAAGAGTCTCCAAAGATGTATAGACAGGTTAAGTGAGTAGGCAAAAACTTGGCAGATGAAATATGATGTGGGTAAATGTGAGAGTATGTACTTCAGCAGGAAGAATAGAGGAGCTGAATGTTATTCAGATGGAGAAGCATTGCAGAAAGCTGCACCTCAAAGGGATTTGAGAATCCTTGTGCATAAATCACAAAAAGCTAACAGACAGGTTCAGAGGCAATAGAGAAGGCAAATGGAATGTTGGCCTTTAAGGATCTGTCAGGAGCTCCTCACACTGCTGGGAAGCGATGGTTCCCTTGTCTCAGGCCTGGAGAGCATCAGTGTTGAAACTTGAGCTTTTTACACTGTTCTGTTCTCTCCAGATCCATTCAGCGAGCATACTTGTAGGGTTTGTGGAAGGACCTGCTGTGGGTTAGTCTGGGGGTGTCAGTGATGGATGGTGTACAATGCGGAAAAATGTGATATTATCTACTTTAGAAGGAAAAACAAAAATACAGTTTATGCTTTAAATTCTGAAAGACTGGCAAGTGTTGAACTTCAGAAGGACTTGGGTATCCTTGTTCATTAAGCATTGAAAGTTACAAACAGGCACAACAAGCATTATGACAAGATAATTTGAAATAGGAGCAAAGATACTTTACTTCAATTATAGAGCCTTGGTGAGACCACACCTGAGTATGTGAGCAGTTTTGGTCTCTTTTCTATCTTGACTGAGTCAATTAGCATTAGAAATATGGGCCATAAGTTGTTTGACTATGCATAGAATACTGGGGATACGAGCTACATTACTGAAAGAATCAAATAGATCAAAGCTTTCCACTTCTGATCATATTGCATTCCTGGGAAAGGGGACCTCAACAGACATCTGATCAGGTAACCAATGACAGGACAAATCCAGAATCCATCCCATGGCAAAGTCCCTCCACATAGAAAACACCATCAGTAATTACATTGAAGATTTCATTCTCTCTGCAAGTTGAGGTTGGACCATCTTGATCTATGTATCTCTGCTTGTCCCAAAACACATTGATCATGCTGTAATTAACTGTACCTGCTTTTAAGCAGATACATCATTTCTGGCTCATACGGCAGTTCTCCCACCCAAGTCAACTGGCTTTGTCAGCAAACTCCACTCCTGAGACTTGAGCATTAAAAAAAAAACAAATGCAACATGAGATGTTGATACAATTCTGGTTCAGTAAAGGAAGTGCTGGATTATCAGGTATGCTACTTTTGGATGATATGTTAATCTGAGACCCTGGTTGTTCTTTCAGGTGGACACAAAAAGAATTCATGACTCAAAGAGCAGGAAGTTATCTCAAGTGCACAGAATATCTGTCCATCAACGTCATTAAGTAAAATATTGTATCTGGTCATTATCACATTCCTGCTTGTGGGAACTTGCAATTTGGTTGATTATTTCCCACAGCAGTGACTATAGTTAATTTACTGCAAATCACTGAGGTATCCTATGGTTATAAAATATGCTATATAAACCTTAACCTTTTTTAGTACTAGATACATAAAGCATTCACATCTGCTGCTCACAATCTCATCGCATATTTCAAAGTATATATAACATCAGGAATATCACAGAAAGAGGTCACTCATCATATGACGCCCATTTTGCTTCTTTGAATTAGGTATCCAATTTGTCCCATAATCTTGAAAAAAAAAACCTTCCCCCTCAATTATTTACCCAATTCCATTTCAAAAGACTCGTGAGATAATGGAACCTGTATCCATCCCTTTCTCAGGCAGTACATTCTACTTTATTTTTATCCCCCCTTCCACACCTCTCCCTCTGGTTCCTTTGCCAATTGCCTTAGAAAGGTCAGTAGCTAGAGGACGTCGTTCTACCATTGGAAACAAGAAGAAAAATCCCATTCCTATATTCTGTTCACCTAAATGAAGTTCCATGTCAAAGTAGATTCCTCCAGCACTCTTGGCCCAATCTCCTCCCAGCGCATGGAGTCATTGCTCAGAATCTATGTTGACTGTTTCAATATTCCACATCAAAAATGTGCACAAGTTTCTAAGCATCAACTGGGAATGGCAAGTCCCATTATTTCTGCCTCATTCAGCCACCTACGTGAAAAATTACAACAGTTAACACACTTACTGGGGTTACTCAGCACTAGGCAGTAGTTATGAATAGTACCTCTCTCAGCCTTCGGAAACACCTCATCCTGAGGTGCAATTCCAAGCAACAAGGAATGCTCCTTTCAGTGAGATGGGGTCAGAAAGATTCATCTGACCTGTAATAGGTCAGTTCCCCTGATGGCCACATGCAACAAGCACAGTGCCTAGTGATGGATAACTGTTCACATTGATGACCTGTGCAGACAGTCATTCATTTTGGCCTTTGCCTTCCAGTCACAATAGAACTTCTGGGAAAGCAGATTTACCAAAATACAGACCTTCAACCACATCAATGTAATTATTCCTATTGATAACAGACATGTGGATGAATTGCACAAGTGCTTTTCTGGTGCTGTTACAAAGCTACTTCCAGGAGTTATCCATCTTGGCTATTGACCCATCTACATCCCTTGCCTTGATGCAGAAAGCACAACACTGCTAAAAGAATGTGAATCATCTGGTGACTCTGTAGAGCTGACCACCTCAGGTCTTTCAAAGCTACCTGTCACATCAGATGGAAAGACATGACAGCAAGGCTCAGTTCACTTCTTCCAGTTGGAGATGTTGGGAGCCTGAGTCACCAGCTTGGCACAGTCCAAAAATTAACACATTCTAAATTGCATGTCAGTCACTTGTACCATTTGTAAAGAATGAACACCGGTAGATTAAATACATGCATCATTTACAATATACTAAAGAAAACACTAGCAATATCCAGAACATGGCAGCCCTGATCCCTGCAAAATTACAAAACTGGACACAGCATTAAGGAAACCAGTGTCGTAAAACATTGGAATATGACAATGTTGCACCAGAATATTAGAAACAAATTGTTGTGGCTAGCTCAGTTCTACAAAGGAATTGTCAGATCAAATTTAATCCCAAAGGGTGCAGCATAGACCTGTAAAACCTATATAAAAATCTCACATTGGCAGAAATCTATCAACTGAGATCACTATTTTCTGCACGCTTTAAGATTTTTGAGCCTTTCCTGGGATGCACATCTCTGCAAGTACCTTTAATGTCAATCAAGCTGGTTTTCATAAGGGCTGCACTAAATGTTGACAAAGACTTTCTAAAGACCCTGAAGACTGTCAGTGCTACATTGGACCTCACAACTGCCTGGGATATGGTATAGTACACTGACCTCTTCTTAAAGCTGTCCAGCATCCTTCCAACCAAGTTGAAACACTCCCTCACGACAAATAATTTACGGTCTTTGTCAAGCAAGAAGTGCACTGGGATCAACTGTATACCACAGATGTCAGTTTCATCCTCAACTCTGTTCAACATTATACACAAATGACTTGCCAACAATTAGGTCCTATGTTGATGACATCTGTTGTGCCATCCCAACTCCATTCATCTGTAGCCCTTGACCAGATTCTTAACGAAAGCATGTGCTGTACATTGTAGTCTGCTATTGAAACCTTTTTAAGCCACGTCTAGTGAATGCCATTTCCATAATGCCAGCGCCAAAGACAAATTGTATATCTACATGCATGGCCAGAGAGTAAAGCCCAATCCCATTTTCACATAGTTGGGAGGGACACTAGTGACAAATTTATTTTTCTGGAAACATCTGAAGACAACAATAACAAAAAACAGCAACATCAGAAACAAACCTGTTCACAAAACTTGCTGGATCATCTTGGGATATTGCTCACAATTGGACCTCAATATCTGCTCTATTACACTCAGCAGCAATGTCTGTACACTTACTTTGCAAGAGTCATCACATACCTCTTGCTAACACACAATCGAATGCAACAATAAACATCGTTACTAGAAACCCCACCATCGCAACAAACACTGCTTACTGTTCAAACATATATTACTCCCCCTCATTGGCTGACAAAAACTTACAGGCTGATTGAAAGCATTCATGCTGCACTTCACTTACCCCTCCCAATGATGACCTGTTCAATCCACCTTGCATCTCAGTGCCCCATATGAAACAACTTATTAGCAACTCCCACTTGTAGGCACCCTTTTGATCAGAATATAGGAAACAGCTATTACCAACAATTTCTTGTGTCAAACTGCATCTGTGAAATTGCAGGCTTCTGAACTGAGTGTGATCCTTGCTAAATAAATCCAGGACAAGCCATAGCCCTGTATAACTCAGCTGCACTGCTGTAGCCTCAGTACAAACTCCTTATGCATTTGTTTCTTAAACTGTACACCCTTGCCAGAATAATGTTGTAGGCCATTTCGGAGGGCAATTGAATTAAAACATTTCACCATCTATTGTGGTGTGGTTCAAACTCATGGCCCCAGAGCATTAGCCTGGGACTCTGGATTACTAGCCCAGTGGACATTAATACTATACCATCTCCTCCCCACTTTGTGGGGAAACAAATAATTCTGTACATCATTGATGTGTGCCCCCTCTACGGATATGGTGGACTAATCACATTAACAGCAACTGCGCTGCTAATGCTTGGCTTCAGAGATTTCATTTCATCGAATAAAATTGGCCCAGAATGAGTTTGGTTATTTCAATGAGGCAGTGAGAAAATTGGGAAGACTGCCTGCTCTTAGGAGATAGTAAGAACTGCAGATGCTGGAGGCAGAGACAACACAGTATGGAGCTGGAAGAATATAGCAGGCCTCACAGCATCAGAGGAGCAGGAAAGTTGACGTTTCAGGTTGGGACCCATCTTCAGAAATGGCCCATGCAGTGTTCTTCCAGCTCCATACTGTGTTATGCCTGCTCTCAGGAGTTGCCTTTGTGATTTTCTTTTCCTGTGGAGTGGCACAAGAGAAAAATGTAGCAATAATAAAAAGTGGTCCTATAAAACTTTATTAGTTGTATGTTTAACAACAAAAAATGCACTTCCAAAGCAATGCAATTTACACCATTTATATAAAATAGTTTCTGAGTCAGCATGGCATTTTATTTTGAAGTATATACAACCAAATACATTAGGATAAAGCCTACAAAAGGCTTAGGTTATCCAGTATTAGAAATACATATTTTGACATTACAGAGCATAGAACAAGTCTTTAAACAATTATTTAAGTGAGAGAAGTACAGAACATAATTTGAAAGAATTGTTTCAAATGGATTCCATGAGGAAAGAAAAGGTAATGATCAAGTAACAATACTTAGATCATTGGAATTTTGAGGCAGTGAAACAAAATTATAGACAGCAATATACATTGAAGCAAAATAAACTCAGATGTTGAAGATTAATTAAAATTACAAAAGAAGAACAATGAAAGAACTAATTTTGTATTCTGAGTGGCAGCTTTGATTTTGATGCTGAGAGGGTTAGATTCTCTTCCAAAGACTTTGATTTGTCAAAACTAACAGCAGATTTGTTTTCTTTGTCTCTTTTATATCTTTTCTGATGCTAAAAAAAAGTGAAAGGAATACAAATTTAGAACACCAAGCGAACAGGTAAATAAGTTAACTCTCAGAACTTCAAACTAGCCTTTGAGACTTTTTTGTTGTAAAGATAGAAAGCTATCTACTTTATACATGTACGCAAATATAAGCCTTGTGATTCAGACCTGCTGATGAAGTACAGTATATTCGCTGATAAGCACATCATGAAGCAATATTTGGCTATCAGGTAATACATTACAACATATGTTGCAATTGTCTCTTTGCCCCACGAGAACTAAATTAATGTAAACGTACACAGATGAGATATAGACCACCAGGATTAGACAAAAGATTCATTTCAGTTGCTGTAGGAACATCCCACATGTCTATTTCACGATATTTGAACTTCTAAATTCAATCAATTTTGTACCAAGTTACATTACCTGGAGGCTTCAAAAGAGTTAATTAAAATATATCCACTATAACATTTACTAGCAATATTCAAATGCTGACAATGTACATACATGAATCTAAACAAAAAAAAAGCAAAGTAAATCAAAAACACTGCCCAAGTGATTCCTTTAAGATTGTATTCAGTTGCTTTTATTTATGTGGGCAGATCTAGCTGGACCAACATTTATTGGTGATGGCGAGCTGCCTTCTTGAACTGCTGGAGTCCATTTGGTGCAATTACACCCAAAATGCAGTTAAGGTTGGGAGTTTCAGGATTTTGACAAGTGAAACTCAAGGAATGACAATGTATTTCCAGTCAGGATGGTGAATGGCTTGGCGGGAACTTGCAGGTGGTGGTATTCCAGTGTATCTGCTGCGCTTATCCTTTTAAGTGCCAATGGTCATGGCTTTGCAACATGCTATCTAAAGAAGCTTGGTAAATTTCTGAATTGCAAATTGCAGATGGTCCCACTGCTGCTGTTGAGTGTCGGTGGTAGGGGAAATAAATGTCTGTAGATGTGGTGCCAGTCAAGTGGACTGCTTTGTCCTGGATGCAACCAAGCTTCTTGAATGCCATTGAAGCTACACTTATTCAAGCAAATGGGAATTATTCTGTCACACTCCCGACTTGTGCCTTCTAGATAGTGGACATGTTTTGGGGGGGATTCCTAACCCCTGAACTGGTCTTGTAGCCACTGTATTAAACAGCTAGTCCAGTTCAATTTTTCAACAACGGCAAGCCCCAAACTGCTGAGAGAGGGAACTTAACAATCAAGAGGCAATGATTAGATTCTCTTGTTGGAGATGGCCATTGTCTGCCAGTTATGTGATGTGATTGCTACTTGCTATTTGTCAGCTCAAGCATGGATACTGTCCAGGTCTTGTTGCATTTGGACCTGGACTGCTTCAGTATCTGAAGTGTCATGAGTAATACTGAAAATTGTACAATGAACAATGCCACGTCTGATGTTATGATTGAGGGGAGGTCATCAATGAAGCAATTGAAGGTGATTTTGAGTCTAGGATATCACACTGAGGAATTTGTAGGGTTTTTTTTAAAATGTAGTTTTGAGGCTTGGGTTCAAGCCCCACCTGCTCCAAGAGTTTTGTAATAACATCTCTGAACAGATTGTTTAGAAACTAAATACCCTGAGGAACTCCTGCAGAGAGATGACATCCAACAACAACAACATTCATTTGTGCTAGTTATGACTGTGCTGTTTATGTTGTTTGGAATGCAAGTAGTCCTGTGGCGAAGCTTCATTTTGGTTGACATTTTATTTTTAGGTATGCCCTTGGCATGCCCTCCTGCACACTTCAACGAGCTGGGGTGGATACTTATGGTAAAATGTGGAAAATGCACTAGCTGGGTCACAAGGTTACAGACTGTGCCCTCTGATGGCCCACAGAGCCTCATCAATGCCCAGTCTCGGATTGCTAGATTGATTTCAAACCGATCTCATTTAGCACGCTGATATTGCCACACAACTCAATGGAGGGCATTCTCAATGTGAAACTGAGACTTTCCCCACAAGGACTGTGCAGCAGTCACTGTTACAGATACTGTCAAAGCCACATGTATCTGTGGCAGGCAGATTGGTAAGGACTAAGTCAAGTATATTTTTTCCCTCGTTGGTTCCGTCTCTACCTGCTGCACACCTACCATGTTGGCTAAGTCCTTTAGGGCTTAAACAGTTTGGTCAATAGTAGTGCTGCCAAGACAATCTTAGTGGTGGATACTGAAATCCCTCACCCAGGGTACATTGTGCTCGTTACTGTCAATGCTTCCTCCATTAGTGCCCAACATGGAGGCGTGCTGATTTATCAGTCGGGGATGGAGGTGCCCAGTCCACTGTAAATCAGCAGGAGGTTTCAATACCCATAACCTGATGCTATGAATCTTTCTGGGATCTGGAGTCAATCAAGGTCTCCCAGGCCAACTCCCTCCCAATTGTATACACTGTGCCACCATTTCTGCTGAGCCTGCCAGTGGGACTGGACATATCCAGGGATGATGTTGCCTTAGATATTGTGTGAGGTTAAATTCTGGGAGTATAACTGTGTCGGGTCGTTACTGCTAGTCTGAGAGACAGTTCTCCCAGTTTTGGCAATAACCCCCCAGTATTAGCAAGGAGGAATTTGGAGTGTCAACAAGGATATGTATGCCATTGTGATTATTGGTGCCTAGGTCAGTGCCAGGTTGTTTGCACCATTAATTTCTTTGGGAGATTTTTAGCAGCTTGTTACAACTGAGTGGCTTGCTGGGCCACATTTGAGTCAACCACATTGCTGTGGATCTGGAGTCACAAGACCAGGTAAGGACTGTGGTTTTTCTCCCCTAAAGGGCATTAGTCAGCCAGATGGTTAATTCTATGAAAACAATGGCTTCTTGATCATCATTGGACTTTTAACAACAGGATTAATTTTTAAATTCAAATTCCATTTCTGACATGGTGGGACTCAAACTCAGGTTTCCAGAGCATTAGCTGGATCTCTGGATTATTAGTCCAGTGACAATACAACCATACAGTCACCTCCCCTTAAAATGTTCCATAACATACTGTTATGTCCCACGGAGAAATCAATCAAACAAAATGCACTTTTAAAAGTAGTGCAACTAGAAATGGTGAATACCATGTGCACTCATTTGGCTGACTGCAACCAAAGTATGTACTTTCAGCTGATAACCACCTTCCCACAAGATGTTTAAGCTGAAGTTTGTGAAAAAATACTTACTACTCTTACTTTCACTGACTATGTCGTCATTCACCCATTTTACACAAATGAATGAAAGTGAACCCAGCAATGCAAATTCAATGACACAACTTTCATTTACCTTGAAAAATGGGGCACCACCACTATTTACACAGAAATCCTCTTCAGTACTCAACTTCTCACTGGCAATGCTGTCATTCTGGATGCTTGCTTTATCATCTTCTACAGACTCCTGAATATCAAAAACAATTTGGTTTTATTATTACAGTCACAGATTTAAAAGAATAAATTTGCAGTCATATAGCACTTTCACATCCTCAAAGTATTTTAGAATAATTTGAGGAAACTTTAAAGATAGCCACTCCTTTACAGGCAAATGCAGCAGCTGTATTACACACAGCAAGATCTCAAACAGCAATGAGATGGATGACCAGTTGGTCCACTTGGATGGCGATGGCTAACAGATGAACATTGGTTCAGGCATAAATAGAACACCCAGCTCTTGATAGTGCTATGGGTGCTTAACATCAACCAGATAGGGCACCAGTTTTAAAAAATACATCAAAATAAAAGAAATAAATTGCAAAGTTTCAGTTAACCGATTTTCAATCATGCAATTTCCTCCCCAGATAAATATGGAAATGTACTTAAATGTTTAAATAAAGTCAAGATGACAGACATCTCCTTAGGATACAAAGGCAATTTCTGGATGCTTGTTTTATCATCTTTTACAGACTCCTGAATACCAATTCTTGTTTTAAAAAAAAAAAAAAAGAAGTTTGTGGTAAAATAGTTGCTCACCACTCTTATTTTCACTATTTCACCATTCACCCATTTTACATAAATGAAAATGAACCCAGTAACGCAACTTCAATGATACAACTTCATTAAGTCAGTTTTTCTCATGATGCATCAAGAGCTTTTGGAGGAACTAAATTTCACCAAACAGGATGGTCATATATTTTTGAAGGTTACCAAATTCCAAGGAGTGTTCAGGAATCCGGAGGGAACAGTACTCCACTTTGTATGGGCCTGAAGAAAGCTTTTCACATCACAATGATCTTTTGCTTAACTATTGAAAATATCTTTGTACCTTTGTGAAAAAAAGTTATATTTGTACCCATGCAGGACAGTTACATTTGAGCACTTCAAACTCTGTCAACCCAATGTCCCAAAGGGCTCTTAGACAGCACGAGGTGTCACACAGTGAGAGAGAGAGAGAGTGAGAGAGAGGGTAACGTGCAGGTTAAATGTAATCAAAGTGAAATTCCCAAGTCTGTCAGCCCAGTCTGGTATCCCACACGCTCCCAAACCCTAGACTAGCTGGTCCACTGGCTGTGTTTGGGAACGATAACGTACATGGACAAGGCAGACAGACAGACAGACAGACAGACAGACAGACAGTCTTTGGTGCTGCAGCTAAGGAACTGTTTTTTTTCCAACATTCGTACATGTTCCTTCACATCATTATCTGTTCTGTCACTTAGCATTTTTTATACCCCACAAGCAACATAAACATATGATATGTAAAGTACAAACAGGTTAGATTTGCAATTGCATTGAAGTACTTGAGAGACGGTGTGTACTAGAGGAAATTGAATTGCACTCCTCTTTTGTGACCATCATGTAATGTAGACTAACATACTTCACAAATAAAAAGTATATATTTTTGAAAACTCTGCCTCACTCCAGATGTATCAGAACAAAGCTTAATTTTTCATACTCGGAGGTTTTTCAGAAAAGTTGGCACAATTATGAATATTCTCATTCCTTACTTCAATTTTGCATTCAACACCTCAGATGATCTAGATAGAAGCAGTTTTTATTTACCCCTGCACTCTGCCACCCCTTGCTCTTCCGTCTTAACATTCTCTTGAAAGTGATGACAGGGTGGAGACAGTTCTCCAGATCTTAGGAGCAAATACTTGGCATCCAAGTGATTATTCTTCAACTGAAAGTGGATCTTGGGTCGTGGTGTCTAGCCATTGGATTATCATCCAGAACTCTCTCATATCCTTAACTGACATCCATATATACGCATCCTCTATCTATGGTGAGAGGGTAACAGCCAGCAACGGAAAACATTGTGTTGCTTCTTATTCTATCCTTGTCCCAAGGCTGGTGACTGCTGTATCTAACTAAATTCCCAGTTAATATCAACTAGCATGGTGTAGACCAGGAATTGAACCTGAGACCGTCATGACTTGGATGGCTTAGCATCACATTATATATCATTATCCTGTAGTGTAGGTATCGAATGTAGATCTCGGTGTTTGCCCTATCACTCAATA
>NC_063351.1:16128312-16165945 GCF_021869965.1 Rhincodon typus | reverse complement strand
CTGAAGGGTCTAGGCACGAAACGTCAGCCTTCCTGCTCCTCTGATGCTGCTTGGCCTGCTGTGTTCATCCAGCTCTACACCTTGTTATAATGGAAGTGCAGATGTTTAGTACAACCAGGATTACTGGGACTCAAGGGAAAACCTTTTCACACTGTTTAAAAGTGGAAATTCAAAGACAGTTTCTAGAAAGATTCAGGCTCATGCGATAAAGATATGCCTTGACCTCAAATGGGCTAAAGATGGCATGGATGGGTGAAATGAAACATTAATTGGAATTAATGATTTGAGACTATTACAGAGAACGGTTGGCAGTCTCTACTGGTGTTGCAGGGACAAGCATCTGAGTGCCTTTAGAAATTGCATTGGTGCTTGATAAATTACCTGCTATAATCAAAACAATTTGTATATCTCAGCATTGAATTCTATTTATCTAACTAAAGTGAAGAAAAACCTCAGCAACATATGCCTGAATCTGTTTAAGCCGAGAGAGAGAATCTGGCTCCTGTGACTAATAGAAACCACCATAAAAATATTTTATTCTCTGATAAAAATCTCTTTTGTAATATAGTGAATAGATATGAGCCATATAAATCAGTCGATATTAAACAAGATACTTGTTGGTCTGTGCAATCCGTTGAGTCATCTTTGGCTTACAAGAGTAAATTCAGCCAATCCTCCCTATTCGATCAGAAATCGCAGCTTGTGTGGAGATGGCAGCAGCAGGAAACAGACAGAATCAGAGTGTGCTAAGTCCTGCCGGTGAGCACCAGTATTGAAGCTTTGATTTCCATTCTGAAATTAGGCATGTGCTTCAAGTACACACTGGGTCAATAATCTTGCCAACAGTCTGGAGCCAAGGGATACATCTGAGTAAGTGACATGATCTGCAGGGCACTCTTTCCAAACAAGGAGTTAGTACCTTCAGGTAAGAAAGGGGAGGGTCAAGTTTGGCACAATAAAAAAAAACTTTAGCCAGCTATAATATTCAATTCAGTTGGATCTTAAACTTCAAATCATTAAGCACATGTTTTTGCACCTGTACCACACAACAGGATAAAAGCTTCTTTTGTAGAAGTCTAACGCACTGCTGACAGGCAACATTTGGGAAGCGTAGACATCATTTTAGATATTTTCCAGTTAACCTTTTCAAAAGGAACTAAACCAACTAGACTCACCTGCTCACAAACAGGTTCTTCTTGGATGGACATGGCAGCATTCAAAGAATTCTGAAGCTGCTGCTGCTGTGCTTTGAACTGAACAACCAAGGCATCCCGTGGCTCTGTTCTCAAGAAGGTTCGCGGGTAAATATATTCTCTGCGCTGGGGGGTGGTGCCTGAAAAATCAACACAATTATCGTCAGAAAAAAAAAAAACAATTTCAGCTGAGAGCCAGAATAAAATGCTTCACTTTCCATACTATTCCCTTAGTAGGGTATTGGTCAAAAACCAGCAAACAATATTCAGTACTTCTCACAGCGACTATTAATCATAAGCACACATGGATCTCACTTTTCCAATACTACCTGCATGTCAGCAGGCTTGGGAACCCAGCTAATCAATCCATCCCTAAGCCCAAGGAAAGGGGCCAAAGACAGCATATTTACTCTTAGTATAGGAATATTCAAGTCACAGACTGTCACCTTCCTTGTTTGAACCTCTGAGATGGAGGACAGCTTTTAAAACATTAAGGCTAGCAAAAGACAAAATTTTAAATATGATGTAGAAAAAGATCAATAGCTTTTGTTCAGTCTGTACAATTTCAATCGGGCTCCAATTGAGAAAACAATCACCTCCCAGCCAGAAGATATGGGCCAGGACATATTCCAGGGCTGCAGTACATAATCAGAGCAGAGCTCCCGGTGTGCAAACTGCATCATCAGCTGTGCCATCTTTGAATGTCAAACTAAACAGTCTTTACTGATGGTCTGAAGTAAAATGTGCCAGAGAAATTTGCAGAATAGGGAATTCTCCTGATGTCCGACCATCTATCAAAGTCACCAAACCCTGCCAACTGGTCATTATTCTGTAATATTTGTCTAGTTGTGACTGAACAGGTTGAAGTAATCAAAGCAATTCATTTCAAGATTGTTGAGAGAAGGTAAAATCAAATCCCAGGTCTTTGCTTTTAAACATCAGCAAGTAGTTCATAAGCCAGTGACATGCAAAGTTTAGCGTATAGCTTCATAAAAATATTCAGTTCAGAAAATGTTGCAATGCATTACTGCTCCACACCAGTTTAGAGCAATTAGAAGGTACATTTTGTTCAAATGGGGAGCAATTTAGCTGTCCTGTAGATGGAAATTTACCCTGTTCTGCTAGAAATTTAGTTGGACTTATTTCTTAACTAAATTCTAAGATACATTAATGAAGGTAGGATTATTAGTCAGTTAACGAGCAGTTAATTCATTGATTGGTCAGATTAAATATACACTATTTGCTATGTACTGTTGAACAACCCGAAATATATGCATTTCATCATCCTGTCCACTTTTGTACAAAATGGTTGATCATACCTGTTGGAATGTCCTGCTGGAGTTGTTCATTTAAGAAGTTCAGGACATTGTTTAGTCCTGCCTCAGCGTGCTCACTTAACTCTGTCATATGCTGCATCATCACACCTTTATCGTCATTAACCCGATCACGGACAATGCATAGTGCTGATTCCTTAGTATCGGACTCTTCCTTCAGCTGTTTTGTTATTTCCCTGACTAGAGTGTCACAACTCTCACTGGCAGTCTACCAAAAGGGAAACAAAGATATGCAAGGTAACTTATTTTGTCAACATTCAAGAGTAGCTTAATGTAGACATGGATTTGAAAAACTGTCAACTTTTTATTAACATTAATTACAAGTGCCTAGTATTAAGATAATTAAGTTTTGCATTTTTTTAAAAATAGCTTTAAATGATTTAAAAGAGTCATACCCAAGTGTTCTCTGCACTGCATATTTGTACATTTGACATAGCCATCCACAAATTTATTTGAAAAGTTCAGAATGAATCACTACAATGCAAACATAAATGAAGTCTCAAGCAGCTTGATTTAAAAGAATAATATAGGAGTCAAAAGTTACTTGGCTTAATCTGATCAGCACTGCAGGTTCAATTTGCTCTCTAGCCATCAGTTCCGATGGACAAGATGTCTCAATAATTGAGATTAGAATTTTTGATCTTTCAAACTCTTCAGAGAACGTCTGCACACAATGACTTTTTCCTCCTCAAGAGTACAGGTACAAGTGGAGAGGGAAGGGAAAAGGCAAAGGTATGCAGAGAAAACTCTTGGCATTATTAGAAGTGCAAGAAGAATATCAGAGCTGGAGAAGGAGAAGGAAGAATCCATGAATTAAGGGGTGGCAAAGGCAGCTGCTTTACAGATTGGGAAAGGAAACAGGTCAGAAAGAATGCTTCTGTATCAAAGATAGCAGTCAAAACATTTATCAATAAATATGCAACTGAAAATACTGAGCCACATTCGCTTTCTCTAACAAGTGAGGGGAAAGGACAATCTTGATTATTAAAGTAGAAGAAATGCTGGTTAAACCAACAAGTTAATCTTTCTTGTTCTTTCATGGGATGTGGCTGTCACTGGCAAAGCAGTATTCTTTGCCCGAACTGCCCTGGAGTGGCATGGCTAGCAAATCCACACTGGGTGCATGTGATAGTAGTACAGTGGTAATTTAACTGGACTAGCAATCCAAAGGCCAGACCAATCCTCACAGGACATGGGTTCAAATCTCACCACAACTGCTGATGGAATTTAATTTCAAATGAATAAACCTGGCATATAAAGATGGTCTGAGTAATGGTGGGTAGAACATTATGATCAATTGTTGTAAATAATTACCAATTTGTTTCCACAGTTAGTCAGATATTGGCATTCAAGGCTGCTCAAAGGCTGCAGTCTTGGGGTAGAATTAGCTTTCACAGTGTTGTACACACTGGTGCCATATTCCAACACCTCACTCAGTACTAGAAGTGGGAATTCCTCTCATGATCAAATAGCAATTCCTGGAGCACAGCAGTTTTCTATATTGAAGAGAACTACCAGCTTACAGCTATAATTAGAATCAGCAGAGGGACTGTAAGAGGCAGACAAAAGGTATCTCTGATTTGTGGAAAAGGCAGAAAATTAAGAGTGCATTCTTAAGAGAAAGTGAACGATGGTCTTTAAAAGAAATGCATGACCACAACTCCTTCCTCAAGGATAAGAACCCGATTCCAATTTTATAAAATGCCTAAATTAAACCCAAATGCACCATTTTGAAAGTTCAAAATCTTGCCACCCATGCCCTAGTATGAATAATAATCCATGTGTGGTTACAGTTGTCATTTCATGAGAGTTTGGAACATGCCCGTGCCTATATTTCCTAATATATATCCCTTTCCTCATTGCTTCCCATGACCCACTATGGCTCAAAGTTAGCTAACCAATACTTTAAAATGCTGAATCACGTTTTCTAATCCTACAATGTAATCTCCTTTAAGCCTTGGGGTTCTGAGGTATCAAACTTCTTCCCATTCTGGCCTCTCTACTGATGCTCATTTTCAAGCTCTGCCATTGGTCATTGTAGCTTCAGGTACCTGGGTTTGAAACTCAAAAATCTCCCTCTCTTCTTCAAATCCCTGCCCTGCTAAGTCGTTCCTTACAACCTGCATCTCGTGAAATACTTTGATTTTCTGCCCCAGCAACTCCTTGAGAGACTGGGAGTCCAATTTTATTTCATAATGTTTCAGCGAAACATCCCAGGATGCTCCACAATATTAAAGGAGCTATATAAATAGAAATTGCTCTTGTTGGTATTTAGAAAGAACACTTTTTCAGCTTAAAAAATTGTTCTATGATAGCCTTTTGAATAATTAAGTTTACTTAATATAATTAACATACACATGACACTATTTGTTAAGACAAGGAAAGAAATGGTTACAGTTAAAAACACCTACTTGTTCATGGTTCTCCAACCTCCTTTTGTTACCTCTAAGGGAACAGAGTTGTTCCTGACTGAACATGTCAACAGTGCCAACTGTTGATTCACACCATCGACTACTTTCCTGGCAAAGTGTCAGCATACCAGAGTTGAGTTGTTGGCACTTCATATTTGACTGATCTGCAAACTTCAACCCCTCACTGGATGTTTCTCGGATTTCATTTGCCAAAACATCTAAAGTAGTCAGGAGTTTCCCTTGGTGAGAAGCTGCATTCTCCATAGCCTTTGCAGATTGTCTAAGGAAAAATAAAAATGATAGCCTTACAAAATAAGACAAAAAAAATTCAGTGTTTTCTATATTAAAAACAAACCGCAAAGCTTGAGAATTTTTAAAAAACTGTATGACATTTGGTGCAATGAGCAATTTGATGTTATATGGAAAGCATCAAAAGACCAGTGAACCCATCAGAACCTAATAAATATAACAATTTTGCATATTTCAGCATATCTCAATTTAATTGATAACCAAGCAGCAAATCTAGTTACTTACAACTGCACATCATCTTGAAGCAGAGTCAATGACTGATGCATATTTCCATTTTGTATTTGAATATTATCATAGCTCTGCTGAATTTGCTGGGCTAACTGACCAAGCTGACTCTGTAGATTTGAGATGACTTTTGAAATACCCTATTATACAAAGAGTTAGAGTTGAATCATAAAATTAGTACAGATGTGAAAAAAAGCTGAAAAATATCTTCAGAACCAATTGAGTTTCATAGAACCTCCATCTGCTCTTGTTGCAACTTTTGTAGCTCTTGATTGAGTTTTTCATTCTCATTTTGAATGTTGCCCAGAGCGTTGCAAGTGGTTTCTTGTATTTTACTAAGCATCTTGCTGTGTTGTCCAAAGAATTCGTCAGTATCCGTTTTCATGGCTTCCAGCTGAAACAAGTCAAAGCATTCCTATAATAAACTCAAGGTGTGGCAAGTTAAAAAGCATCCTCAGAGCATAAGTTTTAATTAGCTGCAAGACTAGCCTTCAGTATTGTCATAGTTTGTGTTAATCAGAAAATCTATTAAAGTATAAACAAAATAGTTTTCTATGGTCTTGCTAGTTTACTTCAAATAAAATTGCTTTCAACATTATTTCATTTCCTTAAATCAGGAGGTTTTTATTGCATAATTACCCAGTAGTCAAAGTTCAATATCATCTATAAGAACTGAGTATTTGGCAAATTAATTCCAAAATGATAAAAGTTTAATATAGCTTTAGAGATCATGGGACAGCGTGTTTCAGAAACTCATGCAACTAGACAGAGAAAATTTTAGTGACCTTCTCAGCTATTCCAGAATAGGTCTGAAAATTCAGCTTAAGACAATTGTTCAGTTCCACTACAGAGATAACAATGGGCTGTAAATTCTTCTTAAGCTCTTTTTCCATTTCCAGTTTATGTTCTTCCTGAAAGTGAACAGCAAAGATGTGAAAACCTTGAACATAGTTGAGGGGAAATCCAATAAAAGCAAACCTCACAGCACCCCATTAACTGCTTGTCCCACTTACAAGAGCATTTTGTAAGGACAGTTAACAGCTTGACTAAGAGTCTAGAAAAGTTTCCTCTTCAGATAACTGCCCTGCACAGGGGAGTCAACTAAACTGTTCAATCAAACCTATAAAGACAACAGAATATACAAAGCATAATACTTTGATGGCTCTTTCAGCAGCGAGTTTGCTCTTTGTTAACACAAATACACCTAGAAACTGAAACTTGTGTTACAGGAGACCACCAATTCCGTCCACTATGCCGGTGATGGCTGATAATGGAAGATTCAGCCCGATACCACTTTCGAGCTCTTGCTCCCGTAGCCCTGCAGTTACGTCCCTTAAAAATTTATATCCAGGTTCTTGAAAATGTAATAAAGGTTTCTGCTGAATATAGAACATGAGTGCAAACTCCTACCAAAACTAAGGCAAGTCCAATACTTTTTAAAAATGTATTCAGTGTTTACGAATAGTATGAACTTCCAGCTTATAGAAGAAAGCAAATCAATAGCTGTCGACATTTATAATGATGTTTGTGCAAAGGTAATTTGTGATTCAGGAGAAAAGCAAGTTGGCATCTTGGTGCCCAATCTGTAGCCCTTAATGACAAACACCCCACTAAAACTGGCAATCCCAGGCAGCTTGACCATAGTCAAAATGTGCAAGTCTGGAAAACCAAGATTTAAAATCTAAATAGGGTGCAACCGCATGAGCCAGACATCGCCATTTCCATGCAACTGTCAACAGGTTACATTAGTGAAAGAAATCACTGGTGTTACTGTAATAAATGTAATGTAGAGACTTGCAGAAAAAGGTAGGGATAAAAATTGTCACCCTGAGCTTGCACTCAGAAAAGATTAATGCTCACAAGACTGTCTTGAACTGAATTAACTTTTGGAGAGGTAAGCTGTCTGTAGCACCAGTTCCTGATCACAACCTAAATGCTGGAATGACATGTGGATGTACTACGGTGGTCTAAAGGCCTGCCAGCACTAACCAGAGCTCGTATACAAGTACACACTTGAAGAAAGCATCAAAGCGGCCACTGATCTGGAATTGTGTTTCAGTCCACAAACAGACTAAAAACTGCTTAAAAAATAAAAACTGAGCTTCTATTGAATTACTAAAATGATCACATCAAAATTTCAAGTTTTAAAACTTGATTATGACAAATTGAAAGCAATATTGACTTAACACCATGACAAGGCAACCTATACTCTTAACCACTGGAAAGAACCCCATGTAACATTCCCCTTCCAAAGTAACAAATTACACTGCCTTTGCAGTATGCACCACATTCTTCAGGAACCAATTCAAAGTTATGCTCAGTGCCTTTTCTGGCTAGATGACTGCTACTTCTCCCACAACTATTTTCCCCGGGACAGTGCATTTAAAGTCTCTCCCTCTAGCCTAAGTTAGGCAAATCTTCCAGCTTCTTTTAAATCCTCAAAAACTTTAGCTTTTTAATCCAAGCATCAGCTCCCACCTACGTACCAAATAATACACACTTTCTGCCTCTAGCCCCTCTACTCTGATTCTTGTAGACTGATGACATCTGAGGGGGTTCAGGCGTCTTTTAGGAAAACCTGCAACTGATCCTATAAAAGCTTCCTATGGACTCTCGCTCTCTTCCTCTCTCAAAGCCCATTTCAATGGTGATGTTAATCACATGCACCTTGAATCCAGCTAGAAATGCTAACTAGCTGCTTTCTAAACCTCTAACATCATTCTATCTTGACATAGACAGTTTAAAGTAAACATCAACAAAACATGACATTTCTAACTCCTCTTGGGACTTGGAGACTGACAGTCAACCCATTGTAAGCACAGCTACTTGGATCATTATTTACAGGGATGAACACGATGCACCTTATTCACAACAAAATAACCTAACAATTAAATTTCCCAGGCTTGCTGGTAGGCAGAATGTGAAACAGGTCATGCGATAATCTTTGTTCCTTCATTTTACTCTAAAATTAAAGAGAAAGCCCTAAAACAATTGACCAAACTTCACATTTTTAACAGCTTCCACATGAAACCTTTGAGAAACGAGGATGGAGAGAAAAAAAAGTAATGAGATTTAAAAGTGTGGAAGGTGCTGTGCAACATATAAAACTAATGGATAGAAAGAGGCCCTTTACTGGCACAATGGATTAAGCATAATGACAGAATACTTGCTCCCCTCCTTTCCCATGCATCTCTATATGAGCTTACCAGGGCCTTCTGGACCTTGTTCGATGAGTGTTGAGTCATACTCTCCTGCTTAAGCAATTCCTGAAGACTTTGCGATACCCCAGAAGAAACCATTTCCTTGACAGACGCAAAAGAAGTGCCCACTGCAGATGCAACAGAACTAAACGCAGAGGCATTTGCACTCAGGAGTTCGCCTGGGAACAGAAAAATGAGTTTACTCAAGAAATTAAAGCAGCTAGAGGACAACTGTTTATCTAATCCAGTCTTGGAATGAATATATTGTAGTCAAATTTGCAAAAGATACAAAAGTAGCTGGAAAGGCAGGTTGCCAGGGTATACAAACAGTTTACAGAGATATCAATCGGTTAAATAATGGGCAAAAAGTTGGCAAATGGAATATAAAGTGCAAAAATGTGGAATTGTTCATTTTGGAAAGGAGAACAAAAGGATGGAGAAAAATTGAGAAAATCTGCAGAAAGCTGCAACACAAAAGGACTCGGGGTACTTGTACATGAAACACAAAGCTAGCGCACAGGTGCAGCAGGTGATCAGGAAGGCTAATGGAATGTTGGCTCTTATTTCCAGGGGGTAAGAGTATGACAATAAGGGAAGCCTTACTGCAACTGTACAAGGCACTGGTGAGACCACATCTGGAATTCTGAGAGTAGTTTTGATTCCCTTATTTAAGGAAGGATATCATTTCATTGAAGGCTGTTCAGAGAAGGTTCACGAGGGTGATTCCCAATATGGAGGCATTGTTTTATGAAGAAAAGCTAAACAGGTTGGGACTCTACTCACTGGAGTGTAGAAGAATGAGAGGTGATCTCATTGAAACATATAGTATTCTTAAGGGGCTTGACTGGGTAAATGCTGAGGGGATGTTTCCCCTCATGGGAGAGTCTCGGACCAGAGGCCATAGTCTCAGAATAAAGGGGTGCCAATTTAAGAATGAGATGAGGGAGAATTTCTTCTCTCAGAGGGCCGAGTGTTTGTGGAACTTCTTGCCGTATAGAGGCGTGCCAGCAGAGTCCTTGTGTAAATTTAAGGCCGAGATAGATAGGTTCTTGATCAGTAGGGGAAATCAAGGGTTATGGGGAAAGGGCTGGAATGTGGACATGAGGAATGTCAGAGCAGGCTTGATGGAGTGAACAACCTTCGCCTGCTCCTATTTCTTACTATTTTAAGAATCGGCTTTAGCTTTTTGAGCCCTTTAATGGGCTCAGTATAATGTGGCAGTAGCAGAAAATCTCCACTAGAGGGCCTCAGGCATCCATAGAGGAGTTGATTTCTCTGCCCTCCTGTTACGGGAGGACATCAGTATCCTTTGGAAATGCTAAGGATGCAAATTCAACCCTTTAGCCACACCTGCCTTCAACACTGATCTAATAAGTCTTGTCCAGGGTGGAATATAGATTTGATTTGGCTCTTGAGGAATATCATTTGAACATTGGGCTTTATTGGATCATATTTGATTCTAAAATTACAACATCTGACACAGGTGCACTAGTAGGGAAATATGCATTAGATTCACACTTCAATCAACCTTTTTTTTTTAAAAAACTTCCTTTGTTTTGTTTCACCAAAGGTTCATTTCATGCACAGGTCTAAATGAAAAGTACTAAGTTTGCCTGTTAGTTTAAATAAATGCCCTGTATTTTTAACTTTCTAAGTTGTAATTTCACTTCAAACCCATCACGGCCCTATGGAACCTCCTCTCAAATGTCAACCACAGAGGCCAGTTCATCTAAGATTTTTCACAATTTTCTGATAACTCAGACCTCCATCACAAGGGTCAAACCTCAAAGGTCTGATAAATTTCCTTATCACCAAGTTCAATAATAACTTGGGTCATGGTAATCTGAACTGAACACAATACTCAAAGTGGGGTTCTATGCAGAGCGCTGGGCAGCTTGATTCCTTCTGAATTAATTCTACTTTTCCATCAATATTTTAACTGAAGATCCAGCTAAGATGTATCTCTAAATGAGCAAAAAACCATAGCAATTACACCACATGACTGTACTGGACTCACACCCAATGTTGCATGTTTCAGTGTTTTTCTTCCGGTAGGATCGTGTCCCCTTTAACTGACTGAACAGCATCTTGCGAGAACCACTGGTATGGAGAACATGCTACCAAATAAAATTGAAAAAAAATTGAAGGGACCCATTGCAATACGTGGTAAATTTAGGGTGGGAATGAGAGATTACCAAAATTATAGCACAGTTTGTATGCAATTTACGAAGGCAATTTACCTCCACAACTTTGGAAGGCCTGGTTTAACAGAAACTTTTGTGGGGTGGGGCAAGGAAGAGAGAAAACTAGGAGTTTACTCACTTTCATTTTAAGTCAAGTATTTTAAACTGAAGTTGCTGAAATGTAGAATAAAATGATTTGATCCTTTATTATTCATTAAAAAAAGTTTAAATTCAGTCACATCTTAAAACAAGAAACATTCATTCCATGTGTTTTCAAACAAACATGTAGCTTTGCTTCCAAAGTAAAGAGAACTAAACTAGAAACTTACCAATCGACGTGGCATAGAAATCAAGCATTCCCTGCTGCTTCACACGAGTTTCATCAGATTTTTTCTGCATTTTGGTGAACAGGTCATTCATCTGTCTCATGAAGACATCCTGCGCTTTGCAGTTATGAAATTCAACAACTTTTTTGCGGTCAAGCTTAGCATGGAGACCCGACACATCCTTTGTACTGTCTTCAACCGTTTGCAGCAACTGAAACAAATGAGCAATACTTTACAAACAAGAACACAATAGTTAATAACTGACCAAAATATCCGGGTTCTGGGTGGGGGGTGCCTGGTGGGTGTATGTGTGAATTTGACTTGCTGTTAAGAGATCCAAGTGACTATCCAGAACACACCGTGGCCCCTGTACATGTGCACATGGGCCAGTAGGTGTCAGTAGGTCCTCACGCTTGAGGCAACTGCACACGTGCTTATGTCACTGTGTTTTGAGCATGATATCAGCAGAAGCACTTGCGCAACAATTCCCTAACAGTCCCCATGCATCACAGTCTCTTTGGGCAGAGGGGGTTCAGGTCACTGCTGCTGCACAGATACTGCATGGGGTTCCTTTGTGGAGTTGGCAGGCTATACCCAGGCCGTGGGTTTACTGCTGCATACCTGAAACAAGTGGTGGTGAGAAGGAACAGGAGTGGCAGCAGATTCATGCCTGGATTCCATACTCAAGGAAGGTCTCTGCCCCGGGTACCGAGATGAAACAGTGTGAAGGACTGGCAGCCTGGAGTCACAACCTGGGACGTTGGAGGGAGAAAAGGGAACTCCAAATAGTGCTCCTTTTGGAGCACTGTCATGTCATCACCACATTATTCCATTTCACATTTTAAAATAAGGTCACAGCTTTCTATTGTGAGCAGAGTCCCCTGTTCTGTAATCTACAATGTTGTTAATTCCACATGTGCAACAAAAGGTTGACACGGCTCAGTGGTTAGCACTGCTGCCTCACAGCGCCAGGGACCCCATCGCACCTTTGGGTGACATTCTCCCCACGCATGTGGGTTTCCTCTGGCTGCTTTGGTTTCCTCCCACAGTCCGTAGATGTGCAGGTTAAGTGGATTGGCAATGCTAAATGCAGGGTTACAGGGATAGGGTGGGGATGGGTCTGGGTGATGCTCTCCGGAGGGTCTGTTAGGACTCGATGGGCCGAATGGCTGGCTTCCACAATAGGGATTCTGTGATTTTCTCAGGCCTCCTAGAATCCTCAAGTTTACACAGCGTTCACCTAAAGCTATTTCCTCAGAACTTCTGGCAGTGCCCAAGGGACTGCCCGCTGCTTTCAGCTGCTTCAGGTGTTTCTCTCTGCAGGTGGGCACCCTTTGCAATATCGAGTGGCGGCATTTGCAGCACACACAGCCTTGTGCAGCACCTTCAACATCACCTAATCCAACAGTGCTTCATTTACAATCAAACAATAGATGTGATATGGAGTCAAAGTAGTAGTAGTCAAAGTAGCCTCTCAGCACCAGGGACTCGGGTTCGATTCCACCTTTGGGCGACTGTCTGTGCGGAGTTTGCACCTTCTCCCCGCGTCTGCGAGGGTTTCTTCCCACAGTCCAAAGATGTGCAGGCTAGGTGGATTGGCCATGCTAAATTGCCCATAGTGTTCAGGGATGTGTCGATTAGGTGGGTTTTACGGGGATGGGTCTGGGTGGGATGCTCTGAGAGTCGGTGTGGACTTATCAGGCCTAAGGGCTTGTTTCCACACTGTAGGGATTCTATAATTCTACAATGATCTAGTAGGCACTCAGTCATTAAGACAGGTGGCCAAAGATACAAATGCATGGTTTAAAAAAAAAAAGGGTTGGGGAGGGGAAGAAGTGGTTTGGTGGGTGAATTCCCCAGATAACCGGTCAATGGCAATACACTGAAAGGGTTTTTAAACTCATCTGCTAGTTTCACAATATTGTAAACAATATTTTATGCCAGGTAGACAAACAATGGTTGCCATGTATTTTAAGATCGCTATGAAACAGATACTGATTTCAGCTCAAAATTCACTGATACAGCAGTTGCTGCATTGTATCACATGCTGAAATGTGTTTCTTATCTTTGAAATGCAGACTGAACATAGCTTGACAGATCGGGGCTCAGACTCTAAATCAGTAGTTAATTTAAATACAAGTGAGCACAGTACATCATGTGTTGCATAATTCTCTGATGCATTCAACAAAACCACCCATGTCTCCTCTATGCAAGCTTTAAAACTGAAGCTTATTTCTGATGCCAGGGACATACTACACAAAATTTCTCAATGTAGAACTTTTATTGCTGAATGTGAAGTTGAAAACTGTTGTTAACTGGCAGAAGCATAGAGCAGGCTTGACACCTGGAAAGATCAACTGAAATAAAATTCTGCCTTCACTTCCTTGATATTAAGTGTATTGTCGTCATCACAGCAGCATGAGGCGATTACCCTGTGCGTTCAAATCAGGGAAGATGGAAGAAATTCGGGAATGCGCTTCTGATAAAAAGGTCAGAAATCTGACATGCTAACTATTTCTCTAGCCAGAAATGTTGCTTTATCTGCAGAGCTTCATTCTTTTCTGTTTGTCATAACATTAGTAGTCTGGTCTTGTTCCTGCACTTCATTGATAAATTTGAACTTCTGAAATTTGATACAGCCAGCCACCCAGCCTGCCTACTCGGTCTCCGAGGTCATGACTTTTCTCAAAATGAAAAGCTACGGCTAACCCGTTTTTAAATACTGCACGTGCTGCATACCACAATAAATACAAGGTAAATTTCAACTGTGCATCTTCATTTCTGTCACAATCATTTAAAAAATCTGCATTGAAATTTAAGTTACAGCTGCATAAATGGATTTGAAGACTCAAAGTTGATAAAAAAAACTAAACCCAAAAATGCGTTGCTGCCAGGCAAATAAAATAGTATGTGGGTGGAGTTGAAAGTCAGGTTCAAGCAATAATGGAGGAAGTTAGCTTAAGGAGTTACTTTAGGAAACACCACAAATTCAAAAAAGAAAGAAAAAAAAGGAAACGATTACAGTTGACCTATTTCAAACCAAGATTATGGCTAGCAAGCTGCACATTACGAAACAAGATTACATTTCAGAGAACAGGTAGATTTGTTTGCAAAGAGAACAATTAAAGACAATAAGATGCCCCCAAACCACCCAGCATCACGGAGCCTTCAAGAGTTCTGTAATGAGGTGAGCTCACCATGGTCACAACCTTATGGTAGGTACTGGTTATAACTTTGCAGTAGGAAATCAAGAAACCTCCTACCTCACTGGCTGTGTCATAGAGCTTTTCTTCAGTGTGGGCATGAGCATCACACATAAATTCTTCCTCAGACAATTTTATTTTGGTCATCTCCAAGTCTTGCTGAGTCTCTTGAAGTACTTGTTCTCGCTGTTGCAGTTCAGATGTACAATGTTCAAGCTCCTTCTTGTTTTCCAAAAATAGCTCATTGATCTAGAAATGAAATAAATAGATAAAAACTACATTTGTATTCTTAAGAAATTGTGCAGCAGTTAAGTGGTGAGAATAACAGTAAATTAGACAAACATACAGATGTAAATAGCTCAATAGCCAGCCTTTTCTATCTGGCAAAATGATAAAGAATATTAAAAAAGACCCAAGTGATTGATGCTATTTTTCTTTTAAACAAATAAGACATGAAATGTAATTTCTGAAATGCCACATAAGCCTACTTTCTTGATCACTCGTTAAGAAACTATTACAATCACTTAAGCCACACGACCATATAATGTTAGTGCAGTTCCTTTTTTCAACCACTGCAGGTCCCAGTTGTACTAACAATATTTTGTGCCTTCTCCATAGCTTCCAGTCAGCTACACTGGGGAATCCACAAACAGGTTAGGTTCGAGATCTGGGATAATTGAACACCTTTCACTCTGAACTGGTGGATAATAGCAACAAGGTTGATTCCCCAAACATAATTTAGATAATCCATACAAATCAGCTTGCTGAGAAACTTATTACTTATGATTGAATGGCAGAGCTGGCTCGATGGGCCAAATTGCCTAATCCTATTCCTATATTTTATGGTAGTTTGTGTCCAGAGCTTATAACAACATCTCGGTGCTTCCCAGAAACATTCTCAACCGTTGACATCACCAAGCCTCCAGGAAGGGACTAAAAGCTTGGTTAAAGGGCCAGGATTTAAAGAGACTCTTAAAAAGAGGAGAGAAGTAGAGTGTTTTAGGTTGGGAATTGCAGAGTGTAGGCCCTGGGAACCGAAAGAGGAAAAACGCAAGCATGCAAGTTCATGATGCTGTTCAGTTCCCTACCCTAACCAACCACCATGTTAAACAACGGCCTATATGAACCTTTCCTGTATGTGATTGGTTATGTTATTTTGAAGAAATCAATTCAACTCTCTTTCTTAAAAAAATGCCTGCATTACCGAGTGATCTGTGCTCAACACCATCCCTATTCTGCCCCTTAGCAATTCATCCAGAAAAGTTTCTACACGTATGCTGATGGAACTAGCTGCCCTCACCACCATCTTTCTCGTCTCTTGTGTGTGGTTTAACACACTACTTGTTCAACACCTAGTATTGAGCAGAAACTTGCAGCAGCTAAATGTTGTAAAGATCTAAGGCACTGTGTTTGGACTCCATCTCAAATTGTTCTCATCCTTCTTTCCAGTAACTGCTTGGGGCACAGACAAATGGTTTGACACCTGGACCTCACCATCACTTCATCGTTCAATATTCCTTTCCATATTAATAAGGGCATTTGACTGACACTGCCTCAGCTCAGCTCCAGTTGAAACCATCATTCATATCTTCATCACTCAATCATTGACTATTTAACTTTCAAGGTCAGACTATTTAACCTTCTGCCCTTTTATATGTCAGCTTTTCAAAACTCCACTGCCTGCAGAGTTATTTTAGGTTCCACTCACCCAACAGAAGTCTGCTTGCTCACTTATGTGCTGCTGCCCTGGCAAAATCTTCAAATTATAAAATACTCACCCTGGTTTTCAAATCCTACCAGTCTTGCTCATCTTTATCTCTGTAGCCCCTTTCAAGCTCTACAAGGGTTCAACATCTCTGATGTCCTCCAATTCTGACATTTGATGTTTCCCTGATGTTGATTGTTCCACTAACGGTGGCCAGCCTTTCAGCTGCTTTGACCCCAAATTCTGGAACTCCTTCCCCAAACCTTTTTGTGTTTCTTCAAACTACCCATTTGTTCAAGCTTCTGGTTATGTAGTGATACCTCCATTTGTGACTTACATAATCCCTACAGTCTGGAAGCAGGCCGTTCCACCCATTGAGACCACACTGACCCTCCGAGGAGCATCCCACCCAGACCCACCCCTTACCCGATCCCTGCATTTCCCATCATAGACACAATGGGCAATTTAGCATGGCCAATCCAGCTAACCTGCACATCTTCGGACTGCGGGAGGAAACTGGAGTACCTGGATGAAACCCACGCAGAAACGGGGAGAATGTGGAAGTTGCCCGATGCTGGAATCGAACCCGGGTCCCTGGCGTTATGAGGCAGCAATGCTAACTACTGAGCCACTGTGCTACTCTGTCTACCGTCACTGTGACTTGACATAATTTTGATTGTTGCCACTTTACCAACTTGCATTTATGTAGCAGCTTTTTATGACCAGAGTATTCCATTAGGTTTCCTTACTTGTTTCAGCTCCTCCTCCATGACAGCAATCTTTTCTACATAGTCAGTAATTAACTCTTCCTGAGCAGCCACCTTACTTTGCACAAATCTAAGGAGGAGAAATAAAATATGTAGTTAGGTTACAGCTCCAGAATAAACAGCACCTGTTCCCTATCAAATATTTAACCAGAGTATCACTGTAGCAATCTCCTTAATGCATGCTTTTGATCGTTTTCTACATATTGAAGATCAGTTTGAACAATTCAATTCCATCCAGAAGAGAATGGGATCAAACTGGACATTTTAATCTCGTACAAGACGGAGAAAACCGAAGGTTCTATCACTTTAGTTGAAATGCAACTTGCTCTGGCCAATTACAATATATTCAGTAACACTGCAGTGAGCCCCATGGCTGAGGTTATATGTCATTAAGAATTTATCCACACATACACATTGAAGATAAAGCGATAGTGACAGATCAGTCCTAATGCATTATTCATTACAATCTGTAGCATCATTAACCACACCAAACTTGCATTTAAGTAGTCCCCCACCATTTGCAAGAAAAAAATGGCACACAGCAATCTGACTAAAAGGGGGTTTAACCCATTGCAAATTGTAGTGCAAACCCCCCATCGATATTAGTATTAAATGAGACTCTGCTCTTAGAATCTCATCTTGCAAAAATTACCCTAGAGTGCATCAATCTGAAATTATAACAGATTGCAAAAGTTAAAGCTCAGATGCTTTGTATCGTGGTCATGGCTTTTCAGAGTCCCAGCACCTGTTCTTACAGATAATATACTCACTCATAGTTTTCAGCAGACATGTACACTCCATTTTTCTCACGTGCTGCAGCAAGATCCCGCTTCAATCTTTCAATCTCTTCTGTGTATTCCTGAAAAGCAACGCACAATTATACAATTATACCAGATGCAATGATTTAAGACTCTTATAAAAAAACATGAGCAGTTGATAGCACAACAAAAGAGAATGATTGTGGGCATTATTGCAGATTACATTTTAAAAAGATTGCAGGAGAAAAGCAAAAAATAATAAATGCACTTCAATGCTATATCTTGTAAAAGATGCCATTGCTGTACATATTTAACATTAAGCACATTTTTCAAAAAATCACTGATCAGACAGGTTGGTGACTCTTCTCTGCACTCACACAGCTTCTGTTATGGAATTGTGCAGGGTTATCCAAATTTCAGAGTCAGTGAGACGGTCAGTACTCATCCCAGGGCAAGACAAAGGGAGACTGTGACAGGAAATACCAGCAGCTCTGTACAGAGAGAAAGGCTTGTCTGCCTCTGCTTTAAGAGTTTTGTCTACCACAGTGAGATGACAGTTGCCCCTAAATTAGAATTTTCGGCATCAAGCAATGGAGATTCTGGCATTACCTTTCAGCCAGTATTATAAGAATTTCTTCGAATCAATGGTTTTAGAGAAATCCCATGTGCCTACTTTTGTATGTTCCTTTCTTGAATGAATAAGTAACACTGCATTAGTCAGATGCTGTATGCGGAATACCTTAATCAGGGCCCTCTTGGTGAGCTTCTGGTTGACTTCAGGTTTATTCAAGATGTTCTTTGCTCGGTAGGCATAATCCAGAGTGCTGATCGTTTCCTATCATTTAGGGACATTTAGACTGGATTAGTCCATTATATACAAACTTGTCAGTTCCAGTTAGGCATTCATTATGAACTGATAACACGATCATGAAATGATTTGAAAACTACTTTAGAGGCAAACAGCACACGAGAACAATAGGGATTAAAACCTACCCTATGTAGAATAATTGTCACTTGATCACTACAACAAAGGAGGTTATACTAACCTCAAAATTCACAGACGCTGGGGAAATGGTGGCAATGATGGATGTTTTAGTCCGTCCACCCAGAGAGTCCTGGAGGATCCTAGTTAGCTTTGATTCTCTGAAAATGTACAGGAGAGAGGAAGATTGTCATTTAAGAAAGTTTGAATTGTGCCATGTATTTCTGCCTCAATTCTATAGTTTAAACACTGCAAATGACCAAATTTTTTAAAAATTGAGAAGGTCTGTATTTTCAAAAAGCTGAATCTATCCAGTTTCTGTACCTTATCCATCTTTACTTTTGATTGGAAAATTCAAGTAACATCCATTCTACATCTTCAAAAACTTATTAAGCCAGGTTTTAATGCACTCAATGATTAAAAATTCAATCACAATAAATAAAACATTTCGTTGGTTGAGTCACAGAACAATGTAACATTTAGTTGGCATAGGTCACAAATAGAAAAGTAGGATCTCATTAACTTTGCACTACAAAAGTCATTATCTCTAAATGTCTAAAGCAAATGCACATTACTGCAGCATCAGGTTCCACAAGTCATGGTCATTACAATCAAAAGCCAATCACCAGAGGTTTACTCCAGAGATACCACCATTACATTTACAAGCAGCTCCTGACAAAACCTGTTGAGCCTTTCGTTGACAGTCAAGTTATTGAATGGCGATTTGGTTTTTACCTGTATGGCACATGAGGGGTTCTCTCCACCAGCGCTGTAATTACTCTGCCCAGAGTAAGCAATGACTGGTTGATGTTGCCAGCTTCTCGAGCTCTCTTATCAACAGCTCCGGATCGGCCAATATTCTCACTTCCAGCAAGATCCACCTTTGCAGAGTCAAGAAATAATTGGACTCAGTGACGATTTTGCTCACTGTTTCTGATTGCAGACTAATGGCAGGTTTGGGCAACAGTTTTGACTTTCAAGTTAGGCTGAGTACAATTTATGGCATATTGCAGCATAATGTTTTCAATTGCCAAGGAGGAATATCTTTTATACTTCATGGAATTAAACTGTTTTATACTTGACAACTTGGTCCAAAAGTTGCTTCTGAACTGAACAAAGCAATGTTTAATAGAAAAGTTGATTTTTTTTCCCCACAAAGTTTTTCCCAATCGGTTTTTAATTATCATTACAACTGTAATACAGCCTCAAAGGAGTCAAAATGTTGTGTTCAGAACTTTTTTTTTCTGTGAAGTTTATGTCACCAATTTTATTTTAATTTTGTGCATCTCACTTGAGCTATCATTTGTCATTCAAACTTCAATGACCATTTCAAATTATGTGACCAGAGAAGTAATTAAACCCTTCATTCCTGAATGGATGTTATACAAAGACACAGTTGCATCAAGATCATCAGATGTTAATCTCGGTTAGGAATTCAGCCCATTATGTACTCCCTAACAGGAGGCTTGTAGCAGAATTGTGGTGCCTCACTGGACAGAGAGAGGAGACTTGGCAAAGAGACCAGTGATGGAAGCTGGCACCTGTACTTTCAGATACACATTCCATGCACCATTGAGTTATCAAGGAAGCAGGTTTATAAAGAAGATAAATGTGGCAAGGTCATTATTCTAGCTGCAATTAAAAAAACTAGAGTATCTATTGCTGGAAGCCAATTTGAAAAAAAAAGCAGAATAACTAAAGCAATAAACTAAGAAAAATATTGAAGCTAGCAAGCCAAGTACAAACTGAAAATAAAAGAATGGAACCTTTGTTCTCACTGCAGTACTTCAGCTCACCAACTTGCTCATTCTTTAAATATGGACAGTGACAGCACAAACCATGAAATAAAGCACACTTGAAAAAAAGCTCATCTGAAGAACATGAGAAGTATCGGAATTGAACATTCCCTGGATGTTAAAAATTTAACAAAATCTCCAGCATCATTGGTGACTTATTTTACAAATGGAATGTACGTGGGAAAAAGACATGCCCACCACATGACAGCCATGGGCTAATGATTCCACCAAAACCCTGACGAGCTTTTTTTTTGTTTACAAATCAATTGCACACATTGAAGTTTATATGAAGCCCGCAAATTCAAGTTAGAGTCTGTGCCTTCCAACAGAAGCTTTAAACAGCAACGAAATAGGAGATACACAAGCCTTAACGACAATTTGCATAAAATAAGACTCACCAAATTCAACTTGCCAATCTTTACTAGTTCCTCCCCGTCGAGTGTCGTTTCCTTCATGTGGATTGTAATGGAAAAAACTGAGTGGGAACGACTGAAAGAAAGTTTGCAAACTGAAAGTTAAACACAAGATGATGCTCTTCACTTCTTTTAAGGAAGTTTACAACTACTTACTGCCTTAGCAGCTCTCTCTGGAATACATGACCTTTGGTCATTCAATTTGGCTGTTGTAACAATAAGAAAGCAGTTTGTTGTGAAAGATAATATTAAAGGTATAGTACAGCTTTCAGCCTAGTTTTTGAGCACGTTCCAAATACCCAAACCTCAAAATTCAGCAGCACAAAGCAAAAGCCAACAAAATTTGAAATTGTTAAAATTTCTGAAATATATCTGGTCATATTATGTTAGCAAATTGGCAATTACCTATTGCAAGATCTCATCCACCTGCATAAGCCCTTTGTGTGCATAATTTACTCTTAGAAACTTCTGACAAGACTCAATCATCCATACCTCGAGTATGCATTCATCAGAGTTGCTGCAGTTGTCCTCTTTGCTGCTCCCCTCTCCAGAATTTGATAAACTTCATCTTTGTTATGGACGGAAATTTCTTCAAGTCCTTTGATGATAACTCCCCTCTAACATGTAGCAAGGAGAGAGAGAGAGGTGAGAGACAGTTGAGAGAGAGAGAGAAAATAAAAATAATTTCACCGAGGCCTACATTCTAGAGAGAAGAGCAATCTATTTAGAGCATCAGATTGTTGCAAATTTGGTAATGATTGCACAGTTTAATTACTAAAATCAATACCTTGTTGCGGGGATCATCAAACATCTGCAGCCTCTCATTAACATCTGATATAGGGCTCAAAAGGTCAAACAGCTCTTCATTATAAATTTCCAACAAAGAAACTTTCACAGAGAACTCAGCGCCTTGTGATGCCAACCTCTCAAAAATCTGATGCAGTGTGCGTGGAATAATTCCAGCCAGGGGATCCTACAGAGAGCACAAATATTGTAAAAATCCATTAATGACAAAGGGATTAATAAAAGATACTGTTCACAGTTTTTAAAAATTTTACATAACACATTTCACCTTCTCAGACAATGCTCTAAAGCAAACGTAGTACTTCTGATGTGTAAAAACTGTAATGTTAGAACCACTCTTTGAAAATAATCCAAAAAATCTTATTTCAACTAATTACAGATTCATTTCTTTAAAGAAGTGATTTCTGGAAATGAGGCAGCTATAGTTTGTGACCCAGTAGAGAGTGAATAACACTGCAATGTTCATTCATCAATGGCTCGATTTTAATAGTTTGTTCACAATATCTCTATCAAAATATTTTTTCCTGTGGATCAACAGGCCATTAATTTTCTGGAATGGAAAACCAGAAATGCTCAAATAGATCATACAGTCTGAGCACATCGGCAACATGCATCGTGTCAAAACGGAAGGCTACAGTTTTAAAGTTACAATTTCCTGCACTTCAAATGGCAAAACTCCAGCAACAAATCTTCAAATAGGTGGAAATTTGACCCTTAAATAACTTTGTACCACCATGCCTTGAACTCACTTAGTATGCCTCAAATGTAATTTTGAACATAGGATTAGTGAAGCCTCGGTAACAAAATAAATAATCAGTGATTACTACCCAAGACCTCTCCCCATGCCCAGTAAATTAGCAGTTAAGCATACAAACAAGGCATTGGACATTGGCAAAAAGGCAATTTACACATTTGCTCTATTCTTCATAGTACAGGAACTGTTTCAACTATTCATGTCCACTTGATAATTTTGAATTTTTGTGTTTTGAAATTGGTTGCCACTTCCCTACATCAGTGACTGTACTAAGCACTTCATTAGCAGTAAAATACTTGAGTGTTGAGGTTGTGAAAGACACTTTAAAAAGGCAAGTTTTCTATCTTGTAATAATTTATACAATATTTATTCTTGCATTCATAAGAAAACTTCTGAAATTTAAATCCATTTGTTTGCTAAGAATTTGGCTGCATTTTATTCAAAGGAGGCCAGTTCTAACTTTGACCATGTTGACTTCATTAATTCTGTCAATCACCATCGCTACTTCAGCCAGGGAGAAACAAAGTGAACTGCTTGGATATTAATTTACAAATAAATACTTTTGGTAAAACCATTACAAACTATTAACAGAATTTCAAATGCCCAGCTTTTCACAACCAAAAGGAACAGAGGAATAAGCTGCAAAAGAAAACTAACCATTATTGGGATCTATAACCACCAAAGTATCACTTACTTCTTCCCAGGTGTATTGTTCCTTTTGTGATCTTTCACCTTCCATTGTAAAGGTTTTTCCAGTACCAGTTTGTCCATACCTGAGCCAAATTTAACAAAGAAGTTTAGGAGCAGCCACAACCATGAAGCAGGAACAAACATTCAGAACATGTGCAGCGATTAATCTCCAGATCACAAAGTGTGGAGAAGTCCCAGCTTTCAGCCATTTTAGCTGCCCTCAGTTGGAGCAACAGTAGACATGCTATACTGGGTACCCAATCTGCAATGTCAGGAAGGGAAGAGTTGGCAAGGGTTCCCTGCTGAAGACAGGATTGGGCTGGGTTATGTTGTTTCCAATGATCTAGTCAATAAAGCAAAAAACAAAAGGCAAATGAAAACTGAAGCTTTTGAATGGAGGGGTTTTCTGGTGCCAAGCAAGTAGCAGCTTTGGAAAGGAAAAGAAGAGATTGCCTTGGTCAGTTTCCTGGTATTCTTATTGGCAAACATTACCTGTAATCACCTTTAACTGGCTGATGATTAGTCAACGAACAAAGTAAATTTTTATGGGTCACTTCTACAATCTGGTAGATTCTTGAGGTACATGTCTGAAATGCGCAAGAAACGAGATCTCTGCTTGTTTCAAAACTTTGAACATGAATTTATATGACAGGTAGCTGAGCAACAGGAAAACAACATCAAAATCTTGTACAAAATCATTTTCTTTGAGATTTTGGAGGATTGACTAAAAATGAACAAGCTAGTGGGAAAATAAATGTGGCCCAGAGGCAACATCCAAAGCAGAGAAGATTGATTTCATTATTTCTATCGATATCGAAAAATTATTCAACTTACGCAAAAATGGTACAATTGTATCCCATGATTACTTCATCCAGGATGGGGTATACCACACTTTTGTATACATCGATTTGTTTTGCAGAAGGCCCAAATACCTGGAATTAAAAATATGCTGTTAAGCATTCACTCATGGGTATTTTCTCGATTTGCATTTTGCAACAAACACCAACGTTCTTACCATGTCGAATGTATACTTTTTGGGTGCCTTTTCACCTCCTGGGCCAGCAGAACGTATAGTAACTTCTTTCTTTATGGTGTCACAATCAACCACACTGGTGGAGTTTGACTTCCGCTCTGCTAAACTGAACGGTCTGTGGAAAACAACACACGCCACACAACATTTTAATATCTGCAGTGGCAAAGTTTCTTAGAAAGAAAGAAATACATAAATCTTTCATTTAATGTAGTTCAATTCATAGGGCATACAACCTCAATGTCAGATCTCAGACAGGAGGACTGCTAATTCTATCATATAATAGCTAACAGAGGACACTGAAGTAAAACTGTGTGAGACACGGACTGAATTTCATCTCTGGTTATTCAGCTCAGTGATGTAACTAAAAATTTCTGCTGAGAAATGACAGCAAGACAAATGAGAATTTTCAACTCATAAGCAAGAAGTCTAAAAACTTAAAAATTTAAGCTCTCAGGAGTTTCCAATAAATATAAAATCATGCCTGTTAGTGTTTCCTGAAGAAAGTCTATTTTTCTTTCTCGGTTAGGTTTGAAATACCATTTTTACACATCTCCTCTCCCATGTTTGAAATTAACTGGAGAAATTAATGCTTGCTAAGCAGAGATCAGACCGAGGGGCAAGCAGAGAGCATCAGCAAACAGAACAAAGAAAGCAGATAACACACAAGACAGTAGTTCAAAATTGGAAAAGAAAAATAAATTAGAATGAAATGGAAGACCCCTTTTCATATAGGTCAATTTACATGCAACATTAATATTAGTTAATCAGGGGAAATTAAACATTTTACATATTTCATCCTAAATTTAATGGCAAAAAGTTGTCCAATGAAACTATAAAGATAAACACAAACTGGATATCTTGAAGTTCACAAGTGCCCAAATTACTGTGAAAATCTGACCCTCGGACTGTAGGCAACTTTGCGCTACTTGAACTTATTAAGTTTCCTAATTGCAGGCTGACAAATTTATAAAGAACCATACGTTAACATTTGTTGTTTCATTGCAAAGGGAAGAAACCATTCACTCACAGCTTTATCAACAATACTCGTGAGGCTTCTCCACTTTCCACCAGCCTCCAATTCCCCAGAGATTTCTTTTCACAACTCACAAAAAGACATGGAATTAGATTTTCAGATTAATTTATTTTAAACATGTCATCAGTAACCATCCAAAAGACACCTACTTACACTGCAGCATGTTGTGGGCAAAGTATCCATTGGTCATGGTTGAGTTCATGCACAGAGCATTCTAGACTATTCACAATTCAAATACCAATGCAGAGTTTCAATCCTTCTTCAATAAAGGACATACATTGAAGGAGCTTCACTGGATTGCAGAAGCTCTGGTGCATATTAATCCTCGCTAGTCCAGGAGGACAGATTCCTATTGCAGACTCTGTTGCTTAATTGAATTGGCTTCAGTTCAGCACAAACTAGGAGTCAGACCTGGGTCGCACTCATTTAGATGGCTAACTAAGCCACAAGTTTGCTTTTCCAGGTAACGGAAGTAGCAAAACACAAGACGAGACATCTTTCTCAGGAGTTTCCAATACAATTAGCGCCTTTTATTTTAAAAATGAAAGCTTTATAAGTTCTTTCTTTTGAGAACTCAGGTCTCACTACACAAAATTTGTAACACAAGATGTTTGTTTCCATTACCTGCATCGTACAACCACTTGTATGTTCTTGCCCTTTTCTTCTTTTTTGCTTGAAGAGTTTGGGACTGACATTTTTAGTTTTGGTTCACAAGAGGACCTGCATGAGAGAAAAATTTATATTAGCAATTTCTCATGTGGTTCACATACAGTAGAAAACTGTGCTGTTTCCAAGCTTGGGCAAGTTTTCTTCGTGCATGAGTTACCAAAACAATTTATCCAGCAGAGTATTACTTTTCAAAACACCAGATGAGATAAAAGAACATGTCCCTTTGCAGTTCTTTTTAGTCTTTCCCTCTTCTAACAGAAGTATTGCAAGGATTTGGAAGGTTAGGTAGAGAAACTACCTCATCCCTGTTGAGGAAATTGGGGGGGTAGCGGGGGGGGGGGGGTTCGAAGCCATCTATTTAAAAATTAGATTGCATTCAGTTAAGAGGAAAATCAGGGGCTACTTCTGCCACTCATCGGGAGGATACTATTAAACTGGAGAGGGTGCAGAAAAGATTCTCAAGGATGTTACTGGAACTGGAGAGTGAGTTACAAGGGGAAGCTGGAACTTTTTTTTAAACTGGAGCTGAGGAGATTGAGGGGTGACCTTATAGAGGTTTATAAAATCATAAGGGCATAATTAAGGTCTTTTCCTTAGGGTAGGGGAGTTCAAAACTGGGTGGGCATAATTTTAAGGTTAGAGGAGAAAGATTTAAAAAGGGTTCTGAGGGACAACGTTTTCACGCAGGGATGGCTTGTATGTGGAATGAGCTGCCAGAGGAAGTGGTAGATGCAGGCCATAGAATCATAGAATCCCTACAGCGTGGAAACAGGCCATTGCGCCCAACAAGTCCATGCCGCCCTTCCGAAGAGCATCCCACCCAGACCCATTCCCCGGCCGCTGCATTTCCCCAGGTCTAACCCACCCAACCTAAACATCCCTGGACACTATGGGCAATTTAGCATGGCCAATCCACCTACCCTGCACATCTTTGGACTGTGGGAGGAAACCAGAGAAAACCCACGCAGACATGGAGAGAACGTGCAAACTCCACACAGACAGTTGGCCGAGGGTGGAATTGAACCCGGGTCCCTGGTGCTGTGCGGCAGCAGTGCTAACCACCGAGCCACCATGCCGCCCATAAAGTTACATTTAAGAGCATTTGGATGGGTAGATGAATAGGAAAGTTTGAGAAGGATTGGGCCAAGTGCAGGCAAATAGGACTAATTTTGTTTGGGAAACTTCCTCGGCATGGACAAGTTGGACCGAAGGGTCTTTTTCCATGCTGTATGGCTCTATAAACCTGGAGTGATCTGATCTGATAGACTGCAGACTCTGGGGCATTGAGGTGGTTTTAAGGATGGAGATAATACTCTGCTAGACAAGGGATTAGAATCAAAGGCAGGCAAATAGAATTGAAGAACAGGTCAGCCATGATGTAACTTATTCATGGAACAGGCCATGAATGGTTACAGGAAAGATAAGCAGAAAAGCACAAAGGTATACAAATACAGAGGCAGAACAAATCAAAAAAATTGAGGATGTTCAGTGTCACTGATGAGACAAGCAAGTATTCATTAATGGCAACAGATCTGCATTTTATTCAGGCACCAGTGGGACCACAAGGGGAACAATGATAAAACCACCATGCGTTATTTCAACCAACATGAACAAAGACTTTAGGGAACACCCCAACTTGCTGATGACAATTTTCAGCAGCTAGGAATAGTCACGAAATAAATCATGAGAAGGGTGATTTTATGGATTTTTAAAAGTCACTCATGGGATACAGGCAATGGCGTGTGAGAGACATTTGCAAATCTTAAAATCTTTTAGCCTCAGCTGGAGCATCCAATGTTGGGTACCATAATTTAACAAGGACATGAAGGCATAAAAAAATTGCCATGAATGGTTCATATTGGTTACAAGAATAAATTGAAGAAACTGGGTTTCATCTGCTCCTAAAGGACTAAGAGAAGATTCACAGAGGTATTTAAAATGGTAATCAGTCTGGACGCGATCCTTCCACCAATGGGGATTAAGAACCCAAGGACCCGGTTTAAACAGTAGACAGCAAAAATAAAGGCAACACAAAGCAAAGCTTTTTTTTGGCAACAAGTTGTTAGGATAGACCACACGGCCTCCTTCTGCACTGTAACCATTCTATGATTTGATATTCCAATACTATCTGAGCAAATAGTTTCTTCTGAATTTTCTATTGATTAAAATAGTCACATTTGTTTCCTCTACCTGTGGACTGTCCCACATGGGATATATTTTCTTTGGCTAGTGAAGGTAAAGTTACCGGTTTTACCAAGCCATAGAGTCACTCTCTTATTAGAACAGAGACAACCAGTGACGGTTTAATCTGAGGGTCACCACACCTCAGGCAAAGGGAGAGATTGAGAAGGAGAATTCTTCATGGTAAGCGCAGCTACGTTGGAAATTGATCCCATACTGTTAGCATCACTCTGCATCACACACCAGCTGACCAGCCAACTGACCTAACTGACCCACCCCACAATTCCACCGCCCACCAGGTCTTTACCAGTCAAAACCTTCCATAATCATAAACTTAGGTCAACTCTCGGCTTTCATTTTTCGAGAAGAGTCAATTCTGGTCTTTTCAGCTGTTTTTGATGTCATAATGTTTTTAGTTCTGACATTATTCTGTAAATCTTTTCAGCAAATCAACATCAAATGGTTAAATGTCAAAATAATTCCAAATTGCAAAGTTGAACTGACTGGAACACAGAAGTAGTCTCTGGAATGAAAGCTTAGAAGTTTGAGGACAGTAAACGTAGGTGATAGAAATGCCATAGTGGTCAAACATTAGGCATGTTAAAGGGCAATTTTCTTTGGTTTGCAGGTAGGAAGTTAAAATATGAAAGATGTTATATATTTAGAATGCAAATATCTTCAAAAAGATTAAATATTTAAAAATATACATTTAGCATACACAGACTTGTGGATGATATAGTTGAATCCAAGGAAATAAACAAACAATCTCAACATGGTAAATTTCTCTAAGCCCTATAATGCCTGCTACTGGTGACCAGGAAGAAGAAATTGGGATGAATAGAAAATGCTAGAAAATGTCTGCTGGTGAGGCAACATTTGTGTGAAGAGAGAATGCAGTTAACGTTTCAGGGTTGTGGCTGATTCTAGCTCTTTTTACAGATGACAGCGCCTCTAATAGAACTTTCTAAAGCTTATATCATCATTGTATACACCAAAACCTCCGCTCAATTCCACCCCACAGCCTCAATTCTGAATTGCTTCCCCATTACACTTCCTGCTGTCCGTTCCAGAGGCAAGTCAAGAGCAAAGGAAACATTTCTAGGCCTCAACTGTGGAAGTGGATTTTCAAATGCCACTGCACCACAGAGCCCTGTGTTGGGTTTTCTTTAATGACTTTTCATTTAACGCAGGCAGCAGTCATTGCATCTAGGCATTTACAGGAAGTGCTCACCCTAGTGTTGTGACAAATAAACATCTGCCTCGTAATAAAGGCAGAGTCTGAAAAATCACTGGATTTGAAACATCCAAAAGATAAGGCTGAAGCATTCATAACAATCTTCAGCCAGAAGAGCCAAGTGGATGATCCATCTCAGCCTCCTCCAGAGGTCCCCAGTATCAGATGCTAGTCTTCAGCTAATTCATTCACTCCGCATAATATCAAGAATGGGCCAAAGGGCCTGTTTCCACACTGTAGGGATTCTATGAATGAATGAATGTAACGCAGTTACAGACACTGCATACTGCAAAGGCTATGGGCACTCACAACATTCTGGCAATAGGACTGAAGACTTGTGCTCCAGAACTGGTGACACCCCTAGCCAAGCTGTTCCAGTACAGCTACAACACTGACATCTACCCAACAACATTGCCCAGATATGTCCCGTACACAAAAAGCAGGAAAAATCAGTAAAGTGTCTGAGGTTGCCATGAAGTGCTACCAAGTGTCATCTGCTCAGCAATTATCCACTCACTGACAGTAGTTTCATTTCTTCCAGGTTCACTCAGTTCCTGAACTCAGTATACCTTACTTCAAACATGGACAGAAGAGCTGAATTCTAGAGGTTAGATGGAGTGACAGTCCTCGACATCACGGCTGCATTTCACCAAGTGTGGCGTCATGAAGTCCTAGCAAAACTAGAGTCAATGGGAACGAGTGGGAAAACTCTGTTGGTTGGAGGTATATCTGGCATACTGGAAGAAGGTAGTGGTTGTTGGTCAGTCATCTCAGTTCCAGGACATTTATACACGCATTTGTCAGAGTCATGCCAAAGGCCCAAACAGCTTCAGCTGCCTCAATGACACTCAACATCATAAAGATCAGAAGTGGGGATGTTTGCCCATTGATCGCACAACATTCAGCAGCATTCAGGTACATGCTCAAATCGTGGGTGGTTTAAAAAGTGGCAAGTAACAATCACACTATCCAAATACCAGGCAACAACCATCTCCAATAAGCAACAAACTAACCACTGCCCTTAGACAGTCAATAGCATTACCATCACTAAATGCCCCACTGTCAACATTCTGGGGGTTACCATTGAGCAGAAACTCAACTGGACAAGCCATATGAATACAGTAGCTCAAGGACAGGTCAGAGGCTCAAAGACCTGCAGTAATTCAACTCCTGGCTCCCCAAAGCCTGTCCATCATCTACAAGGGTCAAGTCAGGAGTGTCATGGAATACTCCTCATTTGCGTGGAGGAGTGTAACTCCAACAATACTCAAGGAGCTTGACACCATCCAGCACAACACAAAACAGTCCACTTAGTTGGCAACAATATCCACCTCATTGTCTCAGTAGAGCGCTGTCTCAGGCCGACTGCAGTTCTCCCAGGATTTAATATTATTCATTAGCTGCAAAACACTGCGGGACATTTGGTGGGTGTGAAAGGCTCTAAAGCCAAGTTTTTTTTGGACAACCACACAACCCAGCATTTAGTTGGATGAAATTTCTTTGGAGACTTCCTCAGAGATGGACAAAAATTGTATTTTAATAGAGTTTTTTGTTCATTTAAACAATTTCACTGTAACAGTATAATGCAAATAAATCTGCCAAATCTTACTGTAGACACAAAATACCTTCATTTTAACACATTAATTCTAGCATGCATAACCAAACAATTCAATCCTATACTTCTTATTTACCAGGTTCTTTTGAATTTTGGAGGTTTTGTCGAAGATCTCCTTATAAATAGGTACTCAAGTGCTAGACGCGTTACAATCAGATATTCAACATTTGCAACTACGAACTTCCAACAATGTTGGGTTCCATTTCCACATTTCATCATGGCCTGAAAGTTGTGTACTTTTAGACCACAAGATACAGAAGCAGAATTAGGCCATTTGGGCCATTGACTCTGTTCACTATGCAATCTGGCTAGTGTGTCTCAATCCTTTCTTGCCTTTTCTCTGTAACACTTGATCCCCTGAGTAATCAAGAACCATCTCTGTCTTAAATACACTCGGGTAACCTGACCTCCAAAGGCTTATGTGGCAATGAGTTCCTCAGGTTTGCCACCCTTAAGAAATTCTGCCTCATCCCAGTTTGAAGATCCTCCCTTCACTCGAAGGCTGTGCGTCCCTGTCTCTCCTACTATTGGATGTATCCTCTACACCTCCGCTCTATCCAGGCCTCAGTATTCTATAAATTTCAAGTCAGATCCTCCTTTGTCCTTCTAGACCCCAGCAAGTACAGAACCAGAGTTGTCAACCGCTCCTCATATGACAAGTCCTTCACTCCTGGATCATTCTTGTAAACCTCCTCTAGACCACCTCCAACACTAGCATGTCCTTCCCTAGATACAGGGCCCAAAACTACTCAATATTCCAAATGCAGTCTTATTCAACCTCAGCATTACATCTCTCTTCTTGTATTCCAGCCCTCTTGAAATGAATGCTGATATTACATTTGCCTTCCTAAGTGCCAACTGAACCTACATGTTAGCCTTAAGAGAATCCTGAACTAGGACTCCCAAGTCTCTGTGCTTCACATAGCCAAAACATTTCCACCCTCAAATAGAAAATGGTCCATGCCTCTATTCTTCCTATCAAAGTGCTTAATCTGACACTTTCCCACATTGTATTGCATCTGCCACTTCTTTACCCACTCTCCTAACTTGTCCAAGTCCTTTTGCAATCTTCCCACTTCCTCAATGCCACTGTCCCTCCACTACTTTTGTGTAATTGCAAGTTTAGCAACAATGTCCTTGATTTGTTCACCCAAATCATTAATGCGCAACATGAATCGTTGGGGTCCAAACAATTACCCCTGCGAACCTCCACTACTCACTGACTGCCATCCTGAAAAAGACTACTTTATCCCTACGCTCTGCCTTTGATCAGTCAGCCAATCCTCTATCCATGCCAGTAACTTGCCCCTAACACCATGGGTTCTTAACTTATTTTGCAGTCTCCTGTGAGTCATCTTATCAAAGAAGTTCTGGAAATCCAAATATACCACGTCCACTGGCTCTCCTTTTTCTAACTTGCTCGTTACCTCCTTAAAGAATTTTAATATTTGTCAGACATGATCCCCTCTGGACAAAACCATGCTGACTCAGGCTGTTTTTACCATGCATTTCCATTAATCTGCAATCTCATCCTTAACAATGGTCTTTAAAATCTCACTAACAATCAAGTTCAGGCTAATCAATCTATAATTTCCTGTCTTCTACCTCCTTCCCTTCTTAAACAGGGGTGTTACATTAGCCATTTTCCAGTCCTCTGGGACCCCGTGACTCCAGTGATTTCTGAAAGATCACCAGTGTCTCCACAATCTCCAGATATCACCTCCATATGTCTGGGATGTAGACCATCTGGTCCAAGTGATTTATCCGTTTTCTTTTTGAAAAGAACTACATAATTAATATATTTTAAAAAAGGAGCTCGCCTAAGCTAAACCGTTTACACATGCATGCAGTTAAGTTCCACATGAAAGACACTGATTTAAACAAGGTCTCCTAAACAATAACCCTCTGAAACAACTATTTGGGTAACAATTTCCTACTGTACTTTGGAAAACGTCGTCATTTTTCACTAATTCAGTTTTCATTCGTTGCACTGAAACAAAAACTATGCTTGAAACACTAAGTTTCAAACAAAGATAAATCCTAGTTACGAATATTTAAAATCTCAGGTAGATTGGGTGCAGATTCTGACATATTAGGTAACAAAAAGAAAGCCCACTTCTCAGCGAATTGTCAAAACTTCGTTTGAAACATTTCACTATAAAGCGATTTCCCCCAAAGTTTTTGTTTAAAACGGACGCACGTCACTTTGGGGAGAAGGGAAAACAAATGCTGCTGCCAAATTTAAAAATCCTTTGCGACCCTGGCAGAGATAATTTGTCCGGACGGGAAATTTATCATTAACAACAACAACAACAACAACGGGAAATTTATCTTTCACAGCCACAGAAGATCTTTAAAATCAAACTGGAGCGAAGATTATGGGCAAGTCAAGGCGGGCGATGAATATTTCCCACAAAAGCCAGACTTCAGCCTTTAAAAGATGCAAACTCCATCAAGAGACTTTATTAAGATCTGTCACTTGTAGTGAATCAAATCAGATAAATCTGGCGCTATTAATTTACAAATTAATCGCGGTTCTGACTTTGAACAAGTTCAATTCAGCACAAAAGGCGGCCACATAGAGTCTCCATCGACCATTTCAGCCCAGGGAGGCTTCTCATCTAATTCTTTTAAGACACGGACTGGAATCAATCTTACCAAAACCGACGAAAAGTTGGCGAATCGTGTTTTCTGCAAGTCTATCAGGATGCTTTCCTATCGACTCTGATTACTGCAGACCCCCACCACCCCCGATTCAAAGCCCGAACTCCAGCGAGCGCCCCGCGGCCGCTCTCAACTACACATTTAAAAAGTGCGCTTCCGCGAACACCATCCAATCAGAACACGCCAATGCCACCTCCCGTCTTCCGATTGGTTCGTGACTGTTTGATGCGCGGTGTTTGCCGGGAGCGTTGGTACAGCGGCTGTGACGAGAGGAAGGTCCGAGGTGTAGCGGTGGCCATGTCGATGAGGGAATAATTCCCGGATGTAGGGTGGGGGATATTGCTTCTATTTTAATCTTCTGTCAGTGTTTCAGAGGAAAGAAAATGATTTCACAGTTAAATATTATAATGTAGGGAATTAGGCTTTAAAAATCGAGAGTCTAATTTCGTTTTTAATATCCTTTAACATTTATATAATACAATTTAATATAACCTTCATGTTTCTGATGGCACCTCAGCAGTAAATTTGGGTTGACTTCGTCACCAAAGGGAGGATTTGTATTAAATTCAGGGATGTAGGTAGTAGATAAGTGAACATTGGTTACAAAAGTAAAACGTCACATACGAACATAACCAGAAGTAAAAAACATTTGTACAACAATTTTGAGGTAGAAAACATTTCCACACTTTTTTTTGAGGTGTAATCAAACAAAAGTGAACAGGCAGCAAAAGAGGGATATGTTATGAGTAGGAAGTCAGAAGCTTCTTCAAGAGAAGATGAGAAAATTGTGAGGTAGGGGCCCGGTAGAGCATAACTGTTGTAATTCAGTCCGATCTTTATAATGATATATGTTATCTCAGAGCTTGCAATCTCAAAATTGCAACCTTGAACTCCATTTGGGATCCTGACCTCCAACTTTGGGAACCCAAGACTAAGGGATGGTCAAGGCCTTGAAATGATTTGAACACATTTTTAAGATTTATGTTTTATTCTTTTATGGGATCTAATGTTTCTGGTAAGACCGATTTATATTTGAGATGGTGGCCATGAGCTACCTTTTTGAACTGCTGTTGGCTGTCTGGAGAACTAATAGGTGTGGTGCTGTAGGACAATTGTTCCAGGATTTTGATGCAGTGACAAAAAACTACAACATGGCTCCAAGTCAGGGATGGTGTTTGGCTTGGAAGGGAACTTGCAGGCAGTAGCAATCCCCATCTTCAGTGCTAGTCTTTATAAGTTGAGGTTTTAGTTTGAGTAGGTATGGTCAAAGGAGTTACTTTGGTTCATTTATGCAGATGGTGCAAACTTGTCAATGTACGCCAGTGGTAAAGGGAGTGAATGTTGAAGATGGTGGATAAGTTGCATTCAAGAAGACTGCTTTGTCCTGAATAGTGCTGAGCTTTGTGATTGTTGGAGCTGTACACATCCAGGTGAGTGGAGAGTATTCTGTTATATTCCTGGTTTGTGCCTTGTAGATTTTAGACAAGCTTGGAGTCAGGAAGTGAATTGCACACTGCAGAATCTGACACTTTCCCACTCTATATGGTTTGTTCATTTTCTGGTCATTGATAACCCTGTAGGATGTTGACTTTGGGGGATTCAACAATGATAATGCTGTTGACTGCCAAAGATCCATGGTAAAATTATCTGCCTTGTTGGAAGTGTCCATTGCCTGCTACCTGTGTTATGTGAGTGCTTTCCTTCTTAGTCAGCCCAACTTGATTGTTCTGATCATGGGTGCTGAGATGGCTGAAAAGTCCAATGCGTAAAACGCAGAGTCTGCCACATGCAGAGTAGTAGTTGTTTTGTGGTTTGTGTACTCTCTCCAATGCCTCAACTTCACTTCTGCATGTTCCTGAGAAAGTTCCCATGCCTTTTCAAATTAATCTTCTCTATTTTTATTCAGTCTTTTAACTGTTCATGGATATTTTAAGGACATTGTTTAAGCATTTCCATTGTCCTCCTGGAAGTCTCCTGCTTTCAATGAAGGGTTATGGTGATAAGGCAGGAAATTGGAGTTGAGGACTATCAGGTCAGTCATGATCTCTTTGAATGGCAAAGCAGACTGAGTGGGCCAAATAAACTACTGCAGCTAGTTTTTGTGGTCCAATATCAAGCATGTACGTGTATGAATGACATGTCTTGCCCTATTGCTAGTACTTCACTACTGGGCAGTTTGCTTTGGACAGGACACTGCTTTCATTTGCTTTTCTTACCAGTAGATTTATAGGGTATATATTGTGAATGCTCTTTGTTACTTATTAGCCCAAGCTGTCTGTTCTCCATCTTTCTGCATAAAGACATAGATTGCTGTCACATTGGGATGCCAAAATACGAAGTCTGTTGATGAGCTGAAAGGTAATGCATGAGCATTATGTGGTATAGTGGAATTTTATCGAGTAATCTGAAGATTGTGGGAGGATAAATATGGGAGGCCAGCCTGGAGAATATTGGAATAGTCAAATATTGAAGTTGCATTGGAATAGACGCAAATTTGTATAGGAGATAATTCTTCTGATTGTGATTTGCTTATAAGATATGTGTATGGATGTCAGGTAAGATGAGCCAGATAAATTCTGATGCCTCTCACATTGAGCTAGACTTACAGATGAATTAATATAACCTAGAATTAGCTATCTATGACTACCTGATGGCCATGGAATTGTAAACATGTAGAAGTCAACATTTTCAGAGGAGGACTTCAGAAAATAGGAAAAATAAAACAAAACAATAGGCCCACTTCCTACAGACAAAGGGGGTGGCCATGGGTAACCGCATGGGCCCAAGCTATGCCTGCCTCTTTGTAGGATATGTGGAACAATCCCTCTTCCGAAGCTACACTGGCCCTGTCCCCCACCTCTTCCTCCGTTACATCGATGACTGTATCGGTGGTACCTCGTGCTCCCATAAGGAGCTCGAACACTTCATCCACTTCACTAACACCTTCCACCCCAATCTTAAGTTCACCTGGACCATCTCTGATACTTCTTTCTCCTTCCTGGACCTCTCTGTTTCCTCTCTGTTTTGCAACCACCTGGAAACCGATATCCATTTCAAGCCTACCGACTCCCACAGCTACCTAGAATACACCTCTTCACCCCCCCAACCTTCCTGCAAAAATGCCATCCCCTATTCCCAATTCCTTTACCTCTGCCGCATCTGCTCCCAAGATGAGGCATTCGACTCCCGGACATCCCAGATGTCCTCGTTTTTCAAGGACCGCAACTTCCCCTCCACAGTGGTCGAAAACACCCTCGACCGTGTCTCTCACATTTCCCGCAACTCATCCCTCACACCCCCTCCCTGCAAAAACAACAAAAACAGAATCCCCCTCATCCTCACGTACCACCCCACCAACCTCCGGATCCAACGCATCATCCTCCGACACTTCCGCCATCTGCAATCTGACCCCACTACCAAAGACATTTTTCCCTCCCCACCCTTATCTGCCTTCTGGAGGGACCACCGTCTCCGTGACTCCTTTGTCCGCTCCACACTCCCCACCACCCCCAGTACTTTTCCCTGCAACCGCAGCAAGTGCTACACCTCCGCCCTCGCCCTCACCCCCATCCCAGGCCCTAAGAAGACCTTCCACATTAAACAGATGTTCAACTGCACATCTGCTAATGTGGTATATATACTGTATCCGCTGTTCCCGATGTGGCCTCCTCTACATTGGGGAAACCAAGCGGAGGCTTGGAGACTGCTTTGTGAAACGCCTACGCTTGGTTCGCGACAAACAACTGCACCTCCCAGTCGCGAACCATTTCAACTCCCCGTCCCACTCCTTGGACGACATGTCCATCCTGGGCCTCCTGCAGTGCCACAACGATGCCACCCGTAGGTTGCAGGGACAGCACCTCATATTTTGCTTGGGAACCCTGCAGCCCAATGGTATCAATGTGGACTTCACAAGCTTCAAAATCTCCCCTCCCCGACCGCATCCCAAAACCAGCCCAGCTCGTCCCCGCCTCCCTAACATGTCCGTCCTTCCTCCCACCTATCCACTCCTCCTACCTCAAGCCCCACCCCCATCTCCTACCTACCAGCCTCATCCCGCCTCCTTGACCTGTCCGTCCTCCCTGGACTGACCTATCCGCACCTACACTCACCTTTACTGGCTCCATCCCCGCCTCTTTGACCTGTCTGTC
>NC_063351.1:16031721-16127812 GCF_021869965.1 Rhincodon typus | reverse complement strand
TCCTCTCCATCTATCCTCTCCTCTATACATCTTCTATCCGCCTCCCCCTCTCTCCCTATTTATTTCAGAACCCCCTTCCCCTCCCCCATTTCTGAAGAAGGGTCCAGACCCGAAACGTCAGCTTTCCTGCTCCTCTGATGCTGCTTGGCCTGCTGTGTTCATCCAACTCTACACCTTGTTATCTCAGATTCTCCAGCATCGGCAGTTCCCACTATCTCTAAAACAATAGGCAATTGTGCAAAGCAGAACAGGTGCACTTATTAAAAAGGAGTTTTTAAAAAGGAATGGATTCTCAAAAAGCGCAGGATTCTCAAAAAGCACAATCTGCTGTTACCTCTGCGACAGACCGCAAGAGGAAGACACAACACAGCCAAACACAGTAGTCACTCTATCGTATATCAGAGATAGCCACAAGACTACTCAGACTCCTAGGCATCAGGGTAGTCAACAAACCAACAACTACCCTGCGACAGCTACTGACGAATGTAAAGGATCCCATACCCACAACCAATAAAACTAACAATATATACAATACCATGCAAGGACTGAGAGAAACGTTACATAGGCCAAACTGGAAGAAAACTGACAATAAGGATATACAAACACCAACTAGCCAGCAAGACACATGACCAGTTGTCACTGGTCTCAATACAAATGGACAAAGAATGACACAAATTCGACTGGGACAACACTTCCATAGAAGCACAAGCCAAACAGAGACATGGCAGGGAATTCATGGAGGTCTGGTATTCCAACTGGAACTCCATCAACAAACACATTGAACTGGACCCGATATACAAACCACTGAGAAACAGAACCAGAAGTGATGCCAACCACACCAGCAAACCGAGGCATATAAATAACAAGTGGGACAGAACACCAATATTTCACCCAAGGTGCACTGACGATGTTACCTTGCAGGGTGACAAAACGTCTGCAGTCAAACACACCGGCTCAGCGAGCAAGTCTACAACCTCGAACTGACCTCACTAGAAGCAGCAAATTACAAGTGAAATTGACTAATCTATTTTACAAATAACAAAAAAAGTTACCTGGCTCTGGACAATTTCACTAATTTGAAATTTTATCCAGATTCATGACCTTCTTTCTATGAATGGATTGAAGGTGTTCATGCGCTTTAGGGAAATAGTCACTGACCCTGGCTACGAGGCACTTTCAGGAGCTGCATCCATGTTCAGTAAAGAAGCAGAGTTAACTGGCTACCTTATGCTGGTTGACAATGGGTTTATAGTTGATTCCTCATCATTCAAAGTTTCTTTTGGGGCAATTATCCTTTTTTTAACTTATTCATAGGATATGGGTGTTGCTGGCTGGATTAGCATTTATTGCCCATCCCTATTTGCCTTGCTAGAGCTGCCTAAATTGCTGCAGTTTATTTGGTTTAACTAAACAAATGGTGTTGTTAAGGAGAAAGTTACAGGTCCAGAGACTTAGTTGATCCAGGTGGTCTAACTGCTGTCACTCTTTTTTCTTACCTTCCTAGTGGTTGATATAACCAAATTGTTTGCAGCGCCATTTAGAATAGAATAGTCATTTATTGTCACTTGGACTTTTTACAAAAAAAAAGGCGAAAGTGTTTACGTCACCATACCACAGCAGCTAAATTATTTTCTAATAATAAAAAAAACGATGGCAAAGTCCATCTTTGTACATTTTCCAGCTCCTGGGTTCGGGAATAGACAGTACTGCTGCAGGACCACCATGTCTGGCTGGAATACCGGGCTGGAAGCCGCCACTGAAGCAGGCCATCCGCGACAGGCTGTCACCGATCCTGGGAAGGAAGATGTCGCAAAAGCCACCCAAAGGAATCATTCCAGAGGGCAGTTGGGAATCGAGCATATTGCTGAGAGTCTGGGGTCAAATGTAGGCCAGAAAAGGTAGGGGTTAAATTCTATCTGCTACTGATCTGCCCATCTGACCAATCTATTTATATCCTCCTGTAACCTAATATCCCCCTTCACACCGTTGAGCAAACAGCCAATCTTTGCCATCTGCAAACTTACTTTTCACCACCCCCTCACCCACATTCTCCTCTATATCATTTATGAATATCACAAACAATAAGGGACCAAGTAGAACTGCTCATATGCCACTGCATACCAGGCTCCAGTCACATAAACAGCCTTCTACTACCAACTGAAGCCAATTTTGGATCCTACATGCCATGTTACACTAGATCTCATGAACTTTTACCTTTTTTATCAGTTTCCCACGTCGGATCTTATCAAAGCCTTGCCTGGCTTAGCAAACATTTATCTCTCGCCCAAGATAAGGTCAATCAAAACCAATTAACTGATTGTTGTTACACTGCTGATGGAGGGAGATTGTTGTGTGCAAATTGGCTGCCATATTTCCTAATGAAAATTACTACACTTCAAAAAGTACTTAATCAGTTGTAAAGCATTTTGAGATGTCCAATGGTCACAAAGAGCTTTTTGAGCTCTTTCTAACATCAGAACAAGTTCAGATATGGGCAGTAGTGTTTTGGATGCCATATAATTTTAGATAACTAGGTGGGCTGGTAGTGCATCGGAATAGTCAAGCCTAAAAGTCATAAAGGAATGATGAGGGATTGAACACCAGATGAACTGAATAAATGGGTGGACATAGCTTAACTATAGGAAATGCAATTTTTTTAAACCATCCAAGTTTCTTTAAAACATTTAGTTTCTTCCTTTCACAGAAAAAAAATCCTACTTCTAGTTTTCATTCCCCTCACCAGATTCTAAATATTTATAAAAACTAAATGTGACCATTTTACAAGAATGCTTAACATTAGTTATTGCTTTTGTGCGCTAGATAGAAATCGGTTTGATTCTAATGGAGATTTCCATGTCTGAAGGCTTTAACTGCTTGAGCAAAGTAGTTATCAACCTGTCACTTTTGGAGACAAAGAGAAGATTCTCTTTGCTGAAGTTGATCTGAAAACTGAATCCAAGAATAAGTATGTCATGATCACTGATGTATTTAAAAACAAAGAAGGGAACCAAGAAGGGATTATTCCTACCTACAATTCTTCTCTAATCTCCTTTCCTAGGTTGTAGGAACATTTCAAAGTACAGGCCAAGATATCAGCTCATTTACTGCGGTTCATTCATTTTTCAATGTAACACACACATCTTTAACTTGCTTGGGAATACCCAACTCAGGGCAGAAGAGATGCTATTGCAATGAACATTCCCTCGTCCTTAAATTGCTCACAGGAATGAAACAGTTAAAAAATGGAATTCCCAAAGTGGATTTTTCAGGCTAATACTTAAGTTGTTCATAGATGTATTAATGTAATACGTGTTTGAACTCCACCAGGACAGCTTCCCTCAGCTTACTCTGTACCAACTGGTCCTTAACTTGTTTCCCAAACATCTTGGGCCAGTGAGTGGCCGGGGACTGGCCTCTGGCACAGATGTCCCTCCGACACCCAGACACTGCTGGTCGTCGCCACCGTGGGTTTCATCTCCTACTCCACTATGGTAGCAATTGGTAATGATTGGTGCAAGATGAGTGTTAGCTCCCGGTCATATAGCCTGATCTCCAGTTGTCTCAGGCTGTGAAAGCAGCACTTAGATATAATTTGAATATTAAGATTTGACTTCAACATTGGGAATTTTTTATCATCTGTTATTTTACAAAATAATATGTTTTAAAATTTATTTTGTGCATAATTTATACTTATTCAGTGCTTCATTTTTAGATGTAACAGACTATCTTCTCCATGTTCGTGATACACAATGATGTCCACTGAGGATCTAAATGTTCCAAGGCATTGTTATTACAGTTTTGGTAAGCAAAAACTCAAGGTTCATTACACAATGATTCTGTGATGTTGCCTATTGTACAGAATATACTGTGTAGTCTGAGACATTATGAACATGCAAAGAGAATGGCTTTTTGTAGTATATTATGCAAGCTCAAATATTGTTTGATTGACAGGAAACAAATTTTTAGGGGTTAGTGGGCATTATTCAGATTGGAGAAGGGTTAGAAGTAATGTACGCTAAACGTCAGTCCTGGGTGCTCTTTTTTCTCAGTTTGGACTTGGGGCAGGGGAAATGGGGAATGAAGCACAAAAATTTGCGAAAGCACAAATTCAACGTTTACTAGTCAGCAAAGCAAACTGTGAAGGACCTGAGAAGGACATAAACAGGTTGGGTGAATGGATAAACAGATGGCAATGTAAATTAACATGGAGGTAAAGAGAAATAAAGAAAAAGTAGAGGTAAAGGTGAACAGAACAGTGATCTCACACTGTAAAAGTATAAACCTTTGGTTAGAAGAATGAGAAGTGATCTAATTGAAGCAGGCAGGTGAATGCCCTTTAAAAGAAATTTAAAATACCAATAACATTTTGAGTTTTATAATTAGAGCCCAAGTGTTCCAGATTAAAGAATTAATGATAAATTTGTACAAGGTAATGATTAAACCACTGTTAGTATGGTGTAGTTCTGGATACTGTATTTTAGAAGGATTTTAAAACATAGCAATTGTACACCATTGACTGATGAGGATTATGTCAGGGCCAGAAAACTATTCCAGATTATATAGGAAATACTTAGGATACAGGCATGTTGACTCTGAGCAAAAATGGTTAAGATAAGATTTAATTGAGATGTTAGACAACTTACAGGGATAAAGGGAAAGCTTATTGTATTCGGGGAGGCAATCAATGATAAGGGGTTATCAATTTAAAGTTATCAGAAAGAGAGTGAGAAGAGGAGATAGAAGCCATTTACTTACTGAAAGGTTTGCTTGAGGAGGTCACCAGAAACAGAAAGAGCAGTGTGGATTAAACATAAACTGGATGATTATTTAAATATATAAATGTCTTGTGCTATTGTAAGGCAACATGATTAATCTTAGTAAATGTGGAACTGGAAAAGCACAGCAGGTCAGAGAGCATCCGAGGAGTAGGAAAAGGACCGAAATGTTGACTTTGCTGCTCCTTGGATGCTGTCTGACCTGCTGTGCTTTCCAGCTCCACATTTATTGACTCTAGCTTACAGCATCTGCACTCCTTACTGTCTCCAAGTGACTAATCTTAAATTGCTGTAGGAAATATCTGGCCTAAAAAAAAAGCCAAGTGAAGTTATTCTATGATCGACAACATAAATAACAATAGCAGGAGTAGATCATACAGCCCTTGAGCTTGTTCCGTCAGTCAGGAGGATCATGGGTAAACTTCGTTACCAGCTTCGATTTTTTTTTATTGACTTAACTTAATCTTCAAGGTTTCCTTCACATCCAAAAATCTACAGATTGCAAACTTGGATATGCTCACTGACTGAGCATCTGCACACTTCAGGAGTAGAGAATGACAGAAATTCACAAGTTTCTGAGTGCAGAACTTTTCATCTGAAGCCTAAACGTCTGACTCCTTCCTTATTGTGAGACTGAGATCACCTCTCCCCCGTTCTAGATTTTCATAACCAGGAGCGCAGCCAATTTGCCCGGTTTCAATGAGATCACCTTTCACTCTTCTAAAATCTGGGGGATATAAACCAATTGTAGTTAATCAGTTTCAGAGATAGTAGGAACTGCAGATGCTGGAGAATCTGAGATAACAAGGTGTAGAACTGGATGAACACAGCAGGCCAAGCAGCATCAGAGGAGCAGGAAGGCTGACATTTCGGGCCTAGACCCTTCTTCAGAAATGGGGAAGGGGAAGGGGGTTCTGAAATAAATAGGGAGAGAGGGGGAGGTGGATAGAAGATGGATAGAGGAGAGGATAGATGGAGAGGAGACAGATAGGTCAAAGAGGGGGGAATGGAGCCAGTAAAGGTGAGTGTAGGTGGGGATTTAGGGAGGGGATAGGTCAGTCCAGGGAGGACGGACAGGTCAAGGGGGCGGGATGAGGCTAGTAGGTAGGAGATGAGGGTGGGGCTTGAGGTGGGAGGTGGGAGGAGGGGATAGGTGGGAGGAAGGACAGGTTAGGGAGGCGGGGACAAGCTGGGCTGGTTTTGGGATGCGGTAGGGGTAGGGGAGTTTTTGAAACTTGTGAAGTCCACATTGATACCATTGGGCTGCAGGGTTCCCAAGGGGAATATGAGGTGCTGTTCCTGCAACCTTTGGGTGGCATCGTTGTGGCACTGCAGGAGGCCCAGGATGGACATATCATATGAGGAGTGGAAGGGGGAGTTGAAATGGTTCGCGACTGGGAGGTGCAGTTGTTTAGTGCGAACCGAGCCTAGGTGTTCCGCAAAGCGGTCCCCAAGCCTCCGCTTGGTTTCCCCGATGTAGAGGAGGCCACAACGGAAACAGCGGATACAGTATACCACATTAGCAGATGTGCAGGTGAACATCTGCTTGATGTGTAAAGTCTTCTTGGGGCCTGGGATGGGGGTGAGGGGGGAGGTGTAGGGGCAGGTGTAGCACTTGCTGCGGTTGCAGGGAAAAGTGCCGGGTGTGGTGGGGCTGGAGGGGAGTGTGGAGCGGACAAGGGAGTCCCGGAGAGAGTGGTCCCTCCGGAAAGCAGATAAGGATGGGGAGGGAAATATGTCTTTGGTGGTGGGGTTGGATTGCAGATGGCGGAAGTGTCGGAGGATGATGTGTTGGATGCGGAGGTTGGTGGGGTGGTACGTGAGGATGAGGGGGATTCTGTTTTGGTTGTTATTGCGGGGAGGGGGTGTGAGGGATGAGTTGCGGGAAATGCGGGAGACATGGTCGAGGGCGTTCGAGAGAGAGTTGGCGCCAATTCTCCGACACCTCCTCCTACCGCCCCCTTGATCATGAACCCACCCCCGACCACCAAATCATCATCTCCCAAACCATCCACAACCTCATCACCTCGGGTGACTTCCCACCCACAGCCTCCAATCTCATCGTTCCCCAACCCCGCACCGCTGGCCTCTATCTCCTTCCCAAAATCCACAAACCTGACTGCCCAGGTCGACCCATTGTCTCCGCCTTCTCCTGCCTCACTGAACTTATCTCCACCTATCTCACTCCATTTTCTCCCCCTTGGTCCAGGAACTCCCTACCTACGTCCGTGACACCACCCACGCCCTCCACCTCCTCCAAAACTTCCAATTCCCTGGTCCCCAACGCCTCATCTTTACCATGGACGTCCAGTCCCGATACACCTGCATTCCCCATGCAGATGGCTTAAAGGCCCTCTGCTTCTTCCTGTCCCGCAGGCCTGACCAGTCCCCCTGCACTGACACCCTCATCCGCTTAGCCGAACTCGTCCTCACCCTCAACACCTTCTCTTTCAATTCCTCCCACTTCCTACAGACAAAGGGGGTGGCCATGGGTACCCGCATGGGCCCAAGCTATGCCTGCCTCTTTGTAGGTTACGTGGAACAATTCCTCTTCCGTAGCTACACTGGCCCTAAACCCCACCTCTTCCTCCGTTACATTGATGACTGTATCAGCGCTGCCTCGTGCTCCCACGAGGAGCTCGAACAGTTCATCCACTTCACCAACACCTTCCACCCCAACCTTAAGTTCACCTGGACCATCTCTAACACCTCTCTCACCTTCCGGGACCTCTCTGTCTCCATCTCGGGCAACCACCTAGAAACCGATATCCATTTCAAGCCCACCGACTCCCACATTTACCTAGAATACACCTCCTCCCACCCACCTTCCTGCAAAAATGCCATCCCCTATTCCCAATTCCTTCGCCTCCGCCGTATCTGCTCCCAGGATGAGGCATTCCACTCCCGAACATCTCAGATGGCCTCGTTTTTCAAGGACCGCAACTTCCCCCCGTCAGTGGTCGAGAACGCCCTCGACCGTGTCTCCCGCATTTCCCGCAACTCATCCCTCACACCCCCTCCCCGCAATAACAACCAAAACAGCATCACCCTCGTCCTCACGTACCACCCCACCAACCTCCGGATCCAACGCATCATCCTCCGACACTTCCGCCATCTGCAATCCGACCCCACCGCCAAAGGCATTTTTCCCTCCCCACCCTTATCTGCTTTCCGGAGGGACCACTCTCTCCGGGACTCCCTTGTCCGCTCCACACTCCCCTCCAGCCCCACCACACCCGGCACTTTTCCCTGCAACCGCAGCAAGTGCTACACCAGCCCCTACACCTCACCCCCATCCCAGGCCCCAAGAAGACTTTCCACATCAAGCAGATGTTCACCTGCACATCTGCTAATGTGGAATGCTGTATCCGCTGTTCCCGATGTGGCCTCCTCTACATCGGGGAAACCAAGCGGAGGCTTGGGGACCGCTTTGCGGAACACCTAGGCTCGGTTCGCACTAAACAACTGCACCTCCCAGTCGCGAACCATTTCAATTCCCCCTCCCATTCCTCAGACGACATGTCCATCCTGGGCCTCCTGCAGTGCCACAACGATGCCACCCAAAGGTTGCAGGAACAGCACCTCATATTCCCCTTGGGAACCCTGCAGCCCAATGGTATCAATGTGGACTTTGCAAGCTTCAAAATCTCCCCTCCCCCTACCGCATCCCAAAACCAGCCCAGCTTGTCCCCGCCTCCCTAACCTGTCCTTCCTCCCACCTCTCCCCTCCTCCTACCTCAAGCCCCACCCTCATCTCCTACCTACTAGCCTCATCCTGCCCCCTTGACCTGTCTGTCCTCCCTGGACTGACCTATCCCCTCCCTAACTCCCCACCTACACTCACCTTTACTGACTGCATCCCCACCTGTTTGACCTGTCTGTCTCCTCTCCACCTATCCTCTCCTCTATCCATCTTCTATCCGCCTCCCCCTCTCTCCCTATTTATTTCAGAACCCCCTTCCCCTTCCCCATTTCTGAAGAAGGGTCTAGGCCCGAAGCGTCAGCTTTCCTGCTCCTATGATGCTGCTTGGCCTGCTGTGTTCATCCAGCTCTACACCTTGTTATCTCAGATTCTCCAGCATCTGCAGTTCCTACTATCTCTGATGCAGTGAAATATGGGCTGTTAATAAACCGGCTGAGTTTATGAACTGCAAATTTATCCTGGATCTGTAAATGGAAATTTTATTTGGGCTGGGGTGTTTGGTCATTTGATTAAGCTTTTGAATAACACCCAGCAAAAAAATTCATTGCTCCTACTTACATGTGTTAAAACAACAATGGTCTGAATCTTATGGTCAACAGTAAAGCAGAGACGTACATAGCTGACTACATTTAAATTTAAATTTTTACTTTTTTGGAGGATTAGCAAGAGATAAACAGAAGTGAAGGTGGGTGTACTGGTGATTACTACAGTATTTGGCACTCACCCTAATTTAAAGGGCCATGGTCCTGAGTAGGATAATTCCTGCTTGGAGCAGGACCAGCACTCAATTTTATTTTTATCTTATTCAAAATTATCGCCTGCAACTCAAATAATGAGGAGGCACTTAGTCTGTCAGTATAGTTTAGATTGGTTTGCATGCAGAGGAACGTCAGCAGCATGGGGTTCAATTCCTTTACTGGCTGAGGTTACTATGAAGATCCCACTTTCTCAACCTTGTACCTTGCCTTCACCTGAGGCTTGCTGACTCTCGGGTTAAACTCAGCACCAGTTGTCTCTCTCTAATGGGAGAGCAGCTGTATGTTCCAATGGGGCTATGGCAACTTTAGTTTCTCTCCACAAATCCATATTTGTTATTATTTGAGAAACTGTTTCTCAAGTGGAGGACAACTATATTTAGTTTTTGGGTGTATGAAGATTGATCAAAAAGTCGTTTTGAACATTGAGTTTACAAAAGCGTTTACAAGAAGGCATGTGATTTCAGCTAAATTACCTCAAGCCACCTAGGGAGAGAAGTTGTTCAGGTACAACAAAAACAGGAATTGCTGGAGAAACTCAGCAGGGCTGGTAGCATCTGTGGGCAGTTGATGAAGAGTCATTGAACTTGAAATGCTAACTCTGCTTTCTCTCCACAGATGCTGCCAGACCTGCCAAGTTTCATTAGCAATTTGTGTTTTTGTTTCAGATCTCTAGCATCTGCAGTTCTTTGTTTTATTTTAAGTTGTTCCAGTGTTGGCTGATTTGAGTTTTAGGAACACCAGAATGACAGAAATGAGCCAGAAGCTGGTTCAGGCAAGGGAAAGAGGTCCATAACAGCAGAGATACTGTTAGTAGAGGTCAGGACTGGGGAGAAGTCCTGAGATGCTTACAAGTCAATGTGAAGCAGAAGGCTGTGGGAGTTTCGGAGAAGATATGAGTTTAGGGAACCTGTGTTAATTAATCCATTGGTTGAGTAGCAGATTGTTTTAAGAGTTTCAGGGAAAATCATTATCTAAAGAAAATAGCATCTAGTGAATGAGCAGTTAGCACTGCTGCCTCACAGCGCCAGGAACCCTGGTTCAATTCCATCCTCGAGTGACTGTCTGTGTGGAGTTTGCACATTCTCCCCGTGTCTATGTGGGTTTCTGCTAGGTGCTCTGGTTTCCTCCTACAATCCCAAGATGTGTGGGTTAGGTGGATTAGCCATGCCAAATTGCCCGTAGTGTCCAGGGGTGTGTAAATTAGGTGGATTAGCCATGGGAAATGTAGGGTTACTGGGAAAGGGTAGGGGGAATGGGTCTAGGTCTGCCTGGGATGCCCTTTGGAGGGGCAGTGGACTTGTTGGGCTGAATGGCCTGTTTCCACACTGTAGGGATTCTATGATAATTTGCTCAATAAAAAATGACTACAGCTATGTCAGCTAAGCAAGCTGCTTTCAAGTGCTGATGAACTGATGTTATAGTTGTGATGATCTGTAAGACTATTGCTAGGATAAAAGTTTGATTGTTTCTTTCTGTTTGTAATGTAATTGTCATATTTCCAATAATCTAGTGTAATATAATTTGTGTACTTTTCTTTAGCATAATTAATTTGATGTTCTTCTGTTGAAAGTACATTGACAGCCTCTTGTTAATATGCTCCAGGGTAAACAAAGCAAAAACTAAAACTTAAGGTCAATCAAGCCAGGTTTCACTGTGGAATATTACCATCAGGTAGGAACCATAACTAAAATAAATGAGTGCAAATTTTGAGGTAAGTACTGCACAATCAACCCAGGTTTTTACACTCTTAAGTTCTGGCAGTTTTCGGATAGATAAAATGTTGAGGATTTCATGTAACTTGAGTCTGGTTGCAAACCTTAATGGTGGCAAGCTTCTCAGCACTCACTGCAAAATCCAGACCATTTGAGTTTTGAAATGTTGGGGCACAGCAATGGTGGTCAAGAATTTGAATGGAAAGAAGCATACGTCAGAGACTGTAACTGGCTGAGCTGGTGCCCATGGTGTTTGGATGGGAAAGACATCAAGATTATGTTGTTATTTCTGGTGACCTTAATTCGAAGAGAATGAAACAGAGATTCAATGGTGATGACATCAGCACGGGCCGTATATAAGGCGGTGATATCAGTTTGTTTGTGATGTCACACACGGTGAGGGGCGATATTACCGGTTATTATCGCAGGTAGCTGCGGCTCAGCGGCCGCTCCCCGAGCCTAGGCCCCGCTTCCCACCTCCCCCCCCGCCCCCCGCTGCTGTTTGAGCAGCTGCCCCTGCGCGCGGACACTCAGGAGCCGCAAACCGAGTGACAGCCGCTCGGCAGGACCCGGCCTCTGGAAGGACGCTGACAGGGTTGAAGTGAGTAAGATCGCGGCGCCTCGGACCGTCCTCAGTTTGAGGAGTTTTCCCCCTTACGTCCCGGATCCATCCCGGGACCGGTTCTCTCGCCGCCCCCTTCCCCTCCCAGGCTGAAGTGGGCGGACATGCACTGCGTGCGGCGCCTCCTGAGGCTGTGCTATTCCCGGCGCCAGCGGTAAGTCCAGGGCCCTGCGGTGTGAAAGCACGGCGCCGGATAAGGGCTAATGGATGGCCGGCCTGGCGCCTGGCCCTCTTCGCCCGAAACCAACACTGGCGTCCGCAACTAGGCCCGGCTGGGACGGGTCGAGGCCTCTGGCTGCGCCACGAGGTGCCGAGTCATGTCTTGGCAGGGGGGTGAAGGTCATTCTGTTGGGTTTAATAGTCGGGGATATCCGGGTGGGTGGGAGAAAGAGACACCTCGTCCTAGCCAGGAAAATATAGCTCTGGGATCTTGGGGACGTGCCGGAGAAGAGGCGATAAACAGCCAGTTTAGAGGGGGGCTGTAGTTTGTCTTTCCGGAAGAGTACCGAGGATTGGAAACTTCTGAATTGAGTACATGTTTTAGTAGCGCGGCTCTCCGAGCCGGGGAGTGTTTGAAGTGCCCGGGTTTCAGCGCTTGTGTTCTCTTCACCATGGATGGGGATTTCTCTCCAGTGTTATAACCTGCCGTCTAACTTGCTGAGTTTTTTTTTAAAACAGTACACTTTAGATAGACTGCTAACGTCTCAATTGTTTTATTTCGTGAGTACCTGCCTGAGGTTAGTCAACCTCTCATTCAATCATTTATTTCACTGTAGTAGCTACAAGATTCAGTAGAAACTGGTGTTTGAGTGGTGGAAGAAACAAGACTTAGTTTTGAGAGGCCTGCACAATTTTACACAAGTTTACATCAAAGGCCATTTAGAACATCTGCTTTATAAGAACAATCCATAACTCTTGCTGGAGCAATACAACAGCCCTGAAGCCTCCCCCTTGCTTCAATTTATTATTTTGCATGTTGTTTTAACTCCTCTCTGTGGCAAAGCAGTGTAGTTCCCTTGTTGCATCAAGCAATTTATTTTTAATATTAGTTATTGATGTTTCTTTATTACTGACTTCCCAATCATGCTAGATTCAGTTATCAATTCACTCCATTACATTTTTTCTGAGCATCTGTTTGTCATATGCTGTAAAAGCTATCAAAGAAAAGGGTACTCTAAATAAATCATCTCACTAGTGTCCTTTTATCACAAATTTCAAGAGGAGCCAGTCCTTTTTGTTTACTCTGTAGTTTCCTCAACAGTTTGAAGAAAGTTATCAAACTATTTTACTAGTATATGCTGAGTAATCTGCCTTGAATGTGATGTAATTTTCGTTTTCTTAGTCTGTTGCTTGATCTGCTACACTATTACAGAGGGAATTGGCATCCTGATGGTAGGGATTGAATCCAAGTTCCCTAATGTGTAGATACTGTTTTACTTCTGTTTGTGTTCCCAGAAATGAGTTTTTGTTTATAAGTCTATTTTAAATTGTATGTGTACCAGAGAATCATGTACATTCTTCTACAACCTGTGTCATTTGTACATTTTCACTATCTGATGCAAAATCCACCAGGGAAAGGATTAATTGAAAGATGGAAAGGACATTTTAGTGAATTGCAGGAACACAGCAGACCAGGTAGTATCAGAGGAGCAGGAAAGTTGACGTTTCGAGTCGTGATGAAGAAGGGTCCCGACCCGAAACGTCAACATTCATGCCCCTACGATGCTACCTGGCCTGTTGTGTTCCTCCAGCTCCACGCTGTGTTATGTCTGATTCCAGCATCTGCAGTTCTTACTATCTCTGATTTTAGTGATTTGCATTTCTCTTGGTCAATTTTGGCTGATTTATTAAAATTTTTAACAATCAACAATTGCATTTTTTGAAAAATCCCTCTTCCTTTCCCCCCACCCTCCCAAGTGAATTAGGAATACACTTGAGCTATAGTAGATTTTTACAAAGTGAATCTACTTCACATTCCAGTATCTGCAGTACTTTGCTCCTGCTTCATAATCACGTTCAACATTTACAAATACCACAGGAGTGTCGTCGGGAAACTATTTCAACTTTGCACCAACATTAATCTTGTGCATTGTTCATAATGAACTTGTCAGAATGTTCTGTAAGAAATTGAGGTTTGAATCTGAAGTTGCCACCAACTTTTTTTAGTAAGTGTACAGACCATATAATGTTTGTAGTTTTGCAATTTCACTTTTCTGGAGACAAAGAAAATGATTATTCCTGATTTTTTTTCGAAAAGGAATCCTTTTACATAAAGCTTTTTGCACTGGCTCAAGAAGAGGTTAGGCCACTGTCTTCTCGAGGCACGGGCAATAACCATCTGCTTTGCCATTGGTATTTGTTCTCAGCTACTATTTGTTGTACATTATCAATTTTAAGTGCAGATGGAAGTTGAGAATAAAAGTAAAAGCTGATCAGTTCCTCCTCACTTGAGCTTCTCTCCAGCTGAGCAATCTTTTGCTTTTTTTCCTGAAATCTGCTGCGACACTATCAGTTTTTCTCACATGAAGATTTTTTAATCATGTCCTCTAGATATAAGTCTCAACCATTGATATAAACCGCAAGAGATAAGGAACCTAACACTGAGCCTAACTGGATGGAAAAAAATCCTGAATAAGAATACCTGTGATCAGCACACTTTTTGCTTTCTACCCCAAGCCGATTTTGGATCATTGGATCACATGTGTTTTTACTTTTTGACTAGTTTGTCGAGTGGAAAAGGAACATTAGAATAGGAGTAAGCCTTTCAGCCTGTTGAGTCTGCTTCACCATTTAATACAATGATGCCTGATCGAACATTTCAATACCTTTAACCCATTTTATTCTCATAACCCTTTACACCATTGATAATAAAAAATTTATCAAACTCTTCTTTAAATATCCACAAAGACTTGAGTTTCCACAGAAAAGTCCAAAGATTCACCACCCTCTGAGTAAACAAAAATTCTCCTTAGCCCTAATTCTCCAAAAATTCTCCTTGGTTGAAAAATTCTCATCTTGATCCTGATTGATATCCCCCTTATTTTTAAATAATGTTCCCTCGCCACCAACTCCGCCACCTCCCCAGCACCCCTGTCTATCCTTTTTAGGTAATTTCTTGGCTTTAATGGGATCGCTTCTCGTTCTTCGAAGCAAATGCAGGATGAGTTCATGGAAGTGCTTTTTCTTAGGACAGTGCTAGGAACAAGCCTGATGAACTGTTGTTGTTGCTCACTCTCTCTTTTTGAGATAAGGAGACCAAAACGGCACACGTTACACTTGGTGCTGTCTAACTGAGAGCTCTTATTACAATTGAAGCAAGACTTCACTACTCCTGTCTGCAAACGTGCTTGCGATAAAATCTAACACTCCAGTAGTCTTCTAATAGTTTGCTGTATCTGAATGTTAGCACTCAGTGACCCATTGACCAAAACACCCAAGCCCTTTCTCAAATTTACTTTCCAATTTCTCTCTCCATTTGACAAATATTCTGCACATCTGTTCCTCCTACCAAAGTGGATGGCCTCACGTTTTTCCACATTATGTTTTATCTGCTTTGTTCTTGCCCATTCACTAAACCTGTCCAAAATCCCCAGGAAACATTTTACACCTTCCTCACAACACACTTCTGCTTAGCTTTGTATCATCTGCAAATTTGGAAATGTTATATTTGGTCCACACAACCAAGTTTTTGATGTACAGGTAGTCACCGGGTTGTGAATGGATTCTATTCTGGAGTCTGTTTGCAAGTCTTTGTTTCCAAGATGGAACACAATGCAGGACCATGGAAAGTAGTCAGTCATAAGTGCAGGAAATGTTTGTATGTAGGTCTTTTAAAAATTAAACCAAGTATGGGATCACATTAATAAGTACTGGCATTTGTAAATCAGGGACCTCCTGGCTATTATAAGCAGCTGGGGCCGAACTAACAATCCTTGTAATACCTCACTGGTCACAGTCTGCAAACGTGAGAATGATCCATTTATTCCTGCTGTCTCTCTCTGTCTGTAGCCAATTCTTTAATCCATTACATTACCTGCTGTACCATGAATTTCAATTTTCCTGACTACCCTAATGGGGATCCTTGTTCAAAGCCTTCTACAAAATCCAAATATTGCTTCAGTTGATTCCTCTTGACAATTTTATTAGTAACATCTTCATTGTGTCAGAGATCTACAGCACAGATAAAGGCCCCTTGATCCATCAATCTGCGCCAATCAAAAACAACCACCACCTATTCTTATTCTAATTCCAATTTCCAACACTTGGCCCATAGCCTTGTATGCCTTGGCATCTAAACAGTTCTTAAATGTTGTGAAGATTTCTGCATCTACCAACTTTTATAGGCAGAGAGTTCCAGAGTCCAACCACTTTCTGGGTGAGAACCAAATCCTCTCATCTCCTCTAAATCTCTAGCCCCTTCCCTTAAAGATATACCTCCTAGTCATTGATCCCTCCACCAAGGGGAAAAATTTTCTTCCTGTATTTGCCCCTTCGTAATTTTCGTAGAATCCGTACAGCATGGAAACAGGCCCTTCAGCCCAACAAGTCCGTACCGATCCTTGGAGCATCCCACCCAGACCCAACCCCCTATAATCTACACATCCCTGAACACTACAGGCAATTTAGCATGGCCAGTTCAAGCTAGCCTGCACATCTTTGGACTGTGAGAGGAAACTGAAGCACCCGGAGGAAACCCATGCAGACACTGGGAGAATGTGCAAACTCCACACACAGTAGGTGGAATTGAACCCAGTTCCTGGCGCTGTGAGGCAGCAGTGCTAACCACTGAGCCACTGTGCTGAAATTTATACATCTCAATCGCGTTCCTCGTTGGCCTTCTCTGCTGCAAGGAAAACATCCGTAGTCTATCTAACTTCTGTTTCTAATAAAAACTCTTAACGTTTTGGAAAAACTATTTTGAATTTAAACAGGATAGTTATGAGGGTATGAAAGCAGACCTAGCAAAAGTGTACTCTCAATGATGCCAAAGGACCTTTTCATAGAGGCTAACTTTTTTTTAATAGTTTTGTTTGAGGTATGAGCCAACAATGGTAAATATAGCACAAAAAACAAAATTACTGGAAAAGCTCAGCAGGTCTGGCAGCATCTGTGAAGGAGAAAACAGAGTTAACGTTTCGGGTCCGACGACCCTTCCTCAGAATCGTTCTGAAGAAGGGTTACCAGACTTGAAATGTTAACTGTTTTTCCAGCAGCTTTGGTTTTGTTCCTGATTTACAGCATCCGCAGTTCTTTTAGTTCTTATATGGTAAATATTGCAATCGTGTTCGTTATTGCAACCAGTACCATTCTGACTGGATGTTCGTGCAACTTGTTACAGTAATGAACGATGATAAGAAACCTGACTTTTCCCTTTCTAGCCTATAGATCAGATCTTCTCAAAGTGGGAATCAGGATTCTAAGTGGGGGCAGAAGCTGAAAGTTTCGGCTTGTGAGCTCCAAGGAAGCAGTGTCTGCCTTGGAGCTCAGCCTGACCTAACAGTTGCCCTCCCAAGTTAACAGACAAGCCCCCTTGACATTTCCAGCTCTTCCGCCTACCCCTGCCCACACCAAATATCTCCAGCCCCCCCCAACAAATACCCCCTTGCTCTTACTGAGGGATCTCGATGACAATTCTCAAGCCTTGAAATGATGTTATGTTGGGGCAAAGTTTGGGAAGTGCAGCTGATAGATGATGAGATCTGTGGAAATCTGCCACTCGAGCAAAGATTAATCTTGACTGGGTATCACATCTGGGATCTCTATAATTTATAGTGTCGAACCACATATTGCTTTCACAGAGAGTTATTTGGAGAATTTGTCCTGTTTGACCAAACATGTTCTTACTCAAGCACTTCGAAAACTTGCTAGGTGCCTCTTAAATGTTGCATTTTTGAGCCATTTCTTGCTTAACATTGATCTTTCATCATTGCAGCAATGTGCAATTTGATATTTGCCACATCGTTATTTCAGATGGTTTTTTTAGATCAAGAGCATTTGGTGGAAATTTAATACAAATTGTCTTGGAGTTGCATGCAATAACCTGTCTACAGATGACAAAACTTTCAATCTGAGATGCTGTTCATGAGTTCTACTTATGTTTACATTTCCACCAATAGCTTACTTGAAGCAGAAATGTAGTAATTTGTTATATTTACTGAAATGTCTCCCATTTTCAGCCTGCAGCCAACAAGAAACCTGAGAATGAATAATTCTTCAATCAAGAGAATAGTGACCAATGTTATCAAATCTCCTGAAGATAAACGTGAATATCGTGGATTGGAACTGTCTAATGACATCCGAGTGTTGCTCATTCATGATCCCACTACTGACAAGTCTTCTGCAGCCCTGGATGTTCACATTGGTATGAGTATCAGTTAAAATGTTAATAGTTCTTTTTTGTATGTTTCTGTTATGAAATGTGCTTTTGGTAAAGCAGCACTTTATTTAACGTAGTTGTGGTTGTGGCTGCTGGCATGGTGGCTCTGTGGTGAGCACTGCTGCCTCTGTGCGCCAGGGACCCGGGTTCAATTCCAGCCTTGGATAACTGTCTGCATGACATTTGCACAATCTCACCACGTCGGCGTGGGTTCCCTCTGGGTGCACCAGTTTCCTCCCGCAGTCCAAAGATGTGCAGGTTAGGGCAATTGTCCATGCTAAATTGCCCCATAGTGTCCGGGGGTGTATGCAGGTTAGGTAGATTATCCATGGTAAATGCTAATTGGTGCAGACTCAATGGGCTGAATGGCGTCTAACTGCACTGTAGGGGGATTCTATTATTCTGTTGTTTGTAATTGGTACCAAACTGGAGTAGCACAAAAAAGAATGTGCATACCCATATGATTTTGTCTTATCCTTCCGACCGAACTAATCCATTGTGCTTCTCTTTGTAATAGTTATGACCAAGTTTTAGAAAAGGAAGCAAAAGTTTGAGAGGTTATAATCTATGTAGTCTTTTTAACACAATATTAAGTAGTTAATCAATTGTCATCACATTTTTGCCTGCCTTTGAAGGCTTTTATGTGATGCTGGCGTTGATAAGTCAACTACTTTATATCTTTTCAATATGCTGATCAGATATTATTTTATCATTTTAATTGGCACGATTACTTCCACGTTCCGAGATTTTGTTTTAACTCCTGGGTTTCTCACTGAAGATGCTAGCTGTAATTGCATGGATGTTCATCTCACTTGTTGGGCACTCAGCCTTGGTTGAGTGGAAGTTTCTTTCAGTTTCTTTAAGCTATGGGAAATCAGAGCCATGATGTTTGCTCCTGCCAAAAGCTTTGTACCATTGCCACAGTTCACTCTCTGGCCACTTTCTCAGGTTGAGCTCAGCTTTTCACCACCTCACTGCCCTACCTGCCACATTGTGCTTCGGTTGCATATCTTCCATCATGTTGATTACTGACTTGTAGCTTTGCAGCAGCGATAGATTCTACCTCTACTGTATGTTGCTGAAGTAATTATATCTAGCTATTCAAATGCTGGCCAGCCATTTGTCATCGATGCTTTTGAGGCTTAAAGTAATCCCAGACTCTACTCTTCATACCCTATCTGCGCCAGGTTTTGCTCACTATCACAAATGTCCATGTTGGCCTTTATTGGTTTAACGCCCCCCCAAACATCATTTAAGACTCTTTCATTGCCTTCCACAACTCTTTGATTCCTGTAACGATCTCCTGTCATAGAATCCCTACAATGTAAAAAGAGGACATTTGGCTGTTGAATCTGTGCTGACCCCCTGAAAAGCATCCCCCACCCTATCAGTGTGACCCCGCATTTACCATGGCAATCCAGGTAGCCTGCATATCCCTAGGTACTATGGGCAATTTAGCCCTGCCACTTCACCCTCAAATCTCCTTTCTTCTATCTTTTGCCTTTTTTTTTTACATTCTTGTCTCTCTTCGTCCCACCATTGCTGGCTGTTTTTGTTTCTGCCATTTAGGCACCGCATTCTGGGTTTCCCTATTTGAATATGTAATAAACTTAGTATAATATTCATAATTTCCCTGAAATTATGAAAGAATCACTCTCTCGTAAGGAAAATGAGAACTCCCTGCAAGGGCTTGTGTTTCCAATTTGTCAACCGTTATACATTTCTTTGGGTTTCAAATCTTTTTTATTGCATTTAATAATAATGCTCTCAAAACTGCTTTATCCAGTTAAAAATGGCAAATTAACTATTACAAAATAAATTTACAAGTTTTAAAACACCACAAGCCCTTAACGGTGGGTAGATTTCTGGTTGTTTTGCCTGCTGTCTCTTGTTCCTTTGTATGTCTGGAACTGTCACCTCTCTTTCCTGAACCTGTACTCCTTAGTTCCTGTAATCTGCCTTGCTTTTCACTTAACAATGTAAACTCTACCATCTACTGTTTTATGTTGTCTTAACTTCCCAATGAGAAAATAGAAAATACACTTAACAATGCTTCATGGGAAAGAAATACTTTACGGCATTTGCCAAACAAACTTGCACTATTTTGCTACAAATCCCTTCTCCCCTCCATCTGCCTTGTCCTTTTTAAAACTAACCTCTTCAATCATGTATTTGTTTGCTCATCATGGCATCTTCTTTTGTTGGTGTCCTTTGATTTGTACAGTTATACTTCTGTGAAGCATCTTAATGTTTTTCTATTTAAATATACTGAACAAATGTTCCAAATTAAGTGACTACTGTTCAGTTTAGACAGAATATAGCAGCAAGTTATTTGACTTGGAATTTTACAATAGTTAAGCCTAATGCTGTCTGTAAAATGTAGCCTTTCAACCTAGGTACAAGAAAGCAATTGGAAGCAGAAATCCTTTCAGATATATTTTTGGATTTCTCTCGTGCTCTTCATTGCCCCCAGTCCAAGGGGTCTTGAGGCCAATAGTAACACCTGTAACAATGACTGTGACTGAAATTCAGTGGCAGCTTTTCTAATTTCCTGCCATAGTTGTTTGAAATTAATTTATCAACCTTTTAAATTCACCTTTTTGATGGGCACAATGTACTCATTTTTCCAGTAGCTTTGTGTGTGGTATGTGTTAGAAAACCTTGAAAATCTAAAATGATTAAAAATAGGTTGTCGATATTTGCATCCATATGATCAAGGAGAATGAGCTGAATCTGAAATTGGCCTTATTTCAACCTTTCAAGATTCTTAACAGATAGCACTGTTCAAATTTGGATTTGCATTTATACTTTGCTTGAGTTCCTGGTTTCATATTTGTAGCAATGCTTAATTTTTGAGCAGAAAGTTGATTGTTTTCCCCTGAAGAGAACAAGCTCCCCACGGACACCTAGTGATGACTTGTACACCAGCTGGAAACCAGCTCGGATTCAAGGCTCTGGAGTAGATCAGATGGGACGGCACAGATTTGTGAAAACCGAGCAACATAAGGGTTTCTCCGTCACACTGCCACCACCCCCCACAACCAGAAAGGGAATTAACTGAAATCTGTATAATACTCATCTTGCCGAATTGAGATACATTCAAAATGCACTGTTTAAAATATTAATTAGTAACTATTTTGTTTGCCTTGGGTATGTAAACCTGTTTCTATTTTAATGTCATTAGCAACAGCGGAGGCTGGAGAGCTAAAAGTAGTTAATAAAGCAAATCAAAGGATTTACAGACATGGTAAAACCTTTGGAACTTGTCAAGCCTTTAAAATGTAACTATTGAGTGTCTGCTTAGCTAATATGTAACTGTTAGATGGGGCTAGTTTTGGTGATTACTCTGCGTAATCTAGTTTTAATGAAATATCTGTTCTTGTCAGTGGAGGCAATACTTTTGTTTGAGTAAGTAAGAATCAAAATATATATGCCAGATGGTGTATAGCCTATCAATTAAAGTTACTTAATTAGGTGTTTTTTTTAAAAAGTGTTTTACTTTAATTATCCGGCTGGTTGATTTTGGTTTTCTTTTCACCCTTCATAACGTTTGAATGAACAAATGTTGACTACTCTTACTACAAATCAGCCAGTTTGTCTGGCAAGTTATAAGATTGTAATCATACAATTTTAATTTTCTTTTAAAAACATTTTTTTTTAACTGAGAGCACTTTGAACATTGTTCCACACTTCCTATTGTGCATTCCTGTTGTATGTTTTGTTTTTAAAATATGTTCATTCCTCGTTTCATAAATGTTTTTGAATGGTATCGGAAAAATGTTTGGGACCTAAGCACAACATTTAGCTAACTGTAGTTTTACTTTTGTTTTTGTTTCAGGCTCCTTAGCAGATCCCAAAGAGATACCTGGACTTGCCCATTTTTGTGAACATATGCTTTTCTTAGGAACTGAAAAGTATCCAAAGGAGAATGAGTACAGTCAGTTCCTCAGTGAACATGCTGGGAGCTCAAATGCATTTACCAGTGGAGAACATACCAACTACTATTTTGATGTATCAAATGAGCATTTGGAGGGTGCCTTGAATCGGTAATTAATGACAAAATAGTTAATTTCTCTGTTTTGTGTGTTCACCTGTCAGTTTGCAGCTGCACACTCTTCTGTTGCTGCATTTCTTTCACTTCTTCATCCCAAACTTCACCTTTTGATGAAAAATTCCTTTGTGTGACCCTTCACATTGTTTGAAGAGTGAACAGCTCCTTTCAGTGCATTTACATAGGGAAGCTGACCTGTTCGCAATTGGATGTATTTATTTTGTATTCATATTTTGACAGGTTTGAATAATTTATGCAACCTTAATTTCTGATACCTTTCTGGCAGAGAGCTTCTGTACATTGAGAACTTGCATACTTAGCTTCTCCTGCCTCTCCCCTCTTGTTGCAAATTGTTTTGGCCATTAAATTACAGCATTGGAAGTTAATTTAAATATAGGCGAGCTTCAAAGATGAGATCATTTGTTTGGAAGGTCCGTAGTACAATGCAGCATGCTAGTGTAATTCCATCTAACAGCTAACTCCAGGTCCATAGCAATGTGGTCGACTCTTAACTGCCCTCTGGGCAATTAGGGATGGGCAATAAATGCTGCCTGGTCTGCGACACCCTCATCCCGTGAATGAATAAAAAAAATTATTAACTTTTGTTTTGTGAAGTAAACAAGGGTTAGTTTCTCATGGCAACATAATGGTGCCCCTTTTGCCCTATGTTAGATCAAGCATTTCTTGATCAGAACCAGATTATCACCTGTTCACTCAGTATTACTGAGATGAATCCAACTTGATTCTATAATTAATCTTAAATATATTCTTTATTTGAAGGGGTCTTTAAGGTCTTCTGAACCACTGCATCCAAATCTGAGGTAGGTTTGGAGACAGGAATCAAAAATCAGGCCATTTCCCAACTTCTCCATCTTGTCTCCTGCTGGTAGTATCTGCGCCCCATATTATTTTCATGGTGGATGGGTGGGACAGGCTTTGGTAGGCCTGTTATTGTCAGAACAAGGCTGGCATGCATACGTTAGGGCACATACTTTATTCAATGGAATATTGGCTCAATTGAGCGTTAGGCACCCTAGTTCTTGCAGGCCCGTCCCATTACCTCCGTTGCATCCAATCTGGACAGAACTTGTGATAGCTATCAATACATTTGGATGCCTTTGAAATGCTCATAAAACTATCCAAATAAACAGATTCAAAAACTTTAATCCTAATTACTCCGATAAAATGTGAATTAAAATAAATGCTGTCTCCTTGATAACTGTCTCAAAAACCCTGCAAAGCTGAATCCAGTACTGGGGTTTGGAGCTCAGCAAATGAATTTCCATTTCCTTTGGCTACCTAAACAAGACCTACAAAGTCGAATACATTACACCTTTTTTGAGTAGTGGCCTGTTTTTCCCCAGCTTCAGAGGACTCAGCAGATGGCTGGACTGTCGATCAAAGAAAAGATTAACTCTTGGGATCCAAATGAATCTCAGTACTGTTGAATGCAGTGGAGCAATTTATCCTCGACGCTAAGCACTCTCATACCACTAACACTTTCATAATTCTTGTCTGTTTACTGGTCTTGACATCTTAGATAGAGCTCTGTCTGTCACATTTAACATGCACAAATAGATTGAAATGTGAATTGTCAATGCCATTCAAACCTGCTTGTCTAACAAATTAATTTGTGTCCATGGTTCACACCACCTCTGAGGTACAGTAAACCATATCACCTACCAAAACTGGCCTGACTTGGTGGCAATAGTGAGGAGTCTAGAATGTCATTCCCTGCATTAGAGTAGACACGGCCAGGACTGCAGAACAATAACATGGTACCTGCTTTCTTAAACTTGTACGTTAGGGGAAGCTTGGATACAGTCTAACCTGCCATTTTTAAATCCTGGCTCCTCCATTCCAATATTGACCAGTGTGTGAAAATTTAGTCCTATGATTTTGTTTTTGGAATCTTCTGACTATGAATTGAATAAGTTCAGCCCATCAGTCAGATATCTGGTGACAAGGTAGTGTTCCAGTTCATTGTACTGTTATTTTCCTTGTTTCTTTCTGATGCATGCCATTAACCAGTTACACAGAATGCAGCAGATAGGTACTGTATTAACCAAGCACCATTTATGATACTTTAGTAAATAGTCTGCATCTGTGTTGTTGGAATTTTGCTTTGTATTGTTTTAGGCATATTTAGTCGAGCTCTCTTTAAAACACATGTAGTGCAATGTGAATGTTTGTTCCTTGACGCTTTACTTAATCAACTTTTTCTTATAAATTAGGTTTGCCCAGTTTTTCCTTTGTCCTTTGTTTGACGCCAGCTGTAAAGATAGAGAAGTCAATGCTGTTGACTCGGAGCATGAGAAAAATTTAATGAATGATGCCTGGAGATTGTTTCAGTTGGAGAAATCTACAGGCAACCCAGAACATCGGTTTAGTTCATTTGGAACAGGTTAGTTTTTAAATACCAGTTCCGGTGAAAGGCCACAGCTTTGAAACGTGAAATTGGGGAAGTGTATTGTTTCTCTCATCCCACTATTCTGCTACGATCAGCATAAATGTAAATGCTTTATCCAGCTGCTGATATCACCAATTAGACACTTTTTAAAATTCTAAATCTAATATGGATAAAGATCCATCAACCAAGATTCTTTTAAAAATGGCAGAATTATAGATTTTGTTAAAACTAGACTTATTTGGCAAAGATATGAAGTGATGACCACAGTTTGAAGTAAAAATGTCTACCCTTCTAAAAAACTGATCTCTGACTATCTTTCCTGCGCAAACATGCACCCTCTCCCTCATGCGCGCCCTCTCCCTCAACCAGAAACTACACTGGACCAGGCACAAGGATACTGTGGCTGCAAGAGCAGGTCAGAAGTTGGAATTTTGCAACAAGTAATGCTGTTCCCAATTTCCCAAAACCTATCCTCCACCTACAAGGCACAAGTAATGAGTGTGACAATCCACTTTGCTGAAGAGTGCAGCCCCACCAATACTTGAGAAACTCAACACCATCCAAGAAGAGAATCATATTTCATTGGTACCCATCCACCAATATCAGCACTCACTCCCAATACCAATGCACAGTGGCAGCAGTATATACTATCTACAAGATGCACTGCAGAATTCAGCAAGGTTCCTTCAACGGCTGCTTCCAAATTTGAAATCTCTACCACCTAGAATGACAACAGCAAATGGACGGAAACAATGCCATCTACAAGCTCCCCACTCACCATCCTTACTTAGCACTTATTGCTATTCCTTCACTGGATCAAAATCCCAAACTCCCTCCTGAATAACACTGGCAGTATGACTGCATCAAAATGAATGAGGAGGTTCCAGAAGATGGTTCACCATTCCTTCTTATCTCTGCAGTGACTTAGCAGGCCACTTGGCTCAAGGGCACTAGGGATGGACAACAAACGTTGGCCAACCAGCAGTACCCATATTTTGTGAAGTGATGTATGTAAAAAAAAAAAAGCATAGGAAGCAGGTGCATTTTTCATGTATTAATTTGATAAGTAATATTAGGAATGGACTCTTGAAATTGGATGTTCACGTTGATGTATGAATATAGTAGTGTCTTTTTTTTTTCCTGGATGAACAACATAACGGTTATTGCTTCAAGATTTCTGGTCTACATTCTTAACTATTCAAATGATTTTTGAGCTTGTAGTTTGTGTTAAGTAGACATATTGTGCTATTAAATAGATGTAAATATGCTGTTACTGTCTGAGAAATGCACATGCTGATATGTCAACAACGTAATCTGTTTAAAAAACATTAAACTTGCATTTGGGTATTTTTAAGGATGCGGGTTGCTTTTTTCTTCTTTATTCTTTTATGGGATGGGGGTGTTACTGACAAGACTGGCATTTGTTGCCTCCCCCTCGTCCTCAAACTGAGTAGCTTGCAAGATCATTTTGGAGGGCAGTTAAGAGTCCAACCACATTAATGTGGGTCTGGAATCACATGTAGACCAGACCAGGTAAAGGGATTAGATTTGGTCCGTAAAGGATGTTAATCAATCTGATAGATTTTTACATTACTCAACTGGGAGGTGGGGCATGAGTTTCAACCCATGTTCTCAGATCTCTGAATCAGTAGTAATATGATCACTATATCACATTTTTCCTAAATGTTTAACACTTTTTTGCTGTCTTTCAAATTACCATTTGGTTACTGTATCAGTAATCTGCTGAATACAGCAAATTAGTTATTTCTAAAAGGAGACACAGCCAGAAATATTAATCTTACACTCATCGGGATTGCAAGGAACCAAACTTTGAAAGAGAACACAAATTAGTATAGTACAAGAAGGTACTCATTGGTTAGTGTGGATATTCAGCAGGATATGTTAACAGTCAATCTTAGCTAACTGACCAATCTCAGACCAGGCAGGTAGACTCGCTGGTAGGTCAGGATGTTTACTTTCAACAATAATGTACCTTCAAACATGATTTGTTGCAACATTTAGCATCTAAACTGTAGCATTCTTGACCTTGATTTTGAGGGCCTTAATAGTGCAAATGCAGAATTCATCTCCGGTTTTGAGCTACACTTTTAAATTTGAGCGCGGCATGTGACTCTTCCACCATGCAGTATACATTTCAAAATGGTTTTGTAAATTCATTAACTGTTCTTACCATTTTGACTAACATAGTTAAGAGTCTCTGAAAAGATTCCACTAACCATAAACACAGATATTCAGAAAAGCATTGTGTGCCAGTGTCTGATTTTCTGTAGTGATCAGTCACTAGCTGCTGTTACTTCATTATAATCAGTCCATCAGTTGCATGATAAAAGCATGTAGAAGTAGCTCAACAACTACAATACTAAACTCCTATGCATTTTAACATTTGCTCTTTGCCCGAGTTTGAAGATTAAGCTTGCTGTTATTGTATTTCAAATTTATTTGACTTTGCTGTAATTAAGTTGAAAATTGGTCGCTTCTTATTCTAGACTTCACCATATTCACATTGATATGTGCCTTCGTCTCGGTGGTGTGTGCTTTCAAGTTGTCTCTTACTTTGACTCCAACTAACTTTGTATTTGTCATTTCTCTGTCCTCTGGAAAAAGGATAATTTAATTTAGAATGCTTTCCATGCTGACAAATTACATTTAACAAAAGCTTACAAGATTTGAAAGAAATTGGTGAAAAGCGAGGAAAAGAGAAATGGAGTCATTTGGACTGAAGAACAGATTGGAATTAAAAAAACAGTTGGTGTTTAAAAACATGTACCATAAGCATATGTTGCTGTAGCTTGACGTCTGAAAATGGTGTCCTTGAAGGTTTTTATATAAAAAAAACATGCATTTTCAATTGTACTGTATAATAAAGCAGTATAGTTTAGTGAGACATTTAATTTAAAGCATTGGACAGTGAGAAATAGTGGTTGGTTCTTCAACAAAACTCATTTAATCAGGAGGAAATCAAGTGAAGGAAAAACTAAGCAGAATAGTTACTGAATGATTTATCAGTTCTCTTGATTTCACCTGCATGTGCAGATTAATTTGAGTACCACGAGCCACGAGAGAATTGTGTATCCTATATTTTCAGAGAATGCCAAACTATCCTGTGGCTCAAGTGAAAACACCAACGTTCGCATGAGAAAATCAGAAATTGTGCATTGAAAATTAATTTGGATGCTACAACTTGGTAGAAGAAAATATCTGCAGTTTTTCTGAAATTGGTTTGCTTATTTTAACTTTTTCTGCCTGACCTCCTGTGTGTCAGCAGTGTTTTCTGTCATCAGTATTTCATATGCTTTTAGTCATCAAATAAAAATTAGAATCATTCCATGATTCTTGCACTGAAGGAAGCCATTTAGCCTTTCAAGTCCATGAACACACTCTAAGGGCAGTTTAGCTAGTCCAACTTGCCTGCTTTTTTTTTTTGCCCAAAATCTACAATTCTTTTCCTTCAAGTAGTTATCCAGTTCCCTTTTGAAGGACACAGTGGAACCTGCCTCAATCACCTGCTGAGTTCCTGCATGCCAGATCATCACCTTGCCTTGAATTATATCTTAGTCGTGTTGCTTTTGGGTTTTTTTTGCCGCTTGCCTTAAATCTGAGTCCACAGTTTCTCCCTATATGTTTTGTTTAGACTGTTTATGAACACCTCTGTCAAATCACCTTTCAACCTTCTCTAAAAAAAACAACTGCAGCTTCTCCAGTCTTTGCTCATTGTTAGTGTCTAATCCTCAGAAATGTTCTTGTGAATCTTTTCCTGTACCATCTGTAAAGCCTTGCTGTTCTTCTTTGATGTCCCCAGTCAGATACGGTTTTCCAATTGAAATTAAATCAGTGTTTTTTAATGTTTATTATAACTTCCTCGTTTCTGTATTTGTGCTTTTATTTATAAAACTCCGGATCCTGTATGCCTTATTAATTAGCTTCTTGACTTGGCCTGCCACCTTCAATGATAAATGAACATGTACCAAGAGATCCTTCTCCTGCACTCCTTTAGAATTGATTATGGAGGTGCTGGTGTTGGACGGGTGGATAAGGTCGGAAATCACATGACACCAGGTTATAGTCCAACAGGTTTATTTGAAAACACAAGCTTTCGGAGTCTTGCTCCTCCTTCAGGTGTTAGTGACAGAAGTGGCATCAGTCACAATTTATAAGTAAAAGATCAATGAGTTACACAACTGATGAGGACATATTAAACAAACCTAAGATGCTGTTAAATCTTTCATCAGTTAGAAGGTTTTAGTTGATTATTATGTATATGTAAACCTCAATTTCTTTCAAGTCACTGCTCTGTGTGCACATATGTTGTATTTTTTTCAAAAAGTACACAATTTATAAGACAGTCAATGTGGTATTTTATAAATTCCTACTCTAGAAATAAAACCAGTCTGACTGCAAACCAAAATACAAACAGATTCTAAACAAGGCTTCACACCTAACATGTATTGTCTACCTGAAAAGTCACCTTTAGTTCTCTCAGGCAGTGCATTGAAAGAAATGCAGGGATTTACATATACACATTAATCAATTAAAAGCTTCTAACTGAGTAAAGGCTTAACAGCATCTTAGGTTAAGTAAACAAATGGTAGCGGGTCAGTCGACAATCAAAAGGCCTTTAGAGTATGGTTCCGTTTAGTCTGATCTCGGGCTTCAGCTTTCCTGATTACTTTATATATTCCTTGATTTTCTGAAAGACCAGAAATCTATTTTGACCTTTGAGTATACTGTGTGTTGGTGCATCCATAACCTTCTGGGGTCAAGGGTTCCAAAGATTCACAACCCTTTTGAGTGTAGAAATTTCTCCTCCCCTCTGTTATAAATGATTGGGCCCTTATGCTGGAAATGTACCTTCTTCTTTCCTCTTTTCTCTGGATTCCCCAGCCATGAAAAACAACCTTTGTCTGTTGTGTAAAGTCCCTTCATAATCATGCAAGTTACAATGAGATCACCACCTCTCATTCTTAACTGAAGAAAATATAGACCTAATTTGCTGGGCCTCTAGTGAATCTTAGCTGTCCTGTCTCTAACATTAGTGTATATTTCCTTTAAATATAACTTGCACGCAGTGTTCCGCATCTGATATCAATCAGATCCTGTAGAATTGTAGCAAAATTTCCTTTTCTTGTACTCAATCCCCTTGTTGTAAAGGCCACCATGGTATTTGTTTTTCAAATTGCTGCTTGTACCTCTATGCTAGCTCTTTGTATTCTTTGTCCAAGTACATCAACTCTCTTGGTATAAAAATTTAAGTTTTACATATTTTCAATAAATATTGCTCTTCTACACTTCCAACAGAAATTAATAACCTTGGATTTTCCCACATTTTACACCATCTGCCACCTTATTAATCACTCGCTTAACCTGTCAACATCTCTTTGCAGCCTTTTCATCTCTTCTACACAGCCTGTGTTCCTATCTGGCTTTTGTAACATTACATTATTACTGATGTTTTATTACTGGATGAGTCAGATCCCACACTGAAGTTTGGCTTGATAGGTCATATTTTGCTTTTATTTGGTATGGTAGTCTCCCCAAAATGCAAATGCAAAGCTGCAGATTTTGTTATAACAATAAAACAAATTTATTATTCAAAAGAAAAGATAAAGAATAAACCAAATAAATTTTATACAACACCATTTTGAAAGTTTTCGAAGCATGCAGTAAAGTTACAATTCCATCTATGTTAACACCATGATTTTACAGTACTCAAACGTCAGATACAATCCCTTGTCTATTACAGCTGTAGACTTGACTTTCTTCATTCAATTAATTTCAATTTCAAGTCTATCTTGATTTTCCACACGCAGTCAAAGCTCAGTTCTAAATAATCCCTTTGGTATTCTAGTTAAACACGCTGGTCTGGAAGTTTCAAACTAAAACCCTTATATAGAGGTAACACATTTTCTAGGTTTTCTGAACTGCTTTTTCTAGGAGAAACTTTAATACATCTAACATAACCAGGACTCTGAACTAAAACTAAAAGACTTCCAAGTTATGCATTCTTCCCGATGCAAAATAATTCAATTTCTGATCCTGCTAACTGAATGCAATCAAATGCTATTTAGTGTTTACTCTGACCTGTTGTAAAACTCTCCCAATGCAAACAAATTTCCATTCACATCCCAGTTACTCCTCGTCTTGCTGATTTTTGAAAAAAAAACGGCTCCACACATGCTGACAAGTTAATCATTAATCCTTGTCATGCCCAGGGGCCAAAATGTACTTGCTGCTCATTCAAAACAAAACTCAAAAATAAATGATATTAAAATGTACTTATTACACATTTACATGAATGATCAAACTTTAATTCTTCTCTCTCTTTGTCTAACAAGGAGAAGGAAGTTAAAGGAAATGCAGATAGAGGTAGATAATTCTGATGGCAGTATGTTCTAGTGGAGCATAAACATTGGAACAGATTGGTTGGGCGAAATGGCCTGTTTGTGCTGAAAATTGTGTGACAATACAGAGTAGCCGAGTTGCCTTTTATTTTTGCTGCATACTGTCTCTTAAAAACTGCCATTGACTGGCACTGAAGTTAACTGGAGATTTTTCTTTATCTGACTGATAACAAGGCCTGAGAGTTAAAGGATAAAGAAAATTCCTGACTACCGTTTTTGATTTAAAAACTATAATAATTTGTTTTAAAAATAGTATTAGTTTACTTGACATTACCATCCACTTGATGTAACCACAAAGGTAAGATGACAAAGTTAAATTTGAGTGGTCAGTGAATGATGCCTGTGCATTTGAAATCCGGTATTGCAATGCAGCCTATTCTCAGTGGGTAACTTCACTGAACGGGGGGAGAGTGGACTGCAGATCTGTTGACAACGCTCCAGTTCTCTGGTCTGCTTTCACTTCAGATTTATTGGAAGGTCAGATGGAATGTTTGGGTTTTTGGACTAATACTTCACTTTGTGTCTCATTGTGCTGAGTGCAAAAATAACTGTTTCAATGATTAACTGTCATTTGCACCTTTTTTATGTAAAATTGTTTCACGAAATAGCAGTGCTTCGTGTTATGTTAACCTTAACACTGATAGCTGTGACTCAGTTGATCGCACTTGTATTTGAGTCAGTTTAAATCTTCAACTTCCGCGCCCGGACTTTCAGAGAAAAGTCGAAGCTGACACTCCAGCGGTGTAATAAAGGAGTGTTGCATTATTGAAGTTCATCAGTTCTTCTGGACAGTAATTAACCTGAAACATTTGACCTAACTCTCTCTGTGTCTCCAATGATGCTTCTAGACCTGCTAGTAGCATATTCTGTTTTTATTTCAGAGTTCCATCTCTGCAGTGTTTTGCTGTTGAATCTTAATGAGCAAATTCACCAATACATAAAATTACTTTAGAGTGCTTCATTTAGCTGCTTAACCTGTGAGACCTGAAAAAGCAGTTTGTCAGAACTGAAATTGTGGTGTTAGGGTTCTTGATTGCAACCTTGTTGCTGCAGCCTCACCAATTTGGGATTACAAAAACTATTCAAATGCGCGCCCAGATGGTTGATGTGTAAACTTGGAAAACGATGATGTTTGAACAATGATTCAAGTTATTATATTGCTTGAAACTGCCTCTATTTCCAATTTTAGGCAACAAGTTCACCTTGGAAACTAGGCCAGCAGAGATGGGCATAGATGTACGACAAGAACTCCTTAAGTTTCACTCAACTAACTATTCATCAAACCTGATGGCTCTCTGTGTCCTAGGGAGAGGCAAGTACTTTATTGGGTAAAATCTTTTTGTTAATTTGTAATTCTTCAACTACACAATGCACAATGGTGTTCTCCCCAATCTTAATTACTTTACATTTGCAATGTGAATATCTCAACTGTCCAATGATCTTTTTCACGTGTTGAAGAAATACTTTCAAACAATAGATAAAATGCCATTTGAGTATCTAGGGGAACTTCATTGATGAAAGTTCTGATCCGTAAAATATTGAGTTTGCTTTTCATTTCTGTCAGAGGCACTGGGACCTTGGTTATCTAGATTGGAAAAGATCTTTTAGGTTGGTAGGTAACACATCTTCCCACAGTACCAAGAAGAAAGAGTACTATCTGCAGTTAAGGAATCTGCAAAGAAAGATGAAACTTAGAATTTTCTTTTTAAATTCTTATCTCTGAGGAATTCCAACAGAGTTCCTGCATCATTCTAGGTTGAGGGGAGTGCCAATGTCATGTCAGTGTTCGTATTTTTAAGCTATATCTGCTCTTGTAATGGATTTTCAACCTTTCCTTTGGAACACCAATCAGAAAATCAAATTTGATTGAATACTTGAAGGAAATCAACTGTTGAATGTGTGTGGTTCTACATTATGTAGATTTGAGACGTATTGCATTGCTGTTGTGATGTCAGCAAGTAACTTAACATTCAATGTCAGTTGTAAGCTATTTGTGAGATGAACGAACATTCTAATTTCTGTAGCTTACAATTTTAAGATTGGTAAACAGGTCTTAAAACGTTAAACTTTTGAATGAAATGAGCAAATGAGCAAGGAATTTCTGATTCTTGCAACAAGGGATCCTGTCAACTGAGGATTGAACTAATCATAAATGGGTTCACTCAGGATTCACTACTGCAATGCTTTGCTGGCTGGCCTGCCAAATTCCATTCTAAATAAATTTGAGGTCATCTGAAACTGTCTGTCCTAACTCTGTGAGACTCGTTCACCTAGCGCTCATATGCTTCCTGATCTACTTCAATTTCTGATTCCACAATCCCATTCTTGTTTGAATTCTCACTCTCTTTTTAAATCCTCACATGGCCTTGCTCCTCGAGGCCTATAAATTTCAGAGATATCCACGTTTCTCTAATTCAACCTCCTATCAGGTCTTTCTGGTCTTTCAATTCAGGAATTCTCTCCTGAAAAGGCTGTCCATCTGTTTGTTAAGAACCTCCTTAAAAGCTACCTGTTTGAGTTAGCTTTTGGTCATCAGCTATAATATTTCCTTATGCATCTTTGTTTGATATGCTCCTCTGTAAGTGCATGGGGCTGTCTTAATGTGTTAAAGGTGCTTTAACAAGGTGAATTAATAACCAGGTTCTTATATTAATCACAGTTGCTGTTAGATCATGGAATGCTCTATCACAGTAAGTAGTTGTAGTGGAGGCCATTGCATCTAATGAGAAAAGAGAATGCGAGACCATAGGGAGCAAGTGGTACAATGGGAGTTGTTTTCCATTGCAGTTGCAAAACAAAGTGGCATACGTGCCTGAGCTGAATGGCTGCCTTTGTTGCCATACAGAAAAGGAGGCCTGATTGGATCATGAACACACAGTGTGGACTTAGTGTGGATGGCTGTTTCTGTATTGTAACATTCTGTATACTCATCTAGGGTTTAATCAAAGATTTTAACATTCTAACTTGAGAAAATTATGTTCACCAAACTTTGTTAAGACAGTGTGGCATACTGTAGATATCAGCAGTAATGTTGTTAGAAACTAACCCAAAGACCTTTCGGAATGTCCTGTCAATTATTATGGGAACTAACGTTATTGTATTCAAAATTTGTTTAAATGCTGTACAATGCACTTGCAATTTATTTTTAAACAAGATATCTGAAATACTCTGCTTTATAAAATAAAGCTTGCATTTGATTTGCCTGCTGGTGCAGGTAACCACCATAGGAAAGGGTCCTGACCCGAAACGTCAACTTTCCTACTCCTCAGATGCTGCCTGGCCTGCTGTGTACCTCCAGCTCCACGCTGTGTACCTCCAGCTCCACGCTGTGTTACCTCTGACTCCAGCATCGGCACTTCTTGCTATCTCTAGGAATTAATCTACGTTTCTTGGCTGTGTTTCAGATATATTGTTTGATTTAATTATTAGTTGAACTGATCTCTGAGCAGAACGTTGAATGCTTCAATGTAGCGAAGAAGATGCTATAGCCTTCAACACTGCAGACAATCTGAAGAAATCATTTTTCAATTCAATTTCTTATTTGTTTTAGTTTTTTGTTGTAAAATTCACCATAATTATCTGAATCCCTTGTTGGACCTATTTTGAGTACTTGAACTTGAGTTACCTTTCAAGAATGCCAGTACTTTTTCATTAGAAAAGTCTACTGGTATGAGCAGCTCAAAGTGGGATTGATATCAGATTTTGGAGTTTCCTAGCTGCTTGTCCCCTTTCAACATAAATAGATTTGCATTTTGGAGCAAATCACTATTTTTATTACAATTAATTGAACCAGATTTTAATTTGCATTTAATTTTTGAAGGAGAAGAAGAACATTGGATTCAGAAATCACAGTAACATTTAAAATTAGCTTTAATACGTTTATGGTTTAGGTATTTCCAGTGACAGCTTGTTACTTTTCTAATTTTAGAAGAGAAATCCAATTAAGAATAGTTTGCCCTTGTAGCTTATTGCATCAGGATATGTTGCAGCATGATACTGTAAATAGTTTCTTTTTGTTTAAGAAACAAACCTTTCTGTCCCCATTTTTAGGGGATGTGGTTTGTTACTTTGTCCTTCTTTTGCGATCCGACTGGTAGCCAGTCAAACTTGCATTATTGACAGAATGAAAGTGGAATTTGGATGTCAAAGAATCTGGTGAAAGTTTTTGCGCAAATTCAGAATTCCTTCCAGTACATGTTCCATAGTTAATGAGGTTTTGATTTGCTTTAATCAGCGCTGCCTTAATCCACAGACTTCATTGATTGGGATGTCAGAAAAATAAGACATTTAAGCCATTTAAAATAACATTTGTCACATATTTAAAGTGAAGAGTAAGTTTAGAAAATTTTTTTTGTTGAAAGACCACTTGTTGAAATGAGCCAAGGGCTCATTTGACTCCCTTGCCTGCCTCCCCACATATGTTAAAGTAACATGCAAAAGGTTTTGCTGTAATGGTTATCTAACATTTCAGTCAGTTAAGGCAGCTTGGATCATGCCTTCTCCCAGCTGAGCTACCCTTCAGTGCTAGGTCATGGTAACCCAGCAATTCCATTTCAAATAAGGAGAATCATGGTTTCAGACAGCTCACAGTATCATAGAACCATTTGGTACAGAAGAGGCCCTTTGGCTTATCAAGTCTGTACTGCCAAAAATATACCGCTACCTAAATTAGTCCCACTTTTCTACACTAGGTCCATTCCTTGAATGTTATGAGGCTTCAAGTGCTCCTGCAAATACTTTTTAAAAGTTGAGATGTTTCCCATCTCAACTACCCTTCCAGATCCCCCTCACCCTCTGGGTGAAAACATTTTCCTTAAACCGCTATAAACCTCATGCCTTTCAGTTTAAAACGATGGTACCTTGTCATTGATTCAGCTGTGAATCGAGATTTCTGGTTTCAGATGTTTTTGTTTTTTGATTTTTGACCTCTTGCTTGTGATCTCATGTGCGCTCTTGCATGATCTTGCGCTCGCACACTCCCTGTCCTGCTCCCACCCACTGACTCCCTGCCCTGCTCCCACTCCCAATCTGTTTTCTGCTAAAAATGGAAGCTCTTTATGGCTTTTTGCAGGAGTTGTCACATGATGGGAATTGGGAGCTTCAAGTTAGCAATATAAATGTGATGTATGTGTACTCAAATGATCTGTTGGTTCTAGAATCCCTGGATGATCTGACTGACCTGGTGGTAAAGCTGTTCGCTGAGGTGGAGAATAAATATTTACCTGTCCCTGAATATACTGAGCATCCTTTCCAGGAAGAACACCTGAAGGTAGTTGCACGACTTCGTAATTTTCCTTTTTTATTTGCATTTTTTTCAAGCTGTATACAAATGGAGTTTATTTTCATGCATGTATTCACTTGGCAAATTTTGCGGTTGAGTTCAGACAAGGACATTTTTCAGTTTGTTTCATCGGATTCTAAAAGTTGTGAATAGACTGACACTTAAAATAGTGTTGAATTTTTAATTTAGTTTGCAAAAGAGGCAGAAATAGGGTGTAACATTTTTCATGGAAAACTGTCAAGTGACAAGAAAAATGGTGATACTTCAAAGTTAGTGTGATTACTTTAACAGACAAGTTGTGATGAAAACTTTTGCCTGTCCTCTGAACTGGGAATCTAACTTATTTCGGTGAACAGAAGTTCAAGAATATTCAAGAATAGCTGCAAAGTTACTTTTTAACCCTAAAGTTTGCTGCATATTTCATTAGAATTTGAATACAGGACGACACACTCAGCACCTAAAAGAGAAATATTTAACTGATGTTTGAGAAATTGCCTACTTCAAAATCAGGTCCCTAGCTTGAATAGATTTTTGATATTGGAGTAATTTCATACAGTAACTACTCAGCTGTGAAGCTTAGTGGTAAAGTATTACAACTTCCTGTACTTGAATGGTTTGCAACAAAATTCTGCAGATCTGTTCAAAGATTTGCAAGTCCTGCTCTGCAATTATGTCATCATGTCAAATTCCTTTTTGCAAAATAATCCAGCATAGAATAAAAGTTAATTTTCCCCATATTTTATTGTTTGTTATTTTGGTGGGAGGTTTCCTCTGCATGTAAACTTTGTACATTTTCAAAAAATTCAGTTGTATTTTCTTAAAAAGTGTCTGGTTGGGCAAACAAAGGAGAGATGTTGTGTGCATGGATTTTTGGAAGATGCTTGATAAAGTGTCAAACAAGATTGTTAACAATTTCATTTGTGGACAATGAGTGTGCGAGTAGACAATCCATAAAAAGGCCAATAGTATTCTGGATTTATGAATTGGCAATGACTAAAATAGTAATAAGTTTGTCAAAATAGTAATTGTATATTGGATAAACACTTAGCAGTTTTGACTGGCTCATCATTCAAAGGCCATTAAAACCATTGAAGATGTAGATTGTAGGTTTGTGCAGATAATGGCAAGCATGGTAAGCTACAGTATGAGAAGAAGTTTGAGATGCATGGGACGCTATTTCCATTGAAGTAAAGAAGACTGAGAGATTTAATGAAAGTTTCTAAAAAGTGTTTGATGTTTATTGGGTGCATTGGGAAAACTTGATTTTTTTCCCAGGTTTTGGGAGATGTGTGGCTTTTAGTTGAAAACAATCACTTGCAAGGAGAAAAATAGCTGAGAGAAATTTCTTTACTCCTAGGTTTTTCTTAGTATCCCTGCAGTGTGGAAATAAGCCTTTCGGCCCAACATGTCCACACCGACCCTCAGAGGATCCCACCCAGAATCATCCCCCTATAACCCACCTAATCTACACATCCCTGAACACTATGGGCAATTTAGCATGGCCAATCCACCTAGCCTGCACATCTTTGAACTGTGGGAGGAAACCCACGCAGACAAGGTCATTGGATCCTAATGCTGCTCTGCAGTCTGGCCAAAACAGAAGCTGTTACATCCCTTTTAATGTTGGATAAACATCTGAATTTGAGAAATGCACAGGGTTATAGGGAGGGAAGAGGCAGTGGGATTAGCATTTTATTTGACTTTAGCAAGAACTGGTTGAGAACTGATGGACTAATTTTGTCCTTTTATGCATAAAAACCTGTGGTTTATTGTTTGCAGCAAACAAAGTGTGTCTGTGTGTATGTGGCTACAAGAGCAGGTTAGAGGCTATTAATTGTGCGACAAATAACTCTCCTGTCACACCAATGTCTGTCCACAAGGCACAAGGCAGGTATGTTATTGAATACTGCCCACTGGCTGGATGAGTGCAATTCCAACGACAATCAAGAAGCAAGAAGCTAGAAACTATCCAGAGCAAAGCAGCCTGCTTGATTGGCACCCCATTCACTGCCTACACATTCACTTCCTTCACCAGAGCTCAGTGGCAGTCATGTGTACAATCTATCACATGTACTGCATTAACCCAAGGTTTCTCTGACAGCACCTTCCAAACGAGTGACCTGTACACTCAAGACAAGAGTAACAGATGTATGGGAACGCCACTATCTGTAGGTTCCCTTCCAAGCCACATACCATCCTGACTTGGAACTACATTGCTGTTCCTTTACTGTAACTGGGTCAAAATCCTGAAACTCCCTTTCTTGGCAGCTCACCGCTACCTTCTCCAGGGCTATTCAGGATAGGCAATAAACGCTGGCCCAGCCCACGTCCCGTAAATGAATTAACAAAAAACCATCTCGAAGTTGTGTCCCTGTGGTCACTATCAATGAAGATTAGTTAATACTTGTTGCACAAGTAAGACAAGAATATTGATTGATGTTCTGTTGACCTCTTGGAGAACTCTGAATTCAGAATTGATCAGATCCAGTGATTGGACAAGTGTAGATCATTCAGATTGCAAATTAGGTGCATCTGAGGAAGGTCACTTGTAGAATTTTGACCGTTGCATCCTGAAAGTTACAATCTCAATCTCTCAGTACATGCAACTGTTTTTATTTTACATTTACATTTTTATTTTGCGAACACAACACTACCCAGAAATTCAGTTCCTGGGACCTTTCCCTTTTTTGTGTGAGGAATAATTTCTTTTGTCCTCTGTTGAATAATGAAAATTTCAAACAATTATAAAGCAGTTGTTAATATTTGTCCAAAAAATGTGACACAAATTTTATCCTCTGCTTTCATTGTCCCTTGCTGGCATACTTGGTTATTTATAGGAATGATTTTTGCCATTTCTATTTCATCCAAAGGGATTGTGTTTGGACCATTTCACCCCATTATCAGTTTAGTGTGATAATATTCACACTAATGCTGCCAACTCTGCAGTGTTTTATATTTTCTCCTGTACCTCCTGGAAGTTTGTGACGAGTAAACTATTCCAAGGATTAAGTTTTCAAACTCCTATTTTTCTAAAAACTGAAAGAACTGCGGTTGCTGTAAATTAGGAACAATAACAAAGTTGCTGAAAAAGCTCAGCAGGTCTGGCAGCATCTGTGAAGGAGAAAACAGAGTTAACGTTTCGGGTCTAGTGACCCTTCCTCAGAACCTGGGTGCTGCCAGACCTGCTGAGCTTTTCCAGCAACTTTGTTCCTATTGTTTCTAATTTGGATTCAGAGGCCAAACACAAATTTGGACAACTATCAAACAAGAAAGGGCCTTTGGACTGCTACGTTAGAAAGAAAGATTAATTAGACAAATTGCTTAAGTGGGTACAAAGTGGTAGATCACATTACAAATAATGCACAGAGAAAAAGAAACAGGGCTACACTCCAAGAACAAATGCAGAAAGCAAGGATTAAAGTGGAGAGTATATTATTTCAGCAGACTTGACAAAATAAACGGAGTACTAAACTACACAACCAAAAAGAGTTTGCTGTATGGTGTTACTTGCATCACAGAAGAATTTAGCTTGTTCCAATGCAAAAGTTCTTCATACCATTGAGTCACTTCTTTAGTACTATAATGAAAGGATGCTTCAGTACAATGAGAGAAGGTAGTGTAATGGAATTAAAGACCTCAAGCAGTACGTGAAGAATAAGCAAGGTGCTTTATGGTTTCCTGGCCAACGTTCTTCTTGCTCTAGCAATGTCCTGCAGTGCAAAAATAGTCCTGCATCTGACTACAAAATGATTCATGACCTCGAAACACTTGAAACTATCCTGAGAGGTGCAATGGATACAACTTGCAAGCAATTTCTTTCTCTCTCCACTCCGATCAGTACAGCATGTCAGAGGAAAATCATGGTGAAACAGAATAACACTCTGGTCACACCTTAAATAATTCTTGTTCTGTCACCAAGTGGAACAAAGAGATTTTCAGTAGTTCAGAGAAAAATTTTCAGCCTTGTGTCTGAAAATTGATTTATGAGCAATGAATTAGCATATTCTTCCGATAGGTCCTAAGTATATGTATTCCCTTTTGAACTATGTAAACCGGTTGAATAGTAGATAAAAATTAAATGCAAAATTGTGAGACAAATGGAACTGGTGTCAAAACTGTACAAGACAGTGTAAAATTAATCAGTACAAGAGAGAAAGTGGGATTTGGGTGACTGTAAGTAGTTGCAGTTTTTTGTTGCTACTCCAGTAATTAAGGTAGTACTACAGTGGTAATATGCAAAATGGAACAGAGCAACTAGTCAGTCTAAAATTATGGGACCATTTGATAAACCGTGATGACTGTACAATTAGGTTCAATGTAAAAAATTTTTAAAAGGACAAACCTACTTGGCAGGAAATGTAATGAAATTAAAAAGGACATTACTCTTAGGTAATCGAAAAAAAATTTCAAAAAGAACTTCACGTGGATGATCAGAAATATTTAAGCAAGAGGTGAAAATCTGAGTAACTGCTGGTGGCATGCTTGGTGAGACAGTGCAAATTTAAAATAGGTTTAAATGGGGTGTTGAAATGAAACAGAAGAGAAAATAATTAGAATTCTCAAGTTCTGTACAATTGTTGATGCAGAGCATATAAAATTAGTTGCTTGAAATAAGGGAATATTGAAGTTTATGGGTAGCAAGCAACTGAGTAGGAATAGAAACCAAAAGAACCGTGGATTCTGGAAATCAGAAACAAAAACAGGTCTGTTCACTCGACCTGCTGAGCTTTTCTAGCAATTTCTACTCACAACTAAAATCAGAAATAGATTAAGTCTAACACAGACTTGGAGGAGCCAAGTGACCCAATTCTGTACTGAAACATCCTATCATTCAATGTAACCGTCTGCTAAACTGCTATTTAAACACAACATTTTATGGTACACCCCCATGGGGCTGGATTTTCAGATTTAGAAATTTGATTTCACTTCAGTTATTAATTCGCAATGGACTTCGATTAATTTATTAAAAGCATTATTTAAGATCAAGTATTTGAGTAAGAGATTTTTTCCAACTTTTATTCTTGTTTTGTAATGGCTGTATTTGCATTTTAAGAATTCAAAAAGATTGCCTTTTTAAATGTAGAGTAAATTCAGCCGTACTTCAGTATTTTATTTATGTGAAAGATAACTTCTGATAATCAAGAATTATCTAAAACTGTGCAGAATCTGATGCCCACTGTTTTACCCTCTTAGCTAGATAGATGTAAGACTTTGGTTTTTGAAACAAGGGTTCGTCAATATCTGCTCCAATTCTTAACTTTTTTTTACATTTTTACGATGAAATGAATGAATGAATTGATTTATTTATTTGAAAATGTTATACTTTGTTATATTCTCATTCAAGTGCATTTCTAGACAGCTTTTTATCATGTCCTCTTTTTGACAATATTTACCGTCAGCCACTCAATCCATTGGCATCTGTGCTATGTACTATGCCATGGCAATCTAGATGTACTTGTGTTCATCAAACTTTGAACTTAGCAATTCAAGCAATTGAGTTCCGTTTCAGTGACACCATGTGCGCCCAAATAGGTGGCAATGGGACTCCTTTTAGGCCCAGCTCTTGGTAACACCCAACTCTGCATGTATTGATTACCCGGATGACATATTTGCAATATTTCATTCTGTACCTGTATCAAAGAATTTCTTTCCGTATGTTAATAAACTCAATCCTGCACTGCAACTTAGCATGGAAGTGAAGCACTCAAATGAGTTCCCCTTCCCTGGATATATTTGCTAAGTCATTAGAAAATGGATCCTTAACTCCTATCTACCAAAAGGCTACATTCACTAGTCATTGTACATGCTGAGATTGCTATGGTCCCACACTACAAGATGAGTCAAATGGGCAATATGATGACTAAAGTCCAGCCATCTGCTTGATGCAGAAATGGGACATATCATGCAGGATAGTTTTGATACGAGACCCTCATCAAACCATCTCTCGGATATCACAAAAACACATGAAAGGGCCCACATCCACCACATCTGGCCTTCTGTGATGCACAGTCTATCTCTGATGACTGTGGAAAAAGAAGGTATCTCAAAAGATTTGAACAAGTGAAGTGAGCTGTCTTTTACCACGCAGTAAATCCACAAGTAGATTTCTCCACTAACAGTTTGCTGCTGTCAAGCCGGAAAGATGTTTTATCCTACATACATGAATAATCTGATAAGAGTTCCAGTGCCAATTCCAGCATCTGGTAGAACATATCAAACAGCAGATCCTCGGTGATCATGTGCACTTAGCAGTGTGCTACTCCTGCTCAACCAGCAGAAGTTTGCAAGCTTCAGAAAAGTATATCCATCATTACATGTGATCCTATTATTGGAAATTATCGATTTAAATAATCCGGACTGTGCTAAGAGTTAAAACCAAAACCAGTATAAAATCATCAGTCTGGCCCGCAGTGTAATCAATTTGCGCATGTTAGAAGCTACATGTGTAAATATGCAAGATCCTGTCTTTATCTGGGCAAAAGGAGTTTGTACATATTCTGAGAGATAGTAAGAACTGCTGATGCTGGAGTCAGAGATAATAGTGTGGAGCTGGAGGAAGACAGCAGGCCAGGCAGCATCAGAGGAGCAGGAGACGTCAACTTTTCTGCTCCTCTGATGCCACCTGGCCTGGTGTATTCCTCCAGCTCCACGCTGTTATCTTGTACATGCACTGCACCTTTTTCAAAAAAAAAAGTTATGGATTCAGCTGGACTCTGCTGTATTCCTGTGGCAATACCTCCCTGATATGAGAATTAAAATTAACGGTTAGCTGTTCTTGTTACATCTCCTTGTCAGTTATAGTCCAACCAGTTAGCAGTACCATCTCATTCTGTATAAGATGGCTTCTCTTTGATTTCAAGTGTGTTTCTTGCATCCTAGCTTTGATGAGTGAGTGCAAGATGAAAAGCTTTAACTTCTGATCTCCTTTTAGCAATGTATAATTTCTGGACTACGAAACATTTCTTTCTTCTTAATCTCAAAATGTAGTACCCATGCTCAAGCATCCACGTGAATATTCCCTGTCAGCTGCGCACGCAGAAAATAAATAAATTTTTCAGTTGCGTGTCTGTTTTCCATGAATGCGTGGTTTATTTGCAGATGATGCCATACTAGAAATAATATGAAATCATTACACAATATTTGGTCCTTCCTTCTGTTCATGAATTGCCAAAAGATTGCGCAGGCACGTTGTCAGCCCTCTGAGTTTGTGCAAATCTTGAGGCTTGCACATACGCAGTAGAATCGGGTCATCGGGTGTAAGAAACACTGCTTTTCTTTTTATATAAAAATGTTTTGTTAGGAGAATTAAGTAGGAAAGAAACAATATAGCATGCAGCGCAGCTAGTCAATATTTAGTATGAGCTGTGCACTCAAATGTTCATGACTCTGAGGCAGTTGGCAGATTTCAGTCTCCTTCCTCTGTCAATGCCTGCCTGAACCAATAAATATGTGTAACCCCCTCTCCAAGTGTCCTTGTATTTACCATTGTTTAATTATGAGATGAACATGAAAGACCAAGTCTCATAAAAACTAGTAACAGATTCTACAATACCATCACAGTTGGATTCAGTGATATGACAGCAAGACCAAGTAAAGATGCTGACATTAGAAGTACTTTGACTGAACCATTTTTTAAAAACAAAAAGACTCACTCAAAACAATGTCTTTAAAAGTTCCATTGTTCCCTCGAGTTTCTTTTTCTTCTCCACGGACCTCCAAGGTACATGTGGGGCAGAAGACGTTGCCGCAATCCGTATCAGCACGCCCGTTACCGAGCGTGGAACATCAGGGCCGCTGTGCGTAACTTAGAGGGAGCATTCATGTGGATGCTTGAGCACTTTGAGATTAAGAAGAAAGAAATGTTTAGTAACCCAGAACTTACACATTGCTAAAAGAATGCTAAATGGAGATCAGAAGTTAAAGCTTTTCATCTTGCACTCACTCATCAAAGCTATGATGCAAGAAGCAGACTTGAAAACAAAGAGAAGCCATTTTTTACAGAATGAGATGGTACTGCTGACTTGTTGGAGTATAATTGACATGGAGATGTAACAAGAACAGCTAACTGTTAATTTTAATTCTCATATCAGGGAGGTATTGCCACATCTGCCTGAATCCATGACAACTTTTTTGAAAAAGGTGCAGTGTATGTGAGTGAGTGCACTCACTCGAGAACGAAGATGCAAGAAACAGAAGTCATTTTATACAGAATGAGATGGTACTGCTAACAGGTTGGGCTATAATTGACACTGGAGATGTAGCAAGAACAGTTAACTGTCAATCTTAATTCTTGTATCAGGCAGGTAGATTCTGATTGATATGGGTATTGTCACAGGTATACAGCCTAAACACATTTTGCTTTGCACAGATTTTACGGTGAGTACCTTTTGAATGGATTAATTATTTTCTTAAAAAACTTACATGAACTTAAAGTGAATTATTAATGTCCATTAATAATCATTTGATAATTAGAATATTTTATGAAACAGTCGTTGAACAGTCTGAGGCCTGTCTACTCATGGATTTTAAAGTGAATATCTTTTGAATTTTTAAACTTCAAATTTGTTAGATAATTATGAATCTAGGATAACAAATCATTGCCAACCAAAAAAGGTTAGTGTATTAATATGCTGCACCATTAATTCACTGTGTGCTTTGACAGTTTGGATGCATTATCATTATTAGCTAATGAAGCAGCCAAAGGAAAACTGTCAGTATGGTGGTGAGTCACCTGTTAATCCCTTTATCTTCCACAAATCCCAACCACAAAAAACCCAAAATAAACAATGGTATGCTAATATTGATATGCTAATGTGATTTTGAGTGAACATGAGAAAAGAGCACACTGGAGTAGTACAAATTAAAATTAAGTCATTGAACTATAAAAAGAGTTTCCCAAAAGGGAAACAAATCCTAAAAGCCATTGGATAGCTTCAGGAGGCTTCTCCACTCTTCAGAAACCTTCCTCAAAGATTAGAGGGACAGAAACAAAGAACAGGGAGAGAAAAAGGAATGAACTGGAATCTGCTGATACAACGTGTATCTGTATGCACGGGTAGTGTTTGTTGACACCAGATAGCCCGAATATATCATGGGATGTCTTGAGTGTGACATTTTTATCTCTGAGTTGGGAGGGGTATTAAGAATAATTCCAAATTGATAATGGGGTCGTAATTGTTCATTGCTACTTATCACGCACTGGGCCCGCTGCTTAACTCTGAAACATCAGATGCTCCCAAGAATTTTCCATATTGGCAGGCAATCCAATGATAAAGATGTACATGTGGACACCTTTCAAAAAATCTCATTCATTAGTGCATGTGCAAGTGTCTCCCTGGAGCATACTATGCGTACTGCACTTGTTTGCTGTCCCTGGTTGACTTAAAAATTCTGGTGTGATAGCCCCATGAATAATGGTTATACACCTTTGTGGCAGTTTGGAGGACTTGAAATCAGTTGAGTAATTTGGACTAGAATTGCATGTTTGTTGGACTTCGAGTTGGCAGGCTCCTTTATCATTACATTGCATTTGAGCTGTTACACCAACCAGTAGCTATTGTAGAGTGTATAGTACCATTGGAGCTGTAGAATTGGATATGCCTAACTATGACTTCTCTCTTGTGGTGAGCCAAAACATGCTTGTTTGGTTTTCTTCAGCAAACCTTTCTGTATTTCTGTACCGTTCCTTCGGGAGATCGTTCAGGGTTGCTTCTTAACCCCTCCTCTTTGCTGTTTGGTTATACAGGCACAGATACTGGGCCTGCTTCAGCATTTATATTGATGGCAAGCAACTACCTCTACCGTTTCCATTCAGTCTCCTCCTCCAACTGCTACTACTACTAATCAGTTGTCTTCATCAGACCCGCTGATGTGAAGTGACTGACATTACTTCCAACTGCAATCCGGGAAGAGTGACTCTATCGCTTTCACCCCTCGTCGCCACCAACTGCATTCCCCTTTGGTACTTTTATCCCTAGCTGAATCGGACTATTTTCAACCTCCACATTCTTTCTCATCCTGAATTGCGCCTCTGACCCTGTATTCCGCTCCAAAGGTTGTCTGTTTTAGCTGCTTTTCGTTGACCTTTACCTTGATTCACTGCCACTGAAACCTCTTGGTGCCTTTTAAGAACAGGAACCATGCCTTTCAACCCCTAAAACCTATTCCACCATTCAGTCGGATCATGCCTGATATATAACTTGCACCTGTCTACCTGCTTTGACTCAACATCTATTTAGACTCTTATCCAGCAAAAAAAAACTGTCTATCTCAGCTGTTGAGTTGGCATTTTCTTTTTGTGCTAGTTTTACCATTTGTGAAGAAATGGTGACTAATTGCTTTTCCAAATGGTTTGACTTTGATTTTATCATTTTTAAACTAATTTTTATGCGCCCTTGACCTAGATTTCCCGTCAGTGGGAATATTTTCTTTTATCTGAAGTATCAATTTCTTTCTGAATTCTGAAGTCTCAAACCATATATCCCCTTAATCTGTTGTATTCCAGGGAATAAAGACTAGTCTATCTATTCTCTGCCTTACAGCATTGTGCAGTAATTTTTCCAAGGCTCATCTATCCTTTTTTGAGGTACAGTACCCAGAATGAACCCACTAGTCCAGCTATAACATAAATATGACTTTGTATACAGTTGGAATAAAATTTCCTCCGCATTCTACTCCAATTTTTTTCTAATGGAAGTAGCAGAGGCTGGTACAGTTACAACATTTAAAAGGCGTCTGGATGGGTATCAATAGGAATATAGGACAAATGCTGGCAAATGCAACTAGATTACTTTAGGATATCTGGCTGGCATGTACGAGTTGGACTGAAAGGCCTGTTTCCGTGCAGCGAATCTCTGTGACTACCCTTGTTATGAAGGCTTACATTAGTCATAAAGCACAGAAACAGACCTTTCAGTCTAACCAGCCCATGCCGAACAAAATCCCAATCACTTCATTAGAGTTTCTGATTTTCTTTATTGTACATAGCTAATACATTTTGTATGCGCATAGTCTGTGCATCTGCTGTCCCTTGAAAATCTGATTTGTAGAATACCACTTAAGACCCCAAATGTGACCTGGAGTTTGTAATCCCTTGTCATTACCATCCTCTGGCTTCTTCCTTTGTTAGCCTACCACAGTGTTCTCCTAAGCCTTGGACTCCATACTTTACAGCTGTCTGTACTGATTAATAAACTCAATTTTATTTTGTACCTCCTTTAACTATTGCAACCCTTCTCCTGATCATTTCATCTTTTAAATTCATATTTGGGCAACTTCTTCACATCTCATCTTGACACTACATTGTTAGTTTATTAGCTCTATTGACATTTTATCTCCATCTCCATCTCCATCTCCATCCCCTCACCCTTGCTCAAAAACTATTGCATTTCTGACTTTAGAGTGATTGACTGTGTTTGCATTGTGCCCAGTTTGGATCATGTACAGTGACACCATCTGTCTACAACAGGACAAGACACCGGAGGTGTTTGCACGTATGCCAGTTATGTCACTGCATTCTACATGAAGTGATGTTGTCGTCAGTGTATGGGCTGTAAACAAGGGGTCAGGTCAGCGAAGTGGAAGCTGGGGCTCCAGTGGGTGTTGGGTGAGGTAGGATGGATACAGATGCCCTCTCCAGCTGCTATCACCAACTGCCTGCTTTCAGAGTGTGGTCTACTCTGCTTCAGGTAGGGCTGACACCTTTGATTTACATTTCTAGCCATGCCATTTCCTTCTATTCTGTCCATGATGTTGGGTTGTTAGAGAGCATATGTGTGATCTTTGCGCCATCTACTGGTGGCAATCACAATAAATGTAGCCTTTTAACTTTCCACTGTTCTATTGGAAGAAAGGTCACAGGCATTAAATGAAAGCTGTTTTTCCACAGATACTGCCTGGGTTGAGTATTTCGGACATTTTCTGATTCATTTCAGATTTCTAGCATCAATATTTGGATCGTACCATTGTCCATAGTTTTAGAAGTGCCGAATCTCATTCCTTCAGAAATTAATTCATTCTGGAGTTTAAACTGTATATTTTCTACTTTTTCTTCCTTGTCCACTCTCTCTCTCCATCTTTTTAGATCCTTATTTTGCTTTCTATACATGAATTAAGTCTAATTTTTACTTAACACTGCACGCTTGCGAGGACTCTTCAGTCTGATTGATTGAAGAGGCACCCTGTTTGTAACCCTGCTCGCAGAATCAACAGACCACCTGAAGACTTTGTTTACTCAACATGAGGTCAAAGCTGAAAATTAATAGACAATTTGAATTACAAAGTCTTGCAAAAAAGGGCCACAAACAAGCTGAGGATGGGCTTCTTTGAAAGTTAAATCAATGAAACCTTTTTGCACGTGTTTTTTGTTCCTTGCTTCACTTTCACCAATACTCCATTCTAACCCCCTGCCCTGCCTTCCAACCCCCATCATCCCTTCATTGACATATTGAAGAAAGTGAAGAAATATTGCTGTGATGCTGCAGAATAAATTTAAATGCCAGTAATTGCACATTGTCATCATGAGTAAAATAGCTTCACCTGTAGGATTGAAGTCCATTACAAAAAGGTTAATTATGAACTTTAATAGTGTGCGCGCTCAGCCGTTGCAGTCTTGAGTTTTGACAAGTATTTGTCACCACTGTTCAGTTAAGAGGTGCTTAAGTAAATGCAACAAAACTACTTATTGGAAAGCAATGAATACCTTCTCATGGAAATGATAACTTAAAGGCATTTGCATGAAAAAAGTAGGATTTATATTTTATATGTAAAGCTTGTACAAGTGAAACAAATTCAAGCTGTGAATTAACTTGACAGCTGTTTACATACGAGAAGTTAATTGCAGTTCACTTTTTAAAATATAAATCTAGGTGAATTGAAGTGTAAATAAAAATAAATAATAAGAACTGGTTAATTGCTTTACAGCAACTGTATAAGGTGGTACCTATCAAAGACATCCGGAATCTTTATGTCACTTTTCCCATACCAGACCTTCAGAAGTATTACAAATCAAATCCAGGTCACTACCTCGGACATTTGATCGGTCATGAAGGACCAGGGAGTCTTCTGTCAGAACTGAAAGCTAAAGGTAATTATGAATGTTGTTTGTGGGAAACAGACAGCAGTGTTATTTTCCTTCCTCTATTAATTCTGTGCTCTCTCTTTCCCTAAGTTTCTATGTATTGTTGAAGCTCCCTTGTCAGCTGCCAGGGATGCCATTTGGCCATGTCAGAGCATTGTCTTTTTGTCCATTTGTATTCATTTTTCTTTATCCGCCACTCCCTTTTTCAAGGAGCTGTCTGGTCTTTATTTTCAAACCCCTGATTTCTATGTGACTCCTGGTACAAATTGGGTTATTCACTAAAATGTTTGGTGACATTTGAAATGGAAATTATACATATTGCCCAAATAAAATTTAGAGATTTGGATACAGTGAACCATGTCTCATTTTCTGTCTGCACTTTAAAGATCTGGCATTATACCTATGTTATTCTGTTAATCCTCTTCCTCTTCCTCTCTTTATTCATCGACCCATCCACAACCAAAAGGAGAGAAGTTAGCTGTGAATGCCTGTTCATGCTGGGCTGCCAGTTGATGCATAAATGTGCCTTGGTGAATTATTTGGTATTTGACTGTTTATTTTCATCTTCGGAAGTCTTGTCAAGTGCAAGAGCTAACCATGTGACTATAATGCAGTTCGAACTCCATTGCTCTGTAATATTGTGTTGTTTGTTAATGCTTCAGTAGTTGAGCTATTACATTCTGTCGTGCAATACTTTATAATAAATTATTACGTCATTGTACTGTGCTGTAGGGTGGCCTGGGTAGAATGGATGTGGAGAAGATGCTCCCACTAGTAGGAGAGACTAGGACCCGCAGGCACAGCCCCAGAGCGAAGGAACAACCTTCAGAGGGTGGTGAATCTGAGGAATTCATTGTCACAGAGGGTTGTGGAGGCCAAGTTATTGAGTGTATTTAAGACCGAAAGAGAGAGGTTCTTGATTAGTAAGGGGATCAAACGTTACGGGGAGAAGACAGGAGAATGAGGTTGAGAAACATATCAGACATGATCGAATGGTGAAGCATACTCGATGGCTGAATGGCCTAATTCTGCTCCTGTCTATTATGATCTAATATCAATGTAATAGGGTACTTTGCTGAAGCACATCAATATTCCCTGCCGTAACTTTACCTAGTACAATAACGTTGTTTATTGTATTAGTACTTGTGGGGTTTGTTGTCCTGAAGCACAATTTTGTTAACTATTTCTAACTGTTGAAGTATGCACTGCTACTTTTGGCAAAATTTCATGGATCCACCGCGAACATTTTTGTAAATCCGGCTAAGTGTTCAAGTGAGATTAAGAAAAAATTTTGTTCATTACCTTGCACTCCTGAAAAACCCATTCTTGTGGTCCTTCTGTATGCACACGAACTTCCTCTTGCTCAGAATATCCAGTGTTCTATTCTGGTCACTCCCAAAAATCACTTCTTGAGTTAAAACGGAAAATGCTGGAGAAACTCAGCAGATCTGGCATTATCTGTGAAGAGAGAAGCAGTTGTTACTTGAAATCAAATCAACTTGAAAACTCTAGGTCATGTTTTAAGTTCTTCTAAAATGTTTGGATTTTTAAAGTAAAAAGATGTGCTAACTTTTTCTGTGGTCTTTTCCAGGTTGGGTAAACACTCTTGTTGGAGGGCAAAAAGAAGGCGCTAAAGGTTTTATGTTTTTCATCATTAATGTAGATCTTACTGAGGAAGGACTTGGTAAGTAAAGCATACATTTTTAAGAGCAACTGTGATATTTATGTTCTTTAAATTTTGTTTTGTACTAGATTGTGAATATGAGTAATATATGTCAAAAGTTCAGTCACATATGATTTTCCAGCTTTTAATAAAGTTGCTGTGGAAATGTTAAGTCTGTTCCAAGCAGCAACTCTTTTGGAATGCAGGTGACATCAAAGCTGGCAGAACTAAAACTGAAGTTGATGTGAACAGTACGCCAAAGTTTGCAGTGTTTTTAGAAACTTGCTTAAGTATTTAGTGCTTTGCAGGATGTCAGGGTAGAGTTTCTAATATCTTGTTGCTGTTAGGATGGCCTTTTATTGGCTGGCAGATGGTGGCAAAATGAGAGTATTTGAGGCTTGTAATGGAGTTATGATTTGAAATATCACCAATCAAGCAGGAGTATCCGTTCAGTATCTTGCAAGGAAACAACTAGGCCTGTGTTTCATTTGTATTTTTTTAAGCTTACAGAAAGCATATTTCATTTGATCCTAATATGCAATTTTTCTTTTTATTGCTTTTTTTTTTGTATGCAGTGCATGTTGATGATATAATTCTACACATGTTCCAGTATATTAATAAACTGCGTACAGAAGGACCACAAGAGTGGGTTTTTCAGGAGTGCAAGGTAATGAACAAAATTTTTTCTTGATCTCACTTGAACACTTAGCCTGATTTACAAAAATGTTCGAGGTGGATCCATGAAATTTTGCCAAAAGTAACCAGAGGGAAAAGACATAGACACGTGTCCGATAAGCAGTTTGAAAGAACAAAATAATTAAGTGATTTAATATTGATCAGAAGTTGCAATCTGATGCCCTTTGTACTGTCAGCATTTCACATTGGGTATATAAATAGTATCACTAATAGGATTTGGTAATGGGTTTAGAACTTCCACCTCTGGCAACCAGAGAGACAGGGATATGCTAGCAATATTGTAGATGCGCACATTTAAAAGCATTTAAGATGGATATACTTTAAAAAGAAACAGACCCATGGGGCTCTTGTGGTGCAGTGGTGATGTCCCTACTCCTGGGTCAAAGGTCTGGTTCAAATCTCATTTGCTCCAGAGCTGTGTGACAGCATTTCTGAAAGGTTGATTGGCAAATATCTATGAAGCAGATCCAGTAAAGAAGAAAAATATGAAACTGATCCGGTGGGTGAGGGGGGGAGGTGTAAGTAAATCCAAGCCCAGTATTCAATTGGAAACGCAGATGATTTACTGGTGGTGGTTAATAGAAAGCAAAAAAAAAGCCTTGAAGATTTGGTGATGGAGGGGATAAAGGTCAATTGTGTGTGAAACCATTCCTGGATATCTAAAAGAAACAGACTCATAGGGCTTTTGTGGTGCAGTGGTAGTGTCCCTACCTCTGAATCAGGAGACACCGCTTCACATCCAACCTGTTTCAGAGTTGTGTAATAATATTGTTGAACAAGTTGATTAGAAAATATCTATAAAATGACCCATGCAATTTTTAACTGAATCACTGCGGCACTGCAGGGAATTTTTATTCTCGCTCATACTTTAACCTGAGCATTGAGGTGGCATTTCTTTACTGTTAAGTACCTCCTTTTGATATGTAAACAATTGAACTCATGGACTTTAATCACTATATTTGTTTCCAAACAACTGAAGTAAAATGAAGCTGTGAATGTTCACTAGATAATATAACTGACTTTTTATTGTTTAAAATTTAGGATTTGAATGCTATGGCATTTAGGTTCAAAGATAAAGAACGACCACGCGGCTACACTTCAAAACTTGCTGGCTCATTACATGTATGTAAATATTTCATGTTTGCTGCTATGTTTTAACATTGTTCTCTAGTGTACATTTTAAAAACTTGTTATAAGATTGACCAGCTATCACCATGAAGGAAGAAAGAGGCAAGAGAAAAGAGAATTTACTTTCAAAGTGTAACTCCCTTGACTCGATATTTTAAATCTGTTTATCCCTGACAGTTGACAGCCTCAATGCCCATTGAGAATCGATAACTCCAAAGTAGTCCTTATGTGTGATCATTTTCATTATCCCTGACACTTAGTTGCAATTTAATTAACACAGTTTTTGCTGAATATTGATTTACGAAACAAGTTATTCCCAAGCAGCTTGTAGAAGTGATTCCATCGGAGCCTTTATAGGATGGGGAGCAAAGAGAGTTGATAGTTAGGCTTAAGTATTCCGATGTTTATAAATGTTTTTCTCTTAAAGCAAAGGTTTAGCATTGATCTGCTGTATTTTGGCCTGTGTTTTGGATGAAACAAAATGATTACGATCACTATTGGGAGCAAACGTGTTATAAATTGAAATTATAACAGCTCGTAAAGTAACACAAACTGCTTTTTTAACTGGAAAGGTATGTTGCCTAGTCCATGCACACCTGTACACAGGTCGGTAAATCTTGTACCTGACAATCTGACTTAGCTGTGGAGAATTCTATTAATAATAACATCCAAACAAGATTTGTTGTGTTGGTTGGATTATAAGTACATAGGAGATGACCTTCAGAAAGGCAAAGCTGAGGTTGTATCCAAGAATACAGATCATATAGTGAGGGTCTGTTTCCACACATGGTTTGTTGAAATTGTTGAGACAGTGTGCTCAGAGCCTCTAAAATTACACTTAAAAAGAGGGGCCATAGATGAGAGACATAGGTGCTTCTAAAGATAAGATATTATAAATGATGATTGTAGATGGACAGTGCCTAGTCATGCTAATGTACTAATCAACTCAGGCAGCAGTAAGAGTACAGCCAGAACGTTGTCAGTGACATAGAGAAACTGGAGAGGAGAACTTTTGTTTCTCTTGTTCAAATCTCTGTGCTCACAACCAAACATCTAGCCTTAAACAAGATAGAGTAAATCATAATATTTAATGCAAATCCTCAGTATACCATGTGTAGCTTAACAGTTGTAATCTGTGGAGGTGCTTCTATTATAGCTCTTGGATAGCCTTTGTGCTAATGCTGCCCATTGTAAAGTCTCAGCATTATTTGTTCAAGAATATAAGCACTGTAAGGCAATAGAAAAAGTCAAATTCTGTTGCACAAAAATCTGAAGCTTTTACCAGTATTTTGGGATGTACTGTGCAAATTTGTCACCAATGGCTGTTTATTTGTTAGCTCATTGCTTTTGAAGATGGGTTTACACAGCCCATAATTCATTATGTTAATGTCTTTTGTATAGTCATATTACTTTCTTTAATCACCCAGTACTATCCCATTCACGAAGTGCTTGCAGCTGAATACCTGCTGGAAGAGTTTAGGGCTGACTTAATTCAGATGGTGTTGGAAAAACTAAGACCAGAATCTGTGCGGTGAGTTGCTGTTGTATTTTTTTTGCTGTTTTTTTCTTTTGACCGAAAAGTGAGAAGTAAAAAATGGGCCTTTTTGTGTTACTGAATCAGCAGTTACATGTTATATTCCAACCTCTAGATACATACCAACCCCTGTTCCAGAACGCTCCCTCAGCAGCCATGGGACCCAGTGTTGTCACTTGTTGTTAACTGTAGCCCCCAATCTGAAGATCATCAGGTTTTAAGTTGCAACCCAAAAAGTGAATGAGGGAACCAGATTAGTTGCTGACGGCAGATAGATGATTGATGAAGTAGGTTCTAGCCAAGCCTTGTATATTCAGTGCCCAGCTTGTTCATGCTTATGCCTTAAAAATAGGAAACAAATCAAATACGTTCAATTGCGTCACAAGCAAAAGAAGATCACATTCTTTTGGGAGGAATGACACTAGGATAGCCGGCAGTTCTGTAAGTTCCCCCAATTTCGTCACTGTACCTAGAATCCAACAATAGCCCTCACAGGCACTCCCATTGATCAAGTGGTCTAAGTGAAGACTCCACTAGGCTTGCTCCGATCTGGAAATCTCCTTCATGGGTAGGGCCAACCAATCACTGCCTCCCTTGCTCCTCCTCACATCATAGACTCTGACTATTGAGCAGCAGCAAGAGAAGAAAAGAAGAAATCTGCGATTGGAGCAGCATGGGAGAGACCGAATTTCTGGTTGCAGGAGCAGCTCCTCTCAGATTCTATCTTTTTGCATATGTGACTTTTCTCTAGATTGGTCACCTGATGAGAGAATTCTCCCAGATAGTTTTGGGATTTTGGGAGCTAATTCACCTGCTGCATCCATGCATTTTGAGCTGTAGACAGCAGTGATGTTCTAATTTCATTAAACTATTTCCATCTCCACTATTTGCTCCTGAGTTTGCATGGTTCATTGTGGACATTACATACTCGCATCAAATTTCAGATTATGTTGCATCTGAATCAGTGTCAGTTCTTTCATTTCTACTGTTCTTCCCCTTGACAGTGTGGCAGTGGTTTCTAAATCATTTGAAGGACAAACCGACAGAACAGAGAAATGGTACGGCACACAATACAAACAGGAAGCCATTGGTGCTGATGTCATCCAGGTGGGAAATGTGAACCTTCAAAAGTGGAGATAACGTCCATTGTTTTAGTTGAAGTTTGTTTCCTTTGGTTTTTGTAGGACACACTAAAATAAAGCAAAGAATTGCAGATGCTGGAAATCAGAAATAAAAACAGAAGTTGCTGGAGAAAATCGGTTGGTCTGGCAATCTGTGGAGAGAAAGCAGAGTTAATGCTTCGAGTCTAATATTACTAGTTTGGAGCCATTTCCCTGTTCGAGGAACAAAAATAAAGAACTGCAGATCCTGGAAATTTTAATCAGCATCTCTGGAGCAAGTTATTCTGAAGAAGTGTCACTGCACCCAAAATGTTAACTTTCCTTTGTCTCCACAGACATTGCCAGACCTGCTGGGTTTCTTCGGCAATTTGTTTTGGTTTCATCGCGCGTTAAATAGTATTTGAAATGCACTGATCTGTTAAATAGTTTACTTTGGACAATTTTCTCTTGCAGTTGCACAAAACTTTTTTTTCTATTCATTTGTGGGATGTGGGCATCTGCGACTGAGCATCGGTGGTGGAGGGAGTGGATGTAGTGCCAATCAAGTGGGCTGCTTTGACCTGGGTGGTGTCAAGCTTCTTGAGTGTTATTGGGGCTGCACTCGTCCATGCAAGTGCGGAGTATTCCATCACACTGTTGACTTGTATCTTGTAGATGGTGGGTAGGTTTTGAGGAGTCAGGAGGTGAATTACTCACTATAGTATTCCTAGCTTCTGACCTGCTCTTGTAGCCACTCTGTTAATGTGGTGAGTCCAGTTGAGTTTCTGGTCAATGATAACCCCCAGGATGTTGATAGTGGGGGATTCAGTGATGGTAACACCATTAAATGTCAAGGGTTGGTGGTTAGATTGTCTCTTTTTGGTGATGATGATAGCTTGGCATTTGTGTGGTGCGAATGTCACTTGCTACTTGTTAGCCCAAGCCTGGATATTGTCCAGATCTTGTTGCATGTGAATATGGACTGCTTCAGTATCTGAGGAGTCATGAATGGTGCTGAACATTGTGCAGTCATTGGTGGACATCCCCAGCCCCCCCCTCCTTCTGATCTTATGGAGGGAAGGTCATTGATGAAGCAGCTGAAGGTGGTTGGGCTGAGGAACTCCTGCAGAGATGGCCTGGAGCTGAGATGATTGACCTCCAACAACCATGACCATCTTCCTATGTGTCAGGTATGACTCCACCACTGGAGAGTTTTCGCCCGATACCCATTGATTCCAGTTTTGCTAAGGCTCCTTAATGCCACAGTCAGTCAAATGCAGCCTTGATGTCAAGGGCTGTCACTTTCACTTCACTTCACCTCACCTCTGGAATTCAGCTCTTTTGTCTATGTTTGAACCAAGGCTGCAATGAGGTCAGGAGCTGAGTGGCCCTGGCGGAACCCAAACTGGGTGCCGCTGAGCAGGTGCTGCTTGATAGTACTGTTGACACCTTCCTTCACTTTACTGATGATTGAGAGTAGACTGATGGGGTGGTAATTAGCCGGATTGGATTTATCCAGCTTTTTGTGTACAAGACGTACTTGGGCAATTTTCCATATTGCTGGGTAGATACCAGCGTTGTAACTGCACTGGAACAGCGTGGCTATGGGCGTAGCAAGTTCTAGAGCATAAGTCTTTAGTACTATTGCCAGAATGTTGTCAGGGCCCGTAGCCTTTGCAATATCCAGTGTCTCCAACCATTTCTTGATATCACATGGAGTGAATGGAATTGGCTGAAGACTGGTATCTGTGATGCTGGGGACCACTGGAGGGGGTGGAGATGGCGATGGCGATGGTTCATCCACTTAGCACTTCTGACTGAAGATTGCTGCAAATGCTTCAGCCTTATCTTTTGCATTGATGTACTATGCTCTCCCATCATTGAGGATGGGGGTATTTGTGCTGCAACCTCCTCCTCCAATGAGTTGTTTAATTGTTCACCACATTCACAACTGGATGTGGCAGGACTGCAGAGCTTAGACCTGATTTGTTGGTTATGGGATCGCTTAGCTCTGTCTATAACTTGCTGCTTTTGCTATTTGGTGTGCAAGTAGTCCTTTTGGTGGCTTCACCAGGTTGATACCTCATCTTCAGGTATGCCTGGTTCTGCTCCTGGCATGCCCTCCTGTACTCTCCATTGAACCAGGGTTGATCCCCTGGTTTGATGGTAATAGTTGAGTGGGGGATATGCCGGGCCATGATGTTACAGATTGTGCTGGAGTACAGTTCTGCTGCTGTTGATGGCATCCAGGAGGTGCTGTAGACCTAGTTGTGAGTTACTAGATCTGTCCGAAGTCTGTCCCATTTAGCACAGTGAGAATGCTACACAACACGATGGAAGTTATTCTCAATGTAAAGGCAGGACTTGGTCTCCACAAGGACTGTGTGATTGTCACTCTTACCGATACTGTCATGGACTGATGCAACTGCAGCTGGCAGATTGGTAAAGATAAGGTCAGGTATGTTTTTCCCCTCTCGTTGGTTCCCTCACCACCTGCTGCAGACCCAGTGTAGTAGCTATTTCCTTTAGGTCTCAACCAGCTCGGTCAGTAGTACTGCAGCCGAGCCACTCTTGGTGGTGGACACTGAAATCCCCCACCCAGAGTACATTTTGAACCCTTGCCATCCTCAGTGCTTCCTTTAAGTGTTATTCACCATGGAGGAGTACTGATTCATCGGCTGAGGGAAGATGGTATGTGGTAATCAGCAGAAGGTTTCCTTGCCATGTTTAACCTCACGCCATGAGTCTTCATTGGTCTGGAGTCAATGTTGAGGACTCCTAGAGCAACACCCTCCTGACTGTATACCACTGTGCCACCACCTCCGCTGGGTCTGTCCTGCCAGTGAGACAGAACATATCCAGGGATGGTGGTGATGGTGTCTGGGAAATTGTCTGTAAGGTATGGTTCTGTAATTATGACTGTGTCAGGCTGTTGCTTGACTAGTCTGTGAGACAGCTTTCCCAATTTTGGCACTAACTCCCAGATATTAGTGAGGAGGACTTTGCAGTGTCGACAGGGCTGTTTCCGCTGTTGTCTTTACCAGCGCCTAGTTCAATGCCAGGTGATCCATCTGGTTTCATTTCTTTGAGACTTTGTAGGAATTGGTACAACTGAGTGGCTTGCTAGGCCATTTCTGAGGGCAATTGAGAGTCAACCACATTGCTGTGGGTCTGGAGTCACATGTAGGCCAGACCAGGTGAGGGTGGCAGATTTCTTTCCCAGAAGGACTTTAGTGAACCAGATGGGTTTTCCGACAGTCGGCAATGATTTCATGGTGATCAGTGGATTCTTAATTCATTTTTTTATTACTGATTTCAAATTCCACCATCTGCCCGGATTTGAACCCGGTCCCCAGAACATTAGCTGGGTTTCTGGATTAATAGTCTAGCGATAATACCACTATGCCATTGGATGTAGAAACTTTTATCCTATACAGTCATGGCTTTATGTTACCCTTGTTTTGTGTTAACTTGAGAGGAACCCAGAATGAACTTCTGTGCAATTTTTTTACTTTACAGAAATCAGATTGTTAAGATCTGCCTTTTATTTTTGTTTAATGCAGCACTTGTATTTTGATGAGCACTTGTACTTTGATCTTATAAACTATGTGGAGAGTCTGCATTAAAGCTAGCTAATTTAGTGTAAATTTTACAGTCTCAGAAATCAGTTTTGATGGGATTTGGGTGTGACACATTAAACCCATGGATTTTACATGTAGACACAACATGCAAGTTAGGAACAGTACACCATTTGGTAGTGATAGCCTGGTCTGCCATTCAGTAAGATGATGGCTGATGTGATTATGGTCTCCAATCCAAATTCCTGCCAACCAGTGATCACCTTTGACTCATTTAATAGTCAAGGATCTCTCCACCTCTACGTTAAAAATATTCAATGACCCCACCACGACTCTTAGAGAAGAACTTCCTCCTCTTCCCATCATAAATGGGAGAACCCTTCTTTTTCAATTATACCCCCTGTTCTATCCCCTTCCATAAAGGGAAACATCCTGCAGCTCCCACCCTGTCTCACGTCCCTACTTCTTTTTTCTTAAGGTATCTGGAATTGAGGTGCTGCATTTTAGAAAGGCAGATCAGGGCAGGACTTATACACTTTATGGTAAGGTCCTGAGGAGTGTTGCTGAACAAAGAGACCTTGGAGTACAGGTTCATAGTTCCTTGAAAGTGAAGTCACAAATAAGATAGTGAAGAAGTTGTTTGGTACACTTGCCTTTACTGGTCAGTGCATTGAGTATAGGAGTTGGAAGGTTATGTTGTGACTGTAGAGGACATTGGTTCAACCACTTTGAGTGTTGCATGCAATTCTGGCCTCTCTGCTGTAAGAAGATTATTGTGAAACTAGAAAGGGTTCAGAAAAGATTTACAGGGATGTTGCCAGTGTTGGAGAGTTTAAGCTATAGGGAGAGGCTGAATAGGCTGGGGCTATCTTCCGTGGAGTATCGGAGGCCAAGGGGTGGTATTACAGAGGTTTATAGAATCATGAGGGGCATGGATAGGGTCAGTCGGCAAGGTCATCTCCCCAGAGTTTAAACCTAGAGGATATAGGTTTAAGGTGAGGAGGGGAAAGATTTAAAAGGGACCTGAGGGACAACATGTTAATGCTGAGGGTTGTGTGTATATGGATTGAGCTGCTAGAAGAAGTGTTGGAGGCTGATACGATTACAGCATTTAAAAGGCATCTGCATGGGTATATGAATAGGAAGGGTTTATAGGGATATGAGCCAAATGCTCGCAACTGGGACTAGATTTATGTAGGATATTTGGTTGGCATGGACAAGTTGGACCGAAGGGTCTGTTTCCGTGCTCTATATCTCTACCTCTATGACTCTATAATTGGGGTGAGAGGGATGGAAGTGTGGTTGATCAGTTAAGATGAACCTTACCTGAACTGCTTCTAAGGCACTTACATTCTTTCATTAAATTGGAGACCAGAAGTGTAGCAAAGCACCCCTACTTCACATTTTCCCACGATATGCTCCTTCTGCCTAATTTTTGCCCACTCCCTTAACCAATCTGTATCCCTTTGGAAACTCCTTATTCTCTTTTCATGACTTACTCTGGTGCTTGTCTTTATGTTATCGGGAAACTTGACAACCATTCATTTTGGTCCCTTCAACCAAGTAATTTACATAATTATTTTTATTAAATAATTTAAGCTCAGCACTGATCCTGTGGTACATGAATTAACACATCCCATCAACTTGAAAATGATCCATTTATCCCCATACTTTATTTCCTATTACTAAACCAATCTCTATCTATGCTAATAGCTTCCTATGCCATGAGCTCTTATTTTGTGTCATTATCTTTTAATGTGGCACCTTGTCAAATGCCTTCTGCAAATCTGCATGCAGCAGATGTCCCTTTGTATACATTGCTTGTTACTTAAATAAAGAACTCTGAAAAATTAGTTAAATATAATTTCTCTTTCTCAAGAAATATTTACTCTGCTTGATTGCATAAGATTTTCTAAGTATCTTATTAAGACTTCGTTAATAATAGATTTCATTATTTTCCCTATGACAGATGTTAGGCTATCTGGTCTATAGCTGCTGACTTTGTGTCCTTCCTTTCTTGAATAGAGGAATCATATTTGTTAATTTTCAGTCCGATGGTGCCTTTTCCAGAACCAATGGAATTTTGAATAATCAAAACCAATGCATTGACTATCTCAGCAGCAACTTTTTAAATCCTCAGATGAAGTCTATCGAGGCGAGCAGATCTGTCAGATTTTAGTTCCAACAACTTTCTCAGTGCCCCTTCCTTGGTGATTGTAATTGCTTTAAATTCCTCGCTCCGTTTCACATTCTGTCAGCTATTCTGGGATATTTCTTCATTGTAGGGAGTGAAAGTCAGATCAAAATGAGCATTTAACTCATCTGCCATGCCCTGTTTTCCATTATTAATTCTCGAAACTCTCCAGGTGCCCAGTACTCACTCAATTCATTCCTACTATTTTTTAAAATTTCTAGGTAACTTTCTCTCATTCTTATTTCTCGCTGTCTTTTATCAATCTGTTATTCTTTGCTGTTCAGTGTATTCTGACAATCTTTTTACCTGCCACACACATTTGCAGAACTTATACTACTTGTAACTTCCTTACTTAGCCACACATGGTACATATTTCCCTTAAAATCTGTCTGTCTTCACTGGAATGTATATTTCATGAGTATTCTGAAATATCTCTTTAAACCTATATTTCTACCAACCTATCCCTTCACCTAGTATTCCAGCCAGCCAAATCTTCATGCCCTCAGTTGTCCTTTTTTTTTAAAAGTTTAAAACTCTGGTCTTAGATCCATTCTTCCTCAAACTGAATGCAAAATTCAAAATCACTGCTGCCTAGTGGTGCTTTTACTATAAAGCCCATTAATTAATTACTCCTGTCTCATTGCACCAAGGATGTTACCAGGTCTAGTGTATCCTGCTGTCTGGTTAGCTCTAGAACATACTGCTGTAAGAAACTTTTCTGAAAACACTCTCTGAACACATTCTCCAAACTACTCTCGCCAGTCTGATTCGTTAAGCCTGTATGTGGATTAGCGCTGACCTTGATTATCACTGCACCTTTCTCACAGGCCCCCATTATTTCATTCTGTAGACCAAGGTTATGATCAGTGTTTTCCTTATTTTCTATAATCATACGATAGAACATGGTGATAAGTAAGACAGTGCACTTCAGAGTTAATTGATCATCAGTGTAATACATCTGTGGGTGCAGAGCAGAGATACTTCTACATTTGAAGAGAATCTAATTTGCAGGAAAAAGCTTTACTTGGTTTTGTGCTAATAGACTGGAACTGTCAATACCTACAGGAAAGCCATGATTTATGCCATCTGAATTTCACACCATCTCATGATGCGTGCCCTTGCCATTGTCTTTACACTGAGCATTAGACACTGCTTAGTTCTGGTATGAGTGGTTTAAATACTAGTGAGGAATTGTGATAAAGTAGAATGGTTCTTTTTATTTTCCTTCTGCCAAATCAGATGCTGGATCTCTCTATCTGATGTATTCTCATGTGTACCCCTGTCCTCATATCTTCTCCACTATTTGCTCAACCTAACTATTGAGGATTGAATTCACTGGAATTTTATGAAGCGATAAGAATTTGGAAATGAAATACTTCTACGTGCCATATAAACCTCCAAAAAATGGAATAGTGTGTCACCCAGAATTCCAAGATGGTGCAAGTTATGATTGACAAAACCTGTTATATTGGTACTTCAAATGTGACATGTGAAACTGTTCAATAAGACAGAATTATTTTAAAATGAACCAAATTACTGGACCATTCTGCAATAAAAACATATGACAAAGCAAGAGGGCTGGACTGAGTCCTGTCTTTCTACTATTAGAACTAAAATGCAATCAACAATTTAGACCTGAAACAATGTCTGCACATAGCACAGCATATTTCAAGTAGGGCACTTGGACAGTGGCAATGTGTAGACTTAAAGGTTGAGATGAAGGAAGATGGATTTTGAGGTCTGGCTTTCCACTGTTTTCAGCCGAGGAAAGCCTGTTATCTACACATACGAGGCCAGGATTCATACTGTGTCCTCTTAATCTCCTTTGTGACATTTTGGATTTAAGCAGCCTAACACAAGTACCAGTTTTCAATTCCAGGAAAGCTGTTGGTTGCACCTTTGGTTTTCTTGCTGTCTAGGACCCCTTCTGTGTCCACCCGGGGTCTGATTTTATTTTTTTCAGGAGATCAACAGTTTGTAAAATACCATTCTTGTTTACAAGCTTTTGGATGCTGTTACATTTTGACCACCAAAGGTATACTTTCCAGATCACTAGCCTCAATCTTCTGAGACTTGGAGCATAATAATGCTGTAAATGTTGAGCGTGTCTACAGTGTCTCATTGTAGAATCTGTTTTGTGTCTATAGCTCTTACCCAACCTGAAAATCATCCTTTAGACAATGAAAGGATCCTTTGCTGCATAAGGAGTAGCTACTAATCCGTTCTGTTTGCAGTAAATCAGTTTGTCCTTTTTTACAGAAATGGCAGAATGCAGATCTAAATGGGAAGTTCAAACTGCCAGCGAAGAATGAGTTCATTCCCACAAATTTTGAGATTTTCCCTTTGGAAAATGATGCCCTACCATTTCCAACTCTTATTAAGGTAAATGTTCCTGGCCCTGGAGCTGAATAATATTGCATGCAAGTGATGGTATTTCATTTACATAAATGTGTGTAATTAATAATTTAGTTTATTTTAATACATAAAGTACTGCTAATATTCTTTGAATAAGCTGATAGATAGTACTGTGATACACCCAGCTGAAGGAGAAAGTATTGACACTCTGGGTAAATTATGTTTTACATGCAGTGGCCAGACTTCATGTTGCATTTCTCAAACTTAAATGTTTACTTTTTATGAACAAATATGAAAGCTATTTGTTTACTTCACTAATGCTATTAGAAATAATTACTGATTGCTCTCCTCTAGCTGCAGGTATATGGTAATGTGGTTGAGATGTTGACATAGCCAGCATTGCTTACATTCCATTAATGAGCAAAATGAATGGTTTTATGCTTTTCATTTGAACTTAGGGATACCCCACTACTTGCAACGTTAAATATGCAACCATTTTTATTTATTCTTTAATAGGATGTGTACAGTTTCCCATCCCTAATTGTGCTTGAGCTGAGGGGCCTGACTGACCAGGCCATTTCCATGAGCAGTTGAGAGGCAACGTGTTTTTTTTTATGACTGATGTTCTCTTTAGGCTACTAGAATGGGCCCATGTCTTCCCTAAAGGACCTTAGCAAAGCGGATGGGTTTTTTAAAACAAGAGTTAGTGTTTGTTTCATGGCCGCAATTATTAAGTCAGTGTGACAAAATTAAATTTATATTCTGCCAGCTACTGTGGTGAGATTTAAATCTTGCTCTCAATAATCTTGGGCCTGTGGATTTCTGAACATTTGGTATTACCACTACGCTCCTATCTACCCTAATATAACAGGATAAAAGTAGGTATTAAAGGTACTTGTCATATTCAAATAACTCCCTTACCATTACACTTGGAGCCGAACACCCCACTATGTGGTATAGTGCATTGCAATGTACATGTAAACCATAACTATGCATGAATTGCTCCATTAGGATATGAGATTATATTCATCACCATTTTAATGTGATGTTAACTTGCCCGAAATTACATCATAAATGTAATTTAAGAAAAAGAGGAGATTTTATGTATGGTAACAACACGCAGTTCACGCTCTTTCCAGACTTTATGTATTGGGTCAGAGATCATGAAATGTTTCTCATTTCTCTATCAAGTCTTCAGAGCTAATGAATTCAATGATGTAAAATGTATCATGATTTGACAGAGGGATGGTCCAAGCTTCTATCCTTATAGCTCATCAGTAGAGATTTTATGGTTAGTTTGTAATTCAGGACACAATTGAGGCTTTGAATGTTACATTCTTGCAGCAGAACATTTAAGGTCCGACATGAGTACGGACTGTGCTTTATTCTGAGAATATTCCGGTTGCGAAAAGTCTCTTGAACTGGAAGTGTAAACTTGCTCCATGGTGAAGCTTTCAAAGAACTGCATTTTTTGGGATCAAATGTAATGAAATATTCAACTGATGGTTTGAAAAATGTTTAGAAAAGCATACTTTATGTTACTTAGAAATTATGACAGTTATTGAGGTGCCTACTATGTTTAAAAAGCTCAAAGTTAAGTAAAAGTTTATGTTTAAAAAAATAATTCTGACAATAGAAGGTGAACATTATCACCTTGTGTGTACAGAAAGAGTTCTGAGCAACACATTAGATGTTGTAGTAATTTACAAATGAACAAAACATGATTGGCTATTTGGCCCCTCAAACAATGCAATGAATGGTTTATTGTGGATTCTATCCAGGCAGCATGCAATTTTCAGATCATGAAGCACTAGTAAAATTCCAAAAGGTTAAAGTTGTCTTAAACTTTGCATGGATTGTAATATTTGCATTCTGTTTCAGACAAGCCTTTCCATATGCTAAAAACCCTTTGTGTGATTAAAAAGAAATCTTTGAAGCTGTCTTGTCATTTGTTTTTAAATTTCTGTACTTTCTAGTTAAAATCACTGACCCAGTACTCTCCAACCCCCGCCCCCAAAAAATTGAAAAGACCTATGAATTAACAAAAATCTGTAGCTTGGGTTGTGGTTGGTTCACCGAGCTGGCTGGTTTTCGTGCAAATATTTCGTCTCCCTTCTAGGTGACATTGTCAGTGGCTACACAGCACTGACGATGTCACCTAGAAAGGAAACAAAATGTTTGCAAGAAAACCAGTCAGTTTGGCGAACCAAACGACAACTCCAAGACCTATGAATTTCACCAATCCCTCTGTATCTGAAGCTGCTCATAGCTTGTGTAATGTCAGTGAAACTTCTGCAAATCTACATATCAATGATTTCATTCCAAAAGTGAAAATGCCCAAAGCTGGACATAATTTTCCAACTGTGACCCAATTAATGGTTGGAAAAGACTTTGTATTATTTGAGCAAAACTGCAGGATTTTGTATGGTATCTATCAACATTTTTTGAACTGTGACTGGTTTCATTTCTGAAGAGGCAGAACAAACTTCCATTGTTTACATGATCACTTTTTCACTTGACAGTCTATCTTTCAGAATTCACTTATTGAAATATTTGGCAGATTAGTTGACGATAAGATGCTTACTTTTTACAGAATACAAAGTTTGAAATTGTTTCTGATTGGGAATTGTATTCTTACAGGACACTGCCATGAGTAAAGTGTGGTTCAAACAAGATGACAAATTCTTTCTCCCAAAAGCCTGCTTGAACTTTGAGTTCTTCAGGTATGTTCCTCAAATGGTGATGAGTTCTATCAGTAGAAATAATAATGCTTTGTATTCCATAAAATAGCAGTAAGGACGTTGTGGAGAGTCATTTACTACCTAACAATTGTTGTCATCTAATTGAAAAATATTTAGAACTTCTAGGTATTTACCACTAACTCTCCTGTCACTCACTATAAATATTGTTTTTCCATTACTTTTGTATTTCTTGTGAATTGTCCTGAGGTGGGCAATACATTATGTTCAGCAAAATGTGTTTTTTCAGGAATACTCAACCTGATAGCTTGTTTCACTTGGTAGCACCGTGGTTTTTTTTTGAGGTTGTGGTTTCAATGCATATGTTTCAGCACATACTCCAGTGCATGTTGAAAAGGTGGGTGTGGTGTTTGGAAGATAATTTCCATCCAAATACTACATGTTTTCTATGTTTGCATCCTCCACTAACAATGCACTTGGTACTCAGCTGCAAAGAATGAAAAGAGATTTTGTCAAAAAAGAGGAAACAACTGGCTCAACATGCATGGACACTCACATCACGTGTAGTGATTCCAAAATTATGGATGTGTAAGCTTGTAGCTGTAACTTCAGGTTGCGTACCATTGGATCATAATCATTTTTAAAGATCTTGAAATTTTCTCAAGGGCATTTTTATTATTTTTGCAGGCTATTTTTGGATTTAGGGGTTACATTTTAGTTCTAATTAACTCATTTATTGGGTGATGCCGTTCGGTAGGAAGAAACAAGCTTGTATTGACATATGAAGTATATGGAGTCTTGCCCAAGCAGAATTACACTAATTTATTAATATCCCCGATGATTAACACTCCTTTCAGTTTAAAGCCACAATATTCAAGAGAAACGTTACTTTCCTAAATGACACAATATTCAGATTGATGAAGGATATCAGGCAAAAGTTATTTTATTAAAGTAAGTGGCACACACTTCTACTTACAAAACATTCTCACCCGAAGCGCACTTCTTGCAGCCTAGAGAAGTATAGCTAATGCATTGCAATCACGCATGCACAAAGTTGAACTATTTTAAACAGACTATTACAATCCTATTTACTGTATCTGGAATCCCAATTTCAGATTTGAATTTAACAATTCATTTCATTACAGTAGAATCCACTCTATTGCTATCGAAGTGTAGTGTCCTGAACTTATGCAACCATGCACTAGATGTTCCACATTATTAGCAAGGAATTCATTACTTCAGTTATTTGAAGTTTTCTTGTATCTGGGCAGAGTATTCTCTTCTTGACTGGTTTAAAACTTTTCTCTCCTTTGCATCTCCTTGTTCCTGCTCACACCTCTTACAATCTCCTTATTCTCAAAGCCCCTTAACTCCACTTTATATCTAGAACTGGATCGTGGGAAAGCAGTTTTGAAAATACATAAACAGTGGAAGAGTCAAGACAGGTGGTGTACTATAGCTGGATATCATTGGCAACTCATATAGTACCCGACCATGTAACTTCAGGTGTTCTGATCTGAGGGGCAGCATGTAGATGATAAATAGGGGCTACCTGCCATTGTCAATTTTGTTGGTTTTGAAATTTGTTTCAGATAGAATCATGATAGTGGTAATGCCTAGTCACACTGTGCACCTGTTGATCAAATTTAAAGGACTGACACCTGCATTTATATAGCACCTTTCACAAGTTCAGGATGTTCAAAGTGTTTACAATCAGTGAAATAATTTTCTTGCAATATAAGAAACCTAACACATTGGAAAATAAGTGATTTTCATTATTGCTGAGTTTGTTTTCATTGTATTAATAAGTGAAGGTAAAGTCACCATAGCAGCCCTATAGGCTTCTGGGACTTTCTCATTAGAGAGAGACAGCTGGTGGTGGTTTAGCCCAAGGGTCACCATGCCTCATGCAAGGGGAGAGGTGGAGAAAGAAAGTCCTTTACGATAACCTCAGCCAGTATGGGAATTGAACCCATGCAGTTGGCATTACACTGCATCACAAACCAACCGTCCAGCTGACTGGCGTCGATTAATAAGTACTAAAAAGATGACAATAAGACGAGGAGTGATGCATTGATAAGAGCCTGAAAAGTCAATAAGCAAACATGAAAACAATGTTCAATATTTAAATGAACTATCAGTTCACGTTTAGAGTAAATTAGTTTGGCCTGTACATTTTCATCTTTACAAAGGATCCTACAATGTTCATTCCACAAAGCTGCCAGCAGTTTATTCTGTGAAGCCTGGATAATGACTCCTTTTGTTTTAAAGTTCATAATGGTTGTCATTTCCTCTTTTTATCTTGTTTTGCATTCACTATATAAGTTTTAAACAACCTGAATGCAGGACAGCATATGTTGTCTATGGCTTAAACTGTGTATTTCACAGGGTGGAGAGCAGATTTTCTTCTATATAGAAACACTTCTTCATTAAAGAAACTATCGCGAGTAAGCTAATTATATACTGCTGTGCATTATTTCTGTCCACCTGCTTGATTCATTGCACAGCTTTCCCTGTTGGACGAGATAGAAATTGACAAGCATTAAATCTTTGTTTTACTTGCCTTCTATAAATTGCTTGTCCAATAAAATGATTTTCCTTTTGTAGGTGCACTGTTCATGTATCAAAAAAAATTGTTTTTACTGGGTTCTGAAGTAAATTATAAGCTTATTTTAGCAATATGGTTTGTAGCTACTAGTAATGCATGTAGAAATTCATCTAGAGAAAACAATTAGTTTAGTGCTTCTAAATAACAAAATTGAAGTATTATATTATGCCATAAACTACCATAAAACATGCTTTCCTGAAATATAGTTTCCTTTGCATTCATGTGTTGAAGTCCATGCGGGAGCTGACTCTTGTACCTCAGCTATTTTAAGTTGATTTTCCATGGTGAAGAAATGAAGCACTTGCATATCCAGCTTTTTCTTGCCAAGGAATTAAATTAGTAAATGCAATGAGAGGATGAAATTGTACATTCATATTATATAACCTTGAGCCATATTACATTGTTGTTTTTTTTTCGTAAAGGATATTGACTCAACCTCATTGGCATTCCTCAAACCCATTTATGTTTTGTTTCAAATGTATTGCACAAAGTGAAAAATCTATTGTTTGAATGTACAGACATTGAAGTGATTGTAATTGAATTAGCCAAGTGTATAGTTTAAAATATATTCTGCAGTTTTGATTACCTGTGTAGTGAGCAAGGATTTGTTATGTGAAAAATGTTTTTTTTTTACTTATTTAAAATATGTTTAAAGCTTATCATATTTTTAACTGACATTTGGGAAAAAAAACTGCTCTATTAATTTGTGTAGCTTTGTAGGCAGGTGCAAGTATTGACTTGTGTTTCATCAATTAAATTCGTAGAATCAAACTTTAATATTTGGCATATTTTCTTCCAGCCCATTTGCTTATGTGGATCCATTACATTGTAATATGGCCTATTTGTATCTTGAACTGCTGAAAGATTCTCTCAACGAGTATGCATATGCAGCAGAACTAGCTGGCTTGAACTATGACCTACAAAATACAATCTATGGAATGTATGTAAGTACCCAAATTCAGGGAGACAGTAAGTCTCTAGGATTATCTTACTCAATTCTTTTAGTTTATTTTTATACCCTCCTTTATTTCTCTAGTTTACCCGCCTAAAACCAGCCTCCCATTCCACTGCATATGATAAAGTAGTATTTTCTCCTTCTATCTAGTAGGATTATTAGTTTAGCCATGAGGCTGCATATACATACTCTTAACATATTTTGTGTGGCCTATTGTAATATCATTGTTAAATATCAGCCTGTTTCTTTAGGGTTTATTGCCACACTTTTATCTTTTTGTTCTCTTTGTTAGTCGGTACATTTATGTTGACCCTCTTCATTGCAACATGACATACCTCTATATCAGGTTATTGAGAGATGATTTAAAAGAGTATACATATGCAGCTCGCCTCACAGGCTTGGTGTATGCACTTGCTCCAGCAATGAACTCAATTCTCGTAAGTAGAGCAGGAAGGAGATCTGGCTTGAGATTGAAGTGTTTGAAGGATGCACAAGCTGCTCACAGTTTTTAGATGAATTATAAATTGCATGTTTAAAATAAACTAATAAGCCTGAAAGATGCATTTGGATTTGTAGTATTCCTGCAACTATTTAGTAGTTGAAGAAGATTTGAGATTTGTTTAATGTGGTCTGAAGAGGTAAATGATTTCAAGTGGGAGTGTACAAATTGTGTACTTGATTTTAGTCAAATTAGTTATTCATATATATTACTTTTTATCATTTGTAAATTTTGACATTCCAATACTGGTGTCACTAACTCAAAGCTTCACAGGAGAACATTTTAGGAATTTATTTTTAATTTAAATTAACTTTAATTTGCATGGATACTATTACTACTGCAAAGAAACAGTGAGTAGTAGAAATTTATAACATGAAAGATGGCTTTTTGGCTGAATGAGTTTTTGCCAGCTCTTTTTTGCTAATGTAAACTAAAACTGACACTACTACCCTTCTCTGTCTTCCCATGAATCCTATGTATTGCTCACTTTAAAATACTACCTGTTCTTCCAAAAAGCATATCATCTTTGTCTTGATTACTCACTGTGGTTAAGCACCCCATGCTTTAAAACATTTCCACAAAAAATATCTCGTAAAACCTGTCTTTACTCTGAGTGGCAATTTTAAATGATCACTCATTCATTGCCAAACTTCAGGACAATGTTTTGAGACCCCATCAAAACTGTTCAAGATTTAGAAAGTACTGTTAAATCTGTAATTTCTCTTGATCCAGTTCTATTGTTTCCTCATAATTGATTGACATTCTAACTAGTTTAAATTGAATAGTGCTCATGGCTTTACTAATATTGTAAATATTTACACAATGCTTCTAATTGCAAATTAACTGTGTAACCTTAACTTCTCTTTGGTCTTGTCTCCGTACTTATTTTTTAGAACGTAACTTTTTTTTTTTCTCATTTAGTTGCTTTATGTATTTAAATCAAGAAGTTATGTGTTACTACTTGTTGACAGGTTTCCCACTTGTTAGACAAGGAGTTGTTAGTCTATTGACAATAACTCAGCTCATATTCTAGCCAGCATAGTCTTTAAACATAAGCAAAATGCTGCAGATGCTGAAAAATGAAAATAAAATCCAAAAATGTTGGATTGGGAGCATTTGTGGAGACAAAAGATAAGTTAACATGTTAATTATGATTTTTCATCAGACCGGTCATATCTGTAATTTTCCCAGTTCTGACGTAATATTGATACTTGCAATGCACTACTTCCAATTCTTAATACCCACAAACCCAAACCATTTATTTCTCGTCCATTTGTGCTACAGTGTTTTGTTTCATGTTCGACTTTTTTGTTTACTTATCTAATCACTTACTACTTCAAAAAAGTCTGCCAGGTATGACTTTAGAATTGATGCTGGCCGTGGTTGATTATTCCATGTCTTTAAATGCTGAATTTAATTTGTACACGAATGATGTTCAACTAACTAGTCCATAATTTATTCATGCACTGATTCATACTTCTGTTATCTCTAGGCTTGACTATTCATTGTATATTTGTTCAAGAATAATTGTTTCTTGATATTATGTTTAATGAGAGATAAACATTTGATATTAATCTGTGATATATACATGTGAAGCTCTAATTCCTCACCAAAGTGCTGCCTCAGTTTCAGGTATCAGTGGGCAGTAGTTATGATGAAAGTGACAAAGTTCTGCTAACCTCTGATGTCTGCCTGTACTGAGTTTTGGGCAGGTATTCAAGTTGATACAAGTCATCAGAAGTCCTGACAGAAAAGATAATGTCCCCATTGAATGCAAACCAGATTGTGTTTATTTAATCTACATGCGTTCATGAAGTGGTTCATTTATCCCTAATTTCCTCTGTTTAGACCACATTTATCCAAAAATGTATTGTTCAGTTAATTTTAACAGTTAATTGCTGGGATTTTGAAAAAAGTATGTTTGTACTTGGGATATGCTAAGTGTGTCGAAAGTAACAGTAGTTTGATCATCGGCTTCCAATGAATGTCACTTGATCTCCCTTGGGTTCAAAGGGTAACTAGTGAATACTGTACCTTTAATCAGAGTTCTCCATTATTTCCTTAAAGAGCTCTGTTAATTGTTGTGATGCTTCAAATGCCAAAGACTTCCTGTCCAAGTGGTGATTTCCAAATGGCCCTGTCATGCAGCATTTCAGATGTATATCGCTTTATAGTTTTAGTTGAGTGTGTTGATTTAGGCAGATTTGTCATTTTCATAGCCACATCATCAATTCAGAATAGTTTTCTAATCTTCAAAGTATTAAATTGAATGTTTTGAATACTTTTTAAAATTTGTATCCACATCACTAGAGAATTGGAATTTGGTATCAGAATAATGTAACACTGAATGGAGGCTTGTCTACTTGTCTGCCTCTGTTACATCGCTATAAGAGAAGAGAAAATTGGCTGGAGCCATGCGCTTTAGCTTCTATTATTTATTGCTTATCTCAAAAACCTCTGTCCTCTCCTTTACCAACAGCTGGTTGTGAAAGGCTACAATGACAAGCAGCACATAATTCTCAAGAAGATAATTGAGAAGATGGCCACCTTTGACATCGATGAAAAACGATTTGAAATAATCAAAGAAGCTGTAAGTAGAACATAATATCAAAAATCTTGGTGTGTGATGAGCAAATCCAAGCATTTCATTTTAATATTAACAGGAAAGTTAGTTTACTTTGTCCAGTTTAGGTGTAAAACAAAGGAAATAAGTTCGTTTCCATTCCATTCTTTTAAATGAATGGCCACATAAATGAATGGTGAACATTTACTTGGAACATTTTCATGTTGAAAGACCAATAATGTTAATTAAAACTTCTAGGTACTTGGCATTCTCATTGGAGTAATTCGAAAGAAGAATCTCTAACACAATTTTATCCGAGGTTTCAATTCAAAGAACATGTTTGCAGAGACTAGATCCATGGGATGGTTAATCAGCAAATCATCTATTATAATCATTTTATAAGAAATGTAGGCCATCACTCTTAGAAATGTTTTGAACAATGGCATAAAGTGGAAGTTGACGTTCGCCAGTCGCGCCCCCCCCCAAAAAAAAACACTAAAACCGAAATACCCAAAGAGGAGGACCTTGCCTTATAATCTATTAAACAAATAAGTGTGAAAATAAGTGTAATCTGCTTCTCTGCAACTTCTGGTGGTTAAATAAAACAAGTCCCTGACACACACTTTAGAATGAACAAGTAACTATTTATTTATCTAACAGTGAACAAGTTAACTAAACTATTAACAAGCCAAATAAACCCCTTCTAACTACTGTCTATTCCTGAATAAAACAAGATTCTAATGGTAAGTTGTTCCAATAAATACAAGTTTCACTTACATAAAATAAAAAATAACGCATTTTAGTCTCTTGAAATTGCAGCCAGATTATGTGTCTTCTGGAAAGCTTTGTGCCTTCTCCATCAAATGTTCTGTCAGGAATATTAACTAGTTGTGCCGTAGGCACCTTCAATTTAGATGGTGCTCTCTCTAAAACTCAGAGGAGACTGAGACCCAACAATGCTGTCTTGAGAATTGTTAACTCCGGCAGGTTGCAGTTAATTCTCTTGTATTTTCTAACTACCCTCTCCTTTTATACCCTTGATGACAACAGTTTCTTACAGTAGGATTGGTCCTATGTTGTCAAAACTATCAGGTTTAAATTTAATTCGATTTTGGTATCTAAGTGCCTGATTCAAATGGATTTGCTAAAAATCAAAACTCTTTGTTTTGATAACAAAACAAAACTTGTTTGGCCTGCTAACTGTACAGCTTTTTGGTACATGTTTCAATTCAAGTGCTCTGTGCACTTGCAAACCCACAAGCTGCTGCCCACAGACATCCTTTTTGAATTTCTAAGCATAGAAAAAGCATATTATCTTTTAAAGGGACCTCACCCTTCTCTCCCCACCTAGCATTTTATAGACACCAAATTCTAAATTCCTGCCTTCCAATTCAGAAGTACTGTACCCAACTTCGCAACAACAGATATTGAGAGGTAGTAGGAATGATGCTGCTTCGCCTGCTGTGTTCATCCAGCCCTGCACCTTGTTGTCTCAGATATTGAGAGATAATCCAGTTTGTTTGCTTGAGGAATGAAAAGGCCTTATGTTATGAGGAATGAAAAGGCCTTATGTTATGAGAAATTTCCAACTGTAACATAAGCTAAGTTTATAAACTGTTTTTAAATAATTGTAAAATAATTGGACATTAAAGCAGCACCTAAAAAAAAAACTAATCATATTGGAATTGTTCCGCTGCTCTGTTCATGAACTTTGGTTAGATCTCTTGTTTAACTATGATCTTTGCAATAAACAGTAATTTTGGGAATTCTGGTGATGTATGACCATTCCTATGGGTTATCGTTTGGGTCAGATTAACCTGGCTCATAGACATTTCTAGCATTTCACTTTTTTCCCCCAGTAATATGCTGCAATTTTGGCAGTATCCGGTATGTGGGCATCACTAATAATGCCAACATGTGTTGCCCATCCCTCATTGCCACTGAGAAGGTGATGTGAATACATTCTTGAACGGCTGCAGTCCATGTAGTGTTGGTACAGTACCGTTAAAGAGGGAGTTCCAGGATTTGGTCCGAAGCAGTGCATGAACAGCAACATATTTCCAAATCAGGTTGCTGTGTTACTTGGGCGTTTGCAGGTGCTAGTGATCTTGTCTGACCTTTCTGGGTGGTAGAGGTTGCAGAGTTGGAACGTGCTATCAAATCTCTGGAGAGATGAGAAAAGGTGACATTTTATCAAATTATAACTTCTCATTAACTTTGTTTCTGCCTCCCTAAACGTTGTCTGACTTGAACATTTCTAGGGTTTTCGGAATTCCAGCATCTACTGTAGTTTGCTTTTCTATTATTTTGTCAATTTGCATAAAGTTGTAATATCTTAATACACAGGAGCAGCATCTCTATATCTTAGTATTGACTTCAGTATATTCTTTTCATAATACTGGCTGCCTTTGTCCGTTCCAAATCGTGAAGTTTGACACCCCACCCAAAGCACATGCACATGCACCCCGACAAGAATAAATCAAAGTAACTCTAAGGGCAGGAACTTTATTGGAATCAATGAAGGTATATATTAAAAATGAAATTGTAATAATACACCTCCAGACCTCAATTCTACCAATGTTATTAATTGTAGAAGGTGAAGGAAGTTGGAGAAGCATAATGAAGAAAACTTAAAAGATTTTGGTGTTTGATTAAACATTTGCTAATCTAAGTTTGCTTATTACGAACAATGGGAGAGAGAAACCAAGTGACTACCACTGGCAGTTTAATATCGAGTATGAAAATAAGATTTCCTATTGATCAGCTAACTGATCTGAATTTTTAGTCTATTGTGAGAAGAACCCAACTATTAATTGGTTTGGGAAAAGATCTGTGTTGGCCATCAGATTCTGTAGTTTAATATGTCTGCACTGGCTAGACAAAATTAATTTGCAATGTAGGTCAGTCAAATTCAATTTGTTTGAGCAGTGATCCAGTTTAAACATTGTCTTGTAAATTACTGAAAGGTAAGTGTTAAATTGCCTATATTTTATGGTTCAAATGTTCCAGTTGAAGGTTTTCAAAATTTTAAGGGATTTGAACTTGGTACTAACTAGTTGCATCAAACCTTTTGTTGGCATGCAGTACAGATTAAAACTTTCCAGTTTTGAAAATCATATCATCTAGGTCATTGGACAGAATGGCATATGTTGCCAGAACTTAGTATTCAGTTTCGTTAGCAAGATGGTAATAGACTGTAACAAAAACAGAAATTGTTGGAGAAACTCAGCAGGTCTGGCAGTATCTATGGAGAGAAAGCAGAGTTCATGTTTCAGGTCTGGTGACGGTTCTTCAGAACTGACAATTGCTGCCTGACCTGCTGAGACAAGGTGATGGCTTAGCGGTATTATCGCTGGACTGTTAATCCAGAGACCCAGGTAATGTTCTGAGTTCCAATCCAATTTTATTAAAAATCTGGAATTAAGAGTTTAACGATGACCATGAATCCATTGCCAGTTGTCAGGAAAAACTCATTTGGTTCACTAATGTCCTTTAGGGAAGGAGATCCTTACTTGTTCTGACCTATATGTGACTCCAAACCCACAAATGTGGTTGACTTTTACCTGCCTTCTGCACAATTAAGGGTGGGCAATAAGTACTGGCCCAGCTGGCAACGCTCTTATCCCGCGACTGAATAAAAACTCTGGTTTTCCTGCTTATCAATGAATGTCAAATGTTTTAAAATGGTTTTTTTTAATCCAAGTAATTCCTTCTCTTCAACTAGGTAGAGCTTATTTTTGCTAGGGAGTCTTGGTGCCACGCTGGGTGTTCATTAGCAAGGGCATTCATTCTTGGCTCATCTCTGGAGTTCAGCTCTTTTGTCCATGTTTGGACTAAGGCTGTAATGAGGTCAGGAGCTGAGTGGCCCTGGACTCAAACTGGGCATATCACTTGATAGCACTATTATTTAACCTTCCATCATTTTATTGATGAGCAAAAGTGGACTATTTTAGTAGTATTTGGCCAGGTTGGATTCGTATTTGGGCAATTTTCTACACTGTCTTGTAGATGCCGATGTTATCACAATGCAGAAACGTTTTGGCTAGGAGCACTGCAACACCTGAAGTGCAATTCCTTTTCGTACTTCTGTTGGATGTTGTTGGGACCTGTAATCCTTGCAATATCCTGTGCTTTTATCAATTTCTTTATCACGTGGAGTGAATAGAATTAACTAAAAACTGACATCCTTGATCCCTGGATCTCCAGAGGAGGCTGAGATGGGCCATTCACACCACTTGTGGCAGAAGATTATTGAAAATGCTTCAACATTTTCTTTTGCACTGGCACAAAAACACAATATCTTCAATGTGAAAATGACTTCACCTGCACAAGGACTGTTTGATGCTGACTCCTGCCAATATTGTCTTGGACAGATACATATGCAGCAGGCAGGTTGATAAGGACGTGGTCAAGTATGATTCCCCTCTTGTTCGATCCTACATCAGCCACAGACCCAGTCCAGCAGCTATGTCCTTTTGGGCCTCAACCAGTTTGTTATCAATTACAGGCAGCCCTTAAGAACAACAAGGTTGTCAAGACGTGCAGCTTATATTTTAAAGTTATCAAATTGCTGCATTTCTCAAACTATTCGAGTTACTACACCTTTTAAATTTACTATGATTACACCATTATCATAAATAGAGTTTTATCTTTACAACACAGCAGTAGATTGATCTGCAAAGCAAGTACTAGTAAATTAATTCATTGAAAGTCTGATTCAACATTTGGAGAAAAGCACGTTCTTTATCATGCAGCATTTAGTGACATTCACTTTTTCTTGCCCATTCGTTGCTGAAAGCTTTTTTATATTTTCTAATCACCTTGTTCAGCAATGTCATTACGTACCTCTGGCTCAGCTAGGACTTGAACCTCAGCCTTTAATTCAGGTGCGAAGTGTTGCATTTGATTGTAGTGAGCTACACACTATTTCTGTAATGTGCTGTTCATTTGAAATATAAAAACCATGTTTAATCTTAAATGAATTATTTTGCCAGAGACATTCACCTACTTGGAGTGTGTTAATGGCAGTTCTTTATTTATTTTTATTCTTCTTTTTTATTATAGTATATGAGATCCTTGAATAATTTTCGTGCCGAGCAACCTCACCAGCATGCAATGTACTACCTCAGACTGTTAATGACTGAGGTGGCATGGACCAAAGATGAACTTAAGGAAGCGTTGGAAGGTAGGTGCTTTGAGTTGTAAATACTTTGCAACAGTTGCAAGAAACAGAACACTCTGTTAAAATGTATTGACTTGATTGCATTTTACTTGTGAAACCTGTCAAAATTATGATGCAATATGGTTAATAGTCACTTTTTTTTTATTAAAGATGTTATACCTGGGTGATCCACCCATTTACCCAGGTATCAGTAACAAGGACTCTAGTTTATGTATAACAGTGTCACATGCAGAGTAAAGATCTGCTTTGCTCCAAAAGTCATACCTCCGAGAAGTATCCATTTTAACACCAGTGACATTTTTCATTTCCTGAACCAGCCAACCTGAGGCCAATGAATGAGATTAACAAATTAGTGGCTATTGCCAGCTGTGTTATTCTTACATCAACAGATGTACGTAATTTCCATTCCATCAGGAAAGCCAGTCTCTAACCGACTGTTATTAAATACCTAATACCCATTTATAACATAAGAAAAGCTAGGAGTCACTGAAAAAGTGATCAAACAAGTAAATGTGATTCTTCAAGTATTTTAAGTGTTGCAGATTGTTTTGACTTAGGCTTGTCACAGTTGTATTAACTCATCATTCATGTTTCACCAAAGGAATAATTGGGATGTAAATATACTGATACATCTAACTCGTTTTGTTTTGTAATCTTCAATGTTTAAAAGTCTAGATGATGATGAGTATTTAAACCTATTTCTGATCATTGGAGTTTCGAAGAATGAGAGGTGATCTTATTGGAATACTTAAGATTCTGAGAGAGTTTGACAGGGTTGTTGCTGGAACTGTTTCCTTGAAGTAACCTAGAACTAGGTGACACAGTTTGGGATTGTGGGTTCTCCCACTTAGAATGAAATGAGGAATAATTTCTTCTTTGAGGATCATTCATCTTTGGAATTCTCTACCCCAACGAGCAATGGAAACTAGGTCATTGAATATATTCAAGGCCAAGTTGGACAAAATTTTCTTCTATGATGGAGTCAAAGGGTATGACAGTTCTTTTCCACACACACACACACACACACACACACACACACACACACACACACGCAATGTGTGTGGCACTAGGTAGGCCAGCATTTATTGCTCAGAAGTTAAGAGTCAGTGATGTTGCAGTGGGTCTGGAGTCATGTGTATTCCTAGGTAAGGATATTATTGAACCAGATAGGATTTCCCAACAATCGACAATGATTTCATAGGTATCGAAGGAATAGGAGTTAAGGCCAGATTTAGATCATGATTTAATGGAATGCTGGAGCAACCAGGATGGGCTGAATGGCCAAAAATTTCTGTTTCTTGTGTTATTATTCTTACAACGTAATATTAGACTGCCTTGAGAACTTCAGTGTACTGTTGCCATAACAACACACATTTGTAGACGCTTAACAACCGAAAACAAAATGTAGGTAAACTAAAATTAGGTAATTACTTGAATGTCTATATTTCTGTACAAAAAAAAATTATATTTCTGCTGAAATTTATGACACAAAAACATTCTTCAGGGTAAGCATGACAGTCTGTTACTTTAGGACAGCAGCAGCATACTGTATTTTGTAGTATTATCCTGTTACTGTGGTAACATTGTGTAAAACTTTGTGACTCATTGGAGCACCTTGGGTTCTCTGACACGCAGCACTGGATCCAATTCTACCATGTCTGCACAGTACACTTGAGCTTGACTTGTATGATTTCTGAAAGTCAAGATCAGAGGCCAGAGTATCTCAAGTGTTCATCGGGCCCAATGAGGGTACTGAGCACAAGGGACTTGGAGGTCCATGTACAACTATAAACTGGATTTGATAGGTATCTGATTTTCATTATATGCCTGTCTGAAATGGTCAAGTCCCTGGATAATGCCGCAGCTTCGCAGAAGCTGCTTGAAATGAATGGAAAGGTTGCTTTTAAATGGGGAGGAGGAAAAAATTAGGAATTTCTGCTCTGACTCTCTAGTATGGCAAGCAATTGAACATTATGACAGAGGGAAAGTTATTGAAGCAGCTGAGAGTGGTTTGACCAAACAGTACAGCAACGCTTGCAGGCCCAAGATATCGTTGTAGACATAGATTGACTTCCATAACCAGGTGCCACCATTTAAAGGTGGTAAAGAAAAACTAGGGAGCTATAGACCAGTGAGCCTGACATCGGCGGTGGGCAAGTTGTTGAAAGGAATCCTGAGGGATAGGATTTACATGTATTTAGAAAGGCAAGGGCTAATTAGGGATAGTCAACATGGCTTTGTGTGTGGGAAATCATGTTTCACTAACTTGATTGAGTTCTTTGAAGAAATAACAAAAAGGATTGATGAGGGCAGAGAGGTGGACATAATCTATATGGACTTGAGTTAGGTGTTTGACAGAGTTCCTCATGGTAGAATGGTTAGCAAGGTTAGATCACACGGAATAGAAGGAGAACTAGCCATCTGGATACGGAACTGGCTCAGAGGTAGAAGACAGAGGGTGGTGATGGAGTGTTGCTTTTCAGACTGGAGGCCTGTGACCAGTGATGTGCCACAAGAATCAGTGCTGGGTCCACTGCTTTTCAATATTTGTATAAATTATTTGAATGTGAACGTAGGAGGTATGATTGTAAGTATGCAGATGACAACAAAATTGGAGTTGCAGTGATCAGATGGGCCAATGGGCTGAGGAGTGGCAGAAAGAGTTTGATTTAGATAAATGTGAGGTGCTGAACTTTGGAAAGGTAAATGAGGGCCGGACTTGTACACTTTATGGTAAGGTCTTGGGGAGTGTTGTTGAACAAAGAGACCTTGGAGTGCAGATTCATGGTTCCTTGAAAGTGGAGTTGCAGATAGACAAGATAGTAAAGAAGGTATTTGGTATGCTTGCCTTTATTGGTCAGTGCATTGAGTATAGGAGTTGGGAGGTGAGGTTGCAGCTGTACAGGACATTGGTTTGGCCACTATTGGAATACGCATGTAATTCTGGCCTCCCTGCTATAGGAAGGATGTTGTGAAACTTTGAAAGGGCTCAGAAAAGATTTACAAGGATGTTGTCAGGGTTGGAGAGTTTGAGTTGTAGGGAGAGGCTAAATAGACGGGGACTATTTCCCCTGGAGTGTCGGAGGCTGAGTAGTGACCAGAGGGTTTTTATGATCAAGAGGGGCATGGATAGGGTGTATAGACAAGGTCTTTTCCATAGGGTGGGGGAGTCCAAAACTAGAAGGCATGGGTTTATGATGAGAGGGAAAAGATTTAAAAGAGGCCTTTTTCTTGCAGAGGCTGGTGTGCCAATGGAATGAGCTACTAGAGAAAGTGTTGGAGGCTGGTATAATTACAACATTTAAAAGGCATCTGGATGGGTATATGAATAGGAGGGATTTAGAGGGATATGGGCCAAATGCTGGTAAATGGGACTAGATTTATTTCGGATATCTGGTTGGCATGAACGAGTTGGACTGCAGGATACGTGCTGTATATCTCTGACTAAATTGGCAGCTTTTGCTATTTCAGTATTTACTCTAGATAGTTTGTTGCATTCTTAACAGTAACAACAAAAGTGTTCGGCTCTGTATTGAAGCAGTGTACATGGTGTCATAGGGAAGATTGACTAGAGTTAAGGACTATTGATGATCGTGAACGCATTGCCAGTTGTCAGAAAAACACATCTGGTTCACTTTCCATGAGAGAGAGTGCCTGCTATCCTTATCTGGTTTGACGTATATGTGACCCCAGACCCACAGCAATGTAAACTGTTGACTGCCTCTGCGAACAATTCGGAATGGGCAATAAATGCTGGCCTAGCCAGTGATGCCCACACCCTGTTAATAATTTTTGTTTTAAGAAGTTGGATGCATGTCAGTTCTTGAAATTACACTGTCCCTTCATGTTCCTTCCAAATTAGTTTCTTGTTATAGCCATGCAGCAACGCGGAAGGTATTGAGCAGGCACATACAAGTCATCCACTTAAATATATTTTGTGTGGCCAAGCAAAAAGTTTAAGGCTACCTGCACTTAAATAAATAGGTCATGCAGAACAAACGAGGGGATGTTGGTTCACATGGAATCTCTTTACAACTTTACAGGTAAATCTTTATTTTAAATACTTGTCATGCTCTGCAATTGCAATCTTTCTATCCTGTTTTTCTTTGCAGTCAATGAAATTTTGCAAGTAGAAACCAAAGATAAATATTACAGATGATGTTTTAACTTGCTCATTTTAATCATTCCATAGATTTCGTTTGGCCAAATCTTGTTCACTCTGTATTTAATTGTGTGTAGAAAGATTATTATCACTGAACTGGTGTTACATTGAATCATAATTTTTATTTATGAATCTGTAAAATATTTTTCAGCATCATTGCTCAAGCTTGCTGTTATGACCTTTCAAACAGTGGCCTTTGAATCAAGATAAACTGTTATTTGAGGAAGCACAGTGAATGTAGAACAAATAACAAGTACACTTGTGTCATTCACTGGAGAAAATCAACTTTGAATAAATGATAGTTGCACATTCTCATTTTCTAATTAATGCATTATGGCATTCTCAGTTGGTCCTCTGCAGCAATGGAATATATATATATCTCTTCTTAAGAAGTGTGATTGATTTAGCTGTCTGAAAATCTGTTCCAGATGTCACTCTCCTTCGTCTCAAGGCCTTTATACCTCAACTGTTGTCACGACTGCATATAGAAGCTCTTCTCCATGGCAATATAACAAGACAGGTTGGTTACTTACCTTCAGTTGAACTAAAGGAGGATATTCTCACAACTCACACACATTAATTTAACAAGTATACTAATCTACCATGCATTCCTATTGCAGTAATTTTTTTGGTTTGAAACTAGAAGTCAAATATGTTGAAATGTTTTTAACTTCTGGATCAGTGTCCATTTTCAGAAACATGGATCCTGTTGTGGAATGGTAGAATTACAATTGTACAAAGCAATAATAACACAATTGTTACAGTACATAAGGAGGCCCTTCAGACTGCTGTGTCTGTGTCAGCTTTCCAGTTGAGCAGTTCATCTGGTGTCACCCCTGTCTTCGCCCTGTAATGTGTGCATTCTTTTTCTGATAACCCATTTAAATCTCTTGATTGAGCCTGCCTCTGCCACGTTCTTAGGAAGTCCATTCCAGATATTAACCACTTGCATAAAAATTTTACTATCATCCTGCCATTATTACTTTTGCCAATTGCCTTCAGTATGTGTTTTCTTATTCTTGATCCCTCCACCAATGCAAGCAGTTTTTCCTTCTCCTGCTCTAAGCAGATCCCTTGTGGTTATGAATACCTCAGTCAAATCTCCTCTCAGCCTACTCTTCACGGAGAACAGTCCCAACTTTTCCATTCTATCAATTAACTAAAGTTCCTCATGCTATTCTTCCATCTTTTCTGCTCCTTCTGTAATGCCTCCACATCCTTCTGAAAGTCTGATGCCCAGCAGAACCCAAAGAACTATGGATGCCGGAAATCGGAAACCAAAACACAAATTGCAAGTCTGGCAGCATCTGTAGAGAGAAAGCAGAGTTAACATTTCGGGTCCATTGATGGCTACGCAAAGGATTTCCCTTCTTTTAAATACTTTTTGCATTAAGATTGCTTTATTCAATTTGTGGATTTTGCAAAAAGAGAAACTTCATCAAATAGGAAGTTCTAAAAATAAGGTTTGGTGCTTTAAGTAAAAAAGTTAAATCACCAAAATGAACATATCATTTGTGTCACAATGACATCCTATCCAGGTTCCGAAGTTAATACTTTTCTGTTAAAATGTGTGTTTTGTCTTGACAAATGTCAGTTATACCCATTAACTTTACATTAACAATGAACTGTTAAATACAGAAGAGAAGCCAGCAGGTTTTGGCAGGAATCCACAAATATACAAAATACTGAAGCCGCTGAAATAACATAAGATCATCTCTCTCCCCTGCTCTTTTTGCAAATGACAATGTGGATAGTTCATTCAATGAGTCAACACAGCCACAGAGAGCCAAACTGCCTCTGTTTGCTGTAAGACTCTACAATGAGCTCAACCCACACTTACACTTCTAAAAATGATAGCCATGTGACATGCTGTCTCTAGTCACTTCAGAAAATGTTCCTTCAAAAAGTCATCATGCCTGCTTAAGAATCAGCTATTGGTTTAATAGTGGACTGCTGCTTCAGAACTGACCTAGTTGTGCTTTATCTGTCAGTCGTTGAAGTTTAAGTTGAACCTTAGGTAGAATATTTTAAACAACTTGACCAATAAAATTGTTTCATCAGTTTGACAACTGGGTGAGGATATTTGGAAATGATGCAGTATCTTGTTAACGTAAGTATTTACTTTGCATTTTTTCCTGGTTGGACAGAAGTCTCACTCACTTAATGGTATGAACCTCTGGTGCTTACACTCTTTTTATTATTTTATTTTCTTGGTTGCTGATCGATTTATCAAAGCTGTAAAACAAGTGCATTAGAACACAGAGCATACCTCACATAGGGAGATGTTTGCTTGTCATGTAAAATGGTTACATTTTGGTGGAACAGCTTGTGAAGCAGAAATTTGTCCCCAAGACGTGTAGGCCAGCAAGGATTTTTACAATATTGGTAATATATGGTACTTTGCCCTGTCAATGCAGAATGTTGTTTTCCCAACACATGAAACAAATGGCAAGATGGCGGCAGGGTAAGACGCTCCATTCGGAGCTTGACTTTGCTTGCCAGTTCTCTTTTTCTCTTTTCTTTCTTGGTCCTTCCTTTTTTTCTCTCCCTTTGTCTCTCTATCTCTGTAGTAATTCTATCCTCCTCCCCCACCCCTTTTAACGACCTACCCAAGAAGTCTGGAAGAAGGTGGGTGGCAACCGGGAACCATGTGGCAGCAGCTGAATGTGTGGATTGTGTCCTGTGGTGACAGTCGATGGAGCATAGGCCGGAGCGACAGCGGTGGATCAAGAGTGAGCTGGCGAGAGAGGGCCAGTGAGGTGGCAGCAGCAGCAAGATCGGACAAATGAAGCAGCCCGGAGCGGGATGCTGATGGAGGCTGGAAATCCCAGAGCGGGATGGCGGCGGAGGCAAGGCGGGAGCTGGAAAGCCCGGAGCGGGATGGCGGCGGGGGCTGGAAAGCCCGGAGCGGGATGGCGGCGGAGGCAGGGCGGGGGCTGGAAAGCCCGGAGCGGGATGGCGGCGGAGGAAAGGGAAGTTGGACTGTCAAGTTTTTTTTTTCTTATTCCAAAGTTAATGTGAATGGCGTCATGTATGCACGGTGAAGATACACACTTTTCACTGTATTTTTACATTGAATATATGTGACAATAAATGATCCAATTCGAATTTGAACAACAGCCTATATATTAGGAGCCATCCTTTAATATAAACTGGATGTTTTTAATAGTGTTGGGAGTTGTTGCAGAACTGTTGCCTGAAGAGGTATGGCATAAAACTTTTCATGTTAGTTGGCATTATCAAACCTATTGGAGTTGAGTTGAAATGATCACTTGATCATAATTTTCTTCTTTTGTGAAAGGTTTTGATTTCTCAATGTTTGTTTGAAGTTCGATGAATTTCAGTTGTTTACCAGTAGCTTATAAAAATAGCCTTTATCTTACTTCGTATTAGCAATCAGAAATGGGAGCGGCAATATTTTTCCCCACGCCTCACTAACCCAGAGATTCTAAGACTAATCATATTACATTGGGTAAGGTCTAATTCAACGAGGACCAGGGAAGAATCCCAGTCCGATCTAGATTGACTGTTTATTAAAACACTGGCAGGGATGTGTGGGATGCGATCCAAACACTTCATAAATCAATGTTATTTGCTTGCTTTTTGTAATCCATCATTGATTTCATGGCAGAGCACAGCATTTCTTTTGAAGGCCACTATAATTTTGGAGAAAAGCACAATAGAGATGTCTAGCTAGCTCATCCTGATGCTATAAGTTCAACAGTAAGCTCAATGCAAAGAGAAAATATGCTTTTTTTTAAGGAATGTCAGTCCTGTCTGTTCAGCCCACTGATCCGTGCACGTGTCTTCCAACCGATAAAGAGATTCTATCCATTCTGTTTCCTGAGGGAATGTCCATCATTGTTTTCTTAGCCTGCAAAAGTAAGTGAGGACATGTGAGATATTCATGCAACTCTTCTGTTTCTCATCGGACGAGGGGTGCATCCTGCTTTGAATGGGTGGGCAAGATGGATTCCTGAAAGCCCAACTTAACCAGGCAGGTAATGCCCACTGTTTCTAGTGAGTCCTGCGCCATTTTGAGTTTGCTGTCTCATTTGCAATGAACTGCTGGTGAAGCAAGCACTTTCTGTAGCTTGAAGATAGGTGCAAGGCAAGACACTTCTAGCTTCTGTTTTTGGTTTGAGGAGCGAGAGTTCACCTGAAAGCCCACGAACACACTCCTCCTTTAAAGGTTATTGGTTAGACAGTTCAGTGTTTTCTGCAGGTGGGCAAAGCCCATAAGCTGATGTTGCATTCAGTTTGTACCTTGAAATCATAGTCCTGATCCTATACTTGGTAGGACTGTTATTTGCATATTTTTAGCTGCCTCCTGTTAAAGCAGTAAGTCTTCTGTCATTTCATCCTAAAGTATCAACTGCCTGCACACCAGCAACACAAGTGTCCTAATAGTTCAATGTAATTGCTGCCCCTTTAACACTGGGTGCAAGTTAAGATCAGTACCAAGTTCTTTCACTGTTCTATTCACAAATGTACATCTTCACTAATCAATTCTGACCTTGGTCTGCAAACAGTATTTATTTAACTTTCCTCTCTACAGTCAACAAGTGATGTCTACTGTGGCACATTTGACCTTTTTCTGTTCCTGTTCCTTTAGTTCGCAATCCTGTAAATGTAAACCCAATCCCAACTAGAGACCTAAAAATGCTCATTGTAAACCAGCTCACCTTAACTGCTTTTGCTTGGAATAGAAATATTCCTTGGATACACTCAAGTAACTGTCTTGAGTGGGTTTGTGATTGTAATTAAGCTAAAATGTCAACTCACCACTGTGCCATCACCTGTTGAGCAAAGCATAAAATGTTAAAAATTGTTTCTTACTCCAAATGTTAAACTAAAAAATAACATTGTACCATTTGTGTAGTGGCTTTCTCTTGCATTATTTCCTGCCGTACACTAAAAAGTGTTTAGATTTTTTTCTTTGAAGTTCATATTGTTTCATCTTAGACAGGAATAACTTTAAAGATTGCAATTATCAAAGTAGAAATTGACAGCTATTTTGTGGAGACCACTGCGGAGCTGGGATAAATTGTATACGTGTCGTTTTTTTTCCTCTTCACCCCTCATCTTTCTTTCATACTTTGTCATACTAAAGTGCTTGCTTGTTCATCATCCAGTTCTGATGGAGGGTGTACATGTGGAATGTCATAACCAGTTATCTTTCCCTCTTTTATAAATACCAGCTGATCTTTATCTTTCCAGCATTTTCTATTTTTCAGTTAGTAACAGTATTATTCAGATGAGCTTCAATAAAAATGTGCAATTCAAAGATGTTAGCTTTTTTCTTAAGCTTTTAATCTATTTTCTCTATTCTAGACTTCTTTGAGTATTCTACAAATGGTCGAAGACACCCTGATTCAGCATGCTCATACTAAACCTCTTCTTCCCAGTCAACTTACCAGATACAGAGAGGTGCAACTTCCTGATCGTAAGTTAAGTTTCAATTCTTTCTTTTCTCTCTCATAACCATTTAGTGTGTTTTGAGATTCCATCTTTTTTCATGAAAATTGAACTGAAGACTAAATTAATTATCAACTTTAGGACATTGCAAATCAGACTGCAGAATAACGTGCCATTAAATTAACTAATCCAAGATAACACTTTTTAAAATAATCCAAAGCTAGTTAGTTAGGTAGCACAATCCTGAAATTATTTGAAAACAAAACATTGAAAGTAATCAGCAGAATCCTGTGTAATTTGCGAGTCACACAGAGGCTCTGCACTTGCGATTTTATTGATGAGTTTATTGCCCTTTTTTTTTTAAATAGAAAGTAGTTGCTGTATTATAATCTCCTAATTGGACCAGCTTATTTTTTTATGATTGAAGACTACTTAAGCAAAACCTTTTACATGGTTTCAGCTGGGAGACCAACATTTTGTTTTTAAAAACTCCAGCCATGTTTTTTTTTTAAAAACACTGGAAAGATGTTCTGAAATTAACTAGATTCCTTCCCAAACAAAAAGCTGTTTTATTTTTGGAATTGGTAAAGCTATCATACCGATGTAATTTGGCATATTCTTTTCCTGGCAATGACTCAAAATAATTGTTGGTGGTTTTTTTGGTTCAAGCTGAAAATAGCAATTTTGAACTAATTGGAGTGAGCAAAGTTAAGTCACCAAAGTGAGCAGCGAGCCATGATTGGACATTCATTAAAATAGTCCTGTGCAATTCACTAAAATTAACCCATTGCTCCTTCTGTAAATGCAGATTATAACGTATTGTGAACATACCATTACAAATAACCGATGTATTAAAACAGTACATTCTTGTTGCATGGTTGCCTAGATGAGTTTGCTTTATAATCCTGTAATTTATTAATTACACAGGTTTGTTTTCAATCAACTATCACAAACAATGTTTAAAATCTGGAAAGGCCCTGTAAGGATCTTAAAGTTGCAACATGAACAAAATTTTGGCTTTTGTACATAATCTTTAGCAAAAATGGCTAGTCTTTTTGGCTCAAAGAACACCCCTTCAATGTTTTGAACCTTAATTTACTGTCCTAGCATTTGCAACTAGATGTGCGGTTTTTCTTAATACCTTGTCAGAGGCCTTGGTTGTCAGTTTAAAAGTATAATTTTGTTGCCAGTTTTTGGAATATAATCGACAAATATCAAGTGCATCAGTGTAAAAGGAAATATGTATCTAAGTGTTAGTCACTCAAATATTCCGACAACATCTTTTATTCATGTAAATTAAAAACCCATGAATTGTTATTTCAAAGTTGGAAGCATGTGATTATGAACATTGTTTCAGTTTTAAGGCTATCTGAATTAAACTGCACAACAGGATGTGGCCAAAAAAATGCAGCCAAAGATTAGATCCTTCAGGCTTTTTTGTTTGGGAGACTATTTAGAACAAGTTGGTTCAGCTGAACCTTCTTAACTTCAGATATAAACCTATTTATGCTGCATGCTCTTAAGTACAAGGGCATTGAACATTTGCAAACTAAGCTGAAGTAAAAATTGATAAACAATCTAATTCTCAATTTTATACTTTTATGATTCCTGCAGGTTAGCGATAGTGTTAATGTAGTGAGATTAAAGATAACCAGATTCAGACAGACTTGTAAGAAGAACCTAATTACCTTTTTATTTTTAGCTCATTGTAAGGAAAGTGATTAAAGGAGATGTATTGTTTCAGTCTCCTAATTGCCAGTCTTCCTGGAGAAAGATTGCTGATGGCAGTTTGAATTAGCAGCAAGTCCACTCATCAGGGTCATACTAAAGCAATTTGCTATGTAACAAAGCGGAGTGTGACCCCACCGCCCCCATAACTAAAACCAGAAAACCCAGAGAAGCTTGCCTCATCTCATAATCTGTTGAATGAACTGTGAAAAGTAATATAATCTGCCTCTCACTGACTCCCCCCCGCCGACCTTCTGTTATAAAGGGGAAGTTAAATGAAATGAACTCCTGACAGTCACTCTATAACCAACAAGTAACAATTTATTTATCTCACTCTAACAGTGAACAAATTAACAGAACTATTAACAAACCAAACAATTCTCCCTTATGTGCTAACAATTCCTGAATAAAACAAAATTCTAATGGTATGCTGTTCCAATAGATATAAGTCCCACTTATATATATCAAATTAATTTTAAAAAATTAAAATGTATTTTGGCTGTAATTTTGAGAGATTAAGTCTTCAGGAATGTTCTTTGCCTTCTCCACTGTCTTCCAGTCCAGACACCTTCCTTCATTGAATTCTTGTCAGGAATATTAGCCAAGAGTGTCATATTATCTTTATTTATATGGTGCTTACTCTGAGATCTTAGAGATTTCTGTGAGGGCCAGCGATTTTCTCTTTCTTTAGAGCTGGTGGTTGTTGAGAGCTGTGGTCTTAACAGATGGCAGTTTGCTCTCAACCCATCCTCTAATGCCCTCCTCCTCCACATCCTCAATGACCCATCAATCTCCCACAATAGGATTGGTCCAAGGCCATCAAAACCATCAGGCCCAAATTCAATGGGCCTCAGCATCCAGGGCCGAGCCCAAACCAACCAGCCAAATTCAAAAACCTGTTGACCTACCAAAAATGCTGTCCTGCCTGCCAACAGCACCCATGATACAATGGCTCAACCCCGAGGACTCTCCGCACATCCGCTGCTGCCTGCAGACACTTCCTTCAATCTCCAAGCCCAAAAAAACACACCCTTCAAAGATACCACACCCACCCACCACCACCGCCACCACTCTCAAACTCCAACATCCTGCCCTCCAATCCACAAGCACCACACCAACGTCGGATCAGCTATCACAAGGAATGTTAAGAGAACTGGTGCATGTCTGTAGAAAACCTAATGATTGCTTCTGTCCTGCATGCCATACATAGGAGGCTGGTTTGTGTACCAGCAAAGGAATGAGGTACATAACAATTGTGGAATTGAGATCTACTACCAGACAGACATGCAGAACACCCATGAAAATATGTTACTGGAGCTTTTTTGTCAAATCATATCGGAGCCATGCTTCAACACACTGCGGACTAAAGAGCAATTAGGTATGTCAAGATTCATCATTTGTAAGATCACAATGACTAGTTTAATGAGCATGATGTTTCAGTTGTATGCGACCACTTTATTTGAAAATCTTAATTCATTTTCAGTTTTTTTTTATAGAATTAAACCTCTTGTTTGTTGACCATCAGAAATATTGTCAGTGATGCTGAACTAATTTGTTAACGTCTAAAAGAATGCTCTGTTGTAGTTTTGATTTCCATACTTGCTATTATTAAGCAATTGTAACTGCTGACAACAGAAAATAACTGTTTTAACTTTGTATCTCTGTTACTTTGCTCCCAAAGCAAGTAGCATTAGTTTTATGTCCAAAACATTTATACTGTTTCTCATCTTTTGTGGTGTAAAAGCTGAACAAAGATATTCCTGATAAGAGTTGTCTCTTTTTGATCCAAGTTGTTTTTCTTTGTGTTGTTTTGGGTACATATAAATTAGGGAAGAGGCAATGGCCAATGGTATTATCTACCCACTGTGAATCCAGATTCCCAGTAAATGTTCTGGAGAGAATAAAGACTGCAGATGCAGTAAGAAAGTACCCAAATCTCCAATTTATGCAAACCTATTTTAGTTTTAGCTGGCATTAACGTAAAATCTGGAGTTTGGATTTTGTAATTGTGAGATTTGAGCAAGTTTATTTTCACGGGTTCCATTGGTCGAGCGGCCTAGTTAAGAACCAGCTGAAACCACATGCTCATGTTAATTGGCTCAGCTGGGCCCTTTGTGTAAGGTATATATGTAAGTAGCCAACAAAATCAGACTTAGCACTTGAGTGCAGTTTACTGTTTAGTGCTGGAGTTGGGAATCTCATGGAATTCAGCAGTGGAACGAAAGAACTGTTTGATTCCTTTTTCCTAAATAAAGCAGCTAATTGGGAAGTATTTCTGTAGACCACCTGAAGTGCTGCCAGTGATTGTGATGCTGAAACAATTTGTTACTGTTAATAAGAATGCTGTGTTGTAGCTTTGATTTCCAAACTTGCTATAGTTAAGACCTAGCAAGATGTACTGCTAAGGCTGTGTAAGATTCTGGTCAGACCACATTTGAAATATTGTGAGCAATTTTGCGCCCTGTATCTAAGGAATTCGTATCCCTTTTAAATTAAAAAAAGTCTTCAGTTTGTGTTCAGGTCTGTAGCCTTTTTTCCTCTCCTTACAAATTGCTTGTTAGATATAAGATTGATACTGTGCATTTAAAAAATACAATAACGTGTAAAGAAAGTGTGAATAGTTAGTGCAGGTTAAGATACTAAATACGGGAAGTAAGGTAATGTGTTGCAACTGCAGCATTTGGGAGCTGCTGGACACCAAGCTGATCAACAGGGAACACATCTACAGCAAATATATGCAGCTTGAGCAACTTCAGATCTGGGTTAAGCTGGAGTCCTAGCTGCAGATGTTGTACTACATTAAGGAAGGAAAAGTTACCTGGGCACATGCTCCAGGAGTAGTCATGCCTTTTAGGTTAGGTAATTCAAACTTAGTCTGTGCACAGGGGCAGAAGGGTGTGATTGCAGGTGAGGCAAATATGTGGACCCAAGGTCGAGCTTCATTGCCTGCAATTGTCCAGCAGTTACAAGGTTGTTGCAAGCTGTGCAAATGAGAGTGGGCGCTGTAGAGGGGGTCAGTAAACTGACATAAATATAGGGATAGACACTGTTTTCTGCAGCCATAAACATGAGTCCTGAAGGCTGTTTGCCTGCCTGGTGCCAACATTACAAACATCTCTTTGGGCCTGTGGTAGAACTTAGAGTCTGAAGAGAGGGATCAGTTGTTGTCATACACATTGATATGAATAACTTTGATAGGTCTAGAAAAGAAGTTCTGCCAGAAGAGTTCAAGCAGTTACAAGCAAAACTAAAATCTCGAACCTCCAAAGTAGTAATCTCCAGATTACTACCTGTGCCATGGGCAAACTGGCATTGGATAAATGAACTCCAGGAGTTAAGTATGTCACTCATGGATTCTGTGCGAGGAATGGTTTCAGTTTATGGCACCAGTACTGAGGTTAAAGGAGCTTGTTCTGGTGATGGGCTTCACTTGAATCACACTGGGATCGGTGTCCTAACAAATCGAATAACTAAGGCTTTAAACTAATTTGGGAGGTGGATGAATTCATAAGTTGGGAAACACAGACTTACAAAGCAAATGGATATGATGACAATGCAGGGCACATTTTAGATAACTCTGAGAGTGGGAAAAGAAGATAGTGTATAAGCATTTCAAGACAACAGCAAATAATGTCAAAGGAGAAATATGGTAAAAATGCAAAATTAATGCCTCTATACATGAATGTATATAGCATTCAAATCAAAACAAATGAGCTCATGGCACAAATTGAGGTTAATAGATATGATCTTAAAGCTATTACAGAGAAATGGTTACAAGGAGATCAAAGCTGGCAACAATATTCCTCACTTCTGAGGAAGGGCCACCGGACCCAAAACGTTAATTTTGATTTCTCTACACAGATGCTGCTGGACCCATTGAGCTTTTCCAGAAACTTCTGATTTTGTTTCTGATTTACAGAATCTGCAGTTCTTTTGGTTTTTATTCAGGGTATGTGATTTTGTGGAGGGACAGGCTGGAAAAAAAGCGCTCTCAGGTAGCTATGTTAGAATGAAATGGAACAAGCGCGTTAACCAGAAATAATCTTAGATCATATGGTACAGAATCCGTAAATCTGTGCCTCCAATGGCAAGGAGAAAGTATGGGTGGGAGGAGTTTATAGGTCACCTAACTGTAGCTGCTCTGTAGGACAGAATAAAACAAGTATTAATGAGGGCATGTTAAAAATTCAGTGATGAGGGCAGAGTTGGCTGGTGTGAAGTGGAAAAAAACTGAGGGAAACAAAGGCAGAAAAATTTATCACATCATGACAGGACTAAATATTTTTTTCTCCTAGAGCCCAAAATCCCTGCCAGAGTGGGATGGAGTAGGTTTATGTCTATTCCCTTCACCAACATCTCTTGAAAAGGGAGGAGATAGATTTGAGGTTGCAGTAAAGGTTTCCTTGTTGTAATCTAGAAAGAAGTTGGAAAATGTATTGACATCTGTAGTCACCAAACGTTCCTCACCTGAGTTCTAGAACATGTTTTTTTGAGAGGTGGTGAACATGCTGCAGGGTGTTGAAAACAGCTGAAAAGTACACACCAGAGTTCTCTGAGGGTTGTAAGTATAATCAAGATTGAGATTGACGGGTGTTGAAGTTGCATTGGAAGTGAGCAGGTAAGTGGAATTAAGATAGATCAGCCATGATTATATTGAATGGCAGAGAAAGCTCAAGCCAAAAAGCTGTCTACTTCCATTTCCTATTTTCTCATGAAATCATTTTTTCCCCACACACATGGCATTGGAAATCTGGCACTGTCTTTCCAAAAATCTCTGGTTTTTGGGAAAACTGAAATTTTCAGCAATGAGTTTGACATAGCTTTATTAGGTAAGTGTCAACTGGATCAAAGATGAATTAGTAGGATTCATACACAGCTATCATAACTGCATAGAACAGAAGAGCATGTTGGAGAGCTGATCTAATCTTCTCGTGTATTCCAGAGCTCTTCATTCTCTGCTAACAAATTTAAGTAGCCCTCTGGGAAGAAAGGACAGTTTATAGAATTAACTGAAAAGGAATGAAAAGGAATTAGAAGACCATAAAAAATAGAAACGGGAGTATGCTATTCGGCCCCTCGAGCCTGCTGTAACATTGACTGGGATCGTGGCTGATCTGACATTCCTTAGTCCACTTTCCTACCTTTTCCCTAAGCCTTGCTTCACCTACAGATCAAGAACTTAATTATCTCAGCCTTAAATATACACAAGGACTGTGTCCCCACAGTTCTCTATGGTAAGGAGTTTCGAAGACACTTAACCCTCTAAGAAAAGAAATTCGTCCTCATCTCCGTTTTAAATTGGCAGCTGTTTATTCTGAGACTATGCACTCTAGTCCTAGACTCTCCCATGAGAGAAAAAAATCCTCTCAGCATTTACTGTGTAGGACCCCTTAAGAATCTTATATATTTCAAATAAGATCACTCCTCGTTCTTCTAAACTTCAGTGTGGAGAGTCCCAACCTGTTTAACCTTTGCTCATAAGACAGTCCCTCCATACCATAGATCATCCTTGTGAACTGCCTCTGATGATATAATATCTTTTCTTAAATAAGCAGACCAAAACTGCTCTGACTACTCCAGATGTGGTGTCACCAGCACCTCGTACAGTTGCAGTCAGACTTCCCTACTCTGTCACTCCATTGCCCTTGAAATAGGGGACAATATTCCGTTAGCTTGATTGCCTGCTGCATCGGTGCGTTAGCTTTGTGTTTCATCTATAAGTACTCCAAGTTCTTATGTGTTCCAGCTTTCTGCAGTTTTCCTCCTTTTAAATAATAATCTGTTCTTTTGTTCCCCTTTCAAAATGAACAACTTCACATTTTCCCATGTTATACCTCTTTTGCCATGTTTTTGCCCATTTTTTTAACCTATCAATATCTCTGTAAACTGTTTGTATCCCCCTCACCACTTGCCTTTACACTTATTTTTGTGTCATCTCCAAATTTGGATACAGTATGTTTACTTCCTTCCTCCATGTCATAATTATATCAACTTCATTTTATGTTTTAGATGTATCACTAATCAGCCACATTTAATTGATGCAAAATTTTAAGTTGCATAATTGATTTTTATATCTTAATTATTTTCATGATTGTACGAACTTGAAATCTCCTTTGTCATTATAGGTTACATTGTATTTAGTGGTCCACGGCGATCAAATGGTGTACAAGGCCTCCGTTTTATTATTCAGTCAGAAAGACCACCCAGTTACCTGGAGAGCAGGGTGGAGGCTTTTCTGAAAACCATGGAAAAGCATATCAAGGAAATGACAGAGGACGCTTTTCAGAAGCATGTTCAAGCTCTAGCAGTTAGAAGACTTGATAAACCAAAGAAGCTCTCAGCAGAGTGCGCTAAACACTGGAGTGAAATCATCTCTCAGCAGTACAACTTTGACCGAGGTATAGTAAAATAAATTAATGTTGCTGAGAATTTGAGTATTAATAATGTTATCTTAATATAGCAATGCATTTTAAGGCTCAAATGATCTCAAAATACAAAATTGGGTGATTTTACGTGAAGAGCAAGTCTGTGTAGTTTCTTTTTAAATAAGATTTCACCCCACATTCCTTATTGTGCTACATGCAAAAGGGAAGGCATACGCCCTTCTCCCTCAAGCATCTGCTCCTATTTCTTTATGGTTTGGAGAGATGGCACATCAGGTTTATTCTGTGATAATACATTTGGTGCATTGCAGAAACAAAGCTAAAATTTGAAGACAAGGTAACACAGTGTGGAGCTGGAGGAACACAGCAGGCCAGGCAGCATCACAAAGCAGGAAAGTTGACATTTTGGGTCGGGACCCTTTTGACCCAATATGTCAACTTTCCTGCTCTTGTGATACTGC
>NC_063351.1:15981252-16031321 GCF_021869965.1 Rhincodon typus | reverse complement strand
CTCAGCTCCGCTGCCGAAATGAAGAACTTACCTTCCCAGCAGCCCCCGGTCCTCGCTCTCACCGTTCCCGCTGCTGCTGCAAAAATGGAGGTAAGGTTTAAATCAACAGATTAAATTGAACTTGTGTTGCTCATGCTGTGTGGGCTTGTTTTCAAGGTCCGCCTTCCCTCGTTAAGTTATAAATAATCTACCCTGTATGACCATAGTAAAAATGCTTCAAAATGACTTCAGCAGCTGTAGATATTTTTAAAGCAACCTGTTCAGATTTGTTATGATGTACTTCTGGAACTTGAACCCGGGCCTTCTGACCTAGAGGTAGGGACACTATCACTGCACCACAAAAGCCCTCTTTTCAGTGGCTATTAACAGTGCTGGGAGATTCTGGAGTGTGAAAGACACATTATAATGTCATCAGAGATGGTAAGAACTGCTGATGCTAGAGTCAAAGATAACACAGTGTGGAGCTGGAGGAACTCTAGCATCAGCAGTTCTTACTATCTCTAAAATTTGAAGACATTGGGTCTCACTGGTTACCCTTGTACCAACATTATATTACTTAATACTGCTAGAGCACAGTAGTCATTAGGCCACGAATTAGTATTGTACAAGTTTGATCCATGATTTCTGTGATGTACTTTCAAACTTGTACTGCATTGGACAGGCCACTCAATGGGAGATCTGTTCCATTCAGGAAACTGTATGATTGGCAAAAACAACTAATATTGATCATGTACTTGGTTGTGGAACATTATTTACAGAAGTGAAGGGATTGGTACCTAGTTTAAAAGAGTGCAGTGAGCTTGGATGGATTGTGGAAACTGCTGAGTTCACCTCTCCCAAAAAGTATTGTGGTTATTTTGATCTGGATAAATACACATGCAACATAAAAATGACTGCTGAAGGTTGTATCTCTAACCAGCTAAATTACCAATCGTTGGTCAAGACTATCATGAGTGTTCATTTCAACTATGAGTCTTATTGTTCTTACACATCCTATTTCTTATGTAGCCTCTGTTTGCTTCAACTGAATTATGCTGGCATTTACGTTCAACATGTGCCTCCTTTCATGTTTCTTCTTCTAATCCCGTGCACTCTCACCTTTGCTGTCCACTTCACTTTTGTGGTAAAATGCTCATCCAAAGAACAGTAAGAATGTGAAACTTCTTGTAAAAACTTGATTGTACTCATTGGTGACTACCTTATGCTTACTACACTTTGGGGAAGATAGTAGTGTGGTGATGACATCACTACGCTAGTAATTCAAGCACAGCAGCTGGTGGAGTTTAAATTCTGCTGTTGAAAGCAGTCTCAGTAAATCAGCCATGTAACTATCATTTGTTGTAAAAGCCCATCTGGTTCATTAATGCCCTGTTAGGGAGGGAGATCTGCTATCCTTGCCTGGTCTGGCTTCCATGTGACTCAAGATCCATTACATCTAGTTGACTCTTAACTGCCCTCAGAAATGGTCAAGCAAGCCATTCATATCGAGGGCAGTTAGGAAGGGGCAACAAATATGGGTCTTGCTGGTGACATCCAGATCCCATAAAAGAATAAATGTTCAAAAATGAGCTCTGGTTTTGGGCTTATAATCCTCAACTCTACTTTCCTGTCTTATCCCCTTAACCCTTGATTCAGTTACTGATTTGAATTTACTCGATGGTCCAGACTCTCTAGCCTTTGCGGTAAAGAATTCCACAGATTCACTACCCTCTTAGAGGGAAGAAGTTCCTCATCTCTCTTAAATAATGACCCTTTACTCTGGAATTGTGTCGTCTTGTCCTAGACTCTCCAATAGGAGGAAATGACCTAGTCTAATCCCTCTAAAAATCTTGTATGTTTCAATAGGGGTCACCTCTCATTCTTCTAAACTCCAATAAATACAGGCCGACCCTAACAACCTTTCCTCATAAGCCAGTCCCTCCATACCTGCGATCAACTTAGTAAACCTTCTCTGGACGCTTCCAGCACTTGTATATCTTTCATTAGATAAGGGGACCAAAACTATTCACAGGAACCAGTCCCTTGTATAGATTCAGCAAACTTCTGTTTATACTCCGATCCCTTTGAAATAAAGCCCAGTGTTCCATCTGTTCTCACTATTACCTGTTGAACTTGTATACGAGCTTTTTGTGATTTAAATGCAAGGACTCCCAAAGTCTTTCTCCATTTCAGTAATGTTCAGCTCCTCCATTTTCCCACATTATATTTCATCTGCCAAGTTTTTGCCCACTCACTTGACTTGCCTTGCAGACTCTGTGGCATCCTCACCACTTGCCTTCTCAACTGTTGTTGTGTCATTGACAAACTTTGTGATTATAAATTCACATTCCTCATCCAAGTCATTAATATATATTGTAAGTAATTGTGGCCCCAGCACAGATCCTTGTGGAGTTCCACTAATTACATTAATGCCATCCTGAAAGCGCCTCCCCTTATCACAAATCTCCATCCACTCCAGCCAGATAATCCTCCGTCCGTGCAATTACACCATTTCCAATGCCATGGCCAAACCCGTAGAGCTTACATCTGACCCTTTGCCTGAGGGATCACTTAGCTCTGTCTATTGCATGCTGCTTTACGGAACAAGAACATCAAAAGCCTCCCCTCTTGAGTTCTGCCCTTTTGTGCAATATTTTCATGAAGTAATTGAACCATGTCGAAAGTTTTGAAGACCGTTCTATTGAAATCCACAGATGTTGAGAAGACCAGATTCATTGTCGTAGTCGCGTGCATGACCGGTAGAACTAAATCTGTGATAATTTTCAATAAGAAAACCATACAGAACATCAGATTAACTGCAGAAGTTTTTTTGTGCATATCCATGACAACAACAAGATCAGAGTTAAATTGTGCATTGGTAACTGGTGAAATAGGCTTGCTGGTGGCCTACATGAATTGCATAGCATATTAATGGGGACGAGGCACTTGCGCAGTGGTAGTGTATCTACCTCTGGGTCAGAAGGCCTGCGTTGGTCCCTGTTCCAGAGGTGTGTCATAACATGTCTGAGGAAGTTGATTTAAAAATATCTCTTAGTGGGGACATGTTTAGATCTTAATAAGATCAAGAGGTTCATTTTTATACAAGGAGTCTGATGTCTTTCGTTCAATATTTGGATGAATGCCTCAACAAGGCATTAAAGAATCATGTTAGTGCCAACTGGAATAAGTGGATGCTTGAGAAAGATAAAACCTTTACAAAGTGAAACTTCAGTGATGTCCCACATGGTGTCATTGTCAAATTGTAGGGTGTTTTCAAAACCCATTATCATCAGACTGTTCAAAGAATGCAAAATATAAAATTCAGTAAACACATACGAAGGTGATTTGGTGTGGTGAGATGGTTGTGAAACCGAAAGTGTCACAGTAGAGATGACCCATGGAATTACAGACCGGTGAGTATTGCGTGAGTGATAGGGAAACATTTGGAGAAAATTCTGAAGGAGTGAATTAATACCCACTTGGAAATGCATGGGTTCATTAGGGATAGTCAGCATGGCTTTGTCAGAGGGAGGTCGTGCCTAACAAATTTGTTAGAATTTTTTGGAAATGTGATTGTGTGGATGAGGGAAGTTCAGTTGATGTAGTGTATATAGATTTTAGCAAAGCTTTTGGCAAGATCCCACATGGCAGACTGCTTGAGAAGGTTAAAGCTCACGGAATTGAGGGAAACTTGGCAAGATGGATCAGAAACTGGTGTAGTAATAGGAAACAAAGGGTAGTGGTCGAAGACTGAACACTGGTGTACCACAAGGATCAGTACTGGGACCCTTGTTTATTATATACCTAAATGATATACATGAAAATGTTGGGGGAGTGTTAGGCAAATTTGCAGAAGACACCAAGATTGGTATAGTGGTTAATAGCAAAAAGGATGGTTGTAGGTTACAAGAAGATATAGACCAGGGGCAGATGGCATTTAACCCTGATAAGGGTGAACTGACGCACTTTGGAAGAATAAACAAGATGAGGGAGTATTCAATGAATGGCAGGACACTGGGTAACTTAGAGGATCAGAGGGATTGTGGGGCAATTATTCACAAATCCCTGCCATCAGCAGAGCACACGAATAGGATAATTAACAAGGCAGATGGGGATTTGCAACAGCCGTGGCATGGAGTGTAAGTGCAAGGAGGTAACGCTGGAGTTGTTCAAAGTGTTGGTCAGGCCACAACTGGAGTCCTGTGTGCAGTTCTGGTCACCTCACTACAGGAATGATGTGATCGCATTAGAGGGGGTACAGAGGGGATGCACCAGGATGTTGGATGTGGGTTGGAGAAATTGAGCTGTAAGGAGAAACTGGATAGGCTTGGATTGTTTTCTTTAGAGCAGAGAAGCCTGAGGGGGCACATGATTGAGGTGTTTTAAGATTGAAGGGTATGGACAGAGTGAATAGAGAGCAACTGTTGCCCTTGGTTGAGGGGTCAGTCATGAGAGGGCATAGTTTTAGGGTAAGGGGCAGGAGATTCAGAGGGGATTTGGGGGAGAAGAACATGTTCACTCAGCAGGTGGTGGAAACCTGGAATGCATTACCGAGAAGGTGATAGAGGCTGGAAACCTTATACCTTTTAAAAAAAGTATTTGGATGAGTACTTCAAATATCATGACATTCAAGGATATTTGCCCCAGTTTGGGTTCTGTCACAGTCACTCAGCTCCTGACCTCATTACAGCCTTGGTTCAAACTTGGACAGAAGAGCTAAATTCCAGAGGTGAGGTGAGAGTGACAGCCCTTGATATCAAGGCTGCATATGAGCGAGTGTAGCATCAAGGAGCCCTAGCAAAACTGGAATCAGTGGGTATCAGGGGGCAAAGACTCCGGTGGTTGGAGTCATACCTGACACATAGGAAGATGGTGATGGTTGTGGGAGGTCGGATCATCTCAGCTCCAGGACGTCTCTGCAGAAGTTCCTCAGGGTAGTGTCCTAGGCCCAACCATCTTCAGCTGCTTCATCAATGACCTTCCGTCCATCATAAGGTCAGAGGTGGGGATGTTCACCGATGATTGCACAATGTTCAGCACCATTCGTGACTCTTCAGATACTGAAGCAGTCCATGTTCACATGCAACAAGATCTGGACAATATCTTGGGCTGCCAAGCGGCAAGTGACATTAGTGCCACACAAATTCCAGGCTATGACCATCACCAATAAGAGACAATCTAACCACGGCCCCTTGACATTCAGTGGTGTTGCCATCACTGAATCCCCCACTATCAACATCCTGGGGATTATCATTGATCAGAAACTCAACTGGACTCACCACATTAACAGAGTGACTACAAGAGCAGGCCAGAAGCTGGGAATACTGCGGCAAGTAACTCATCTCCTGACTCCTCAAAGCCTGTCCACCATCTACAAGACACAAGTCAGGAGTGTGATCGAATACCGCCCACTTGCCTGGATGAGTGCAGCCCCGACAACACTCAAGAAGCTTGACACCATCCAGGACAAAGCAGCCCGCTTGATTGGCACTACACCCATAAGCATTCACTCCCTTCACCACCGACGCTCAGTAGCAGCAGTGTATACTATCTACAAGATGCAATTCACCAAAGATTCTCCAACAGCCCCTTCCAAACCCGCAACAACTTCCATTTAGAAGGACAAGGGCAGCAGATATATGGGAACACCACCACCTCCAAGTTCCTTTCCAAGCCACTCACCATCCTGACTTGGAAATACATCGCCATTCCTTCACTGTTGCTGGGTCAAAATCCTAAAATTTCCTCCCTAATAGCATTGTGGATCAACCCACAGCAGGAGGAATGCAGCGGTTCAAGAAGGCAGCTCACCACCACCTTCTCAAGGGCAACTAGGGATGGGCAAGAAATGCTGGCCAGCCAGCGATGCCCACATCCCATGAAATGAATAGAAAAAAAAAATGGCACTAGTACGGGAAATTGGGATTAGCGAACTTTTCGTGGTAGTTGTGTTGGTGCAGCGTCAGTGGGCCGAAGGGCCTTGCCTACACAGTATGAGTCTATGAATCTACATGATCCTGAGTGGTATCCTTACCATGATGCCATAACCAAAGTCACTTGGGGCAAATGCCAGAACTTTTTATCAGATCCTGAAAATGATGAATTCGACTTTTAAAACATTGCTTGTAGTTTGAAAAATTCCTGCTGGAATTATTTCACCAAATTAAATGTGACGTTGATTTAATTTAAACTGCAGTCTTTATCCCCTTTTAAATGGTGACTAACTTCACCAGAACCGGCAGGTCACGTTTTACTAATCCATGTAAATTGATCCATGTTTTGGAAGGATTTTTCAACACTGCATAGATTGACTTGTACGCTGTAATCTATATTCCAATATTGCACTTTCTTCAGTGGCTCAAGATGATATTTTCTATCAGATCTGTGTAGGGACTCCTCTAATGAAATTGCTAAGGTTCAATACAATTTAAACTAACCTCACTGCTTTTGAACTCTGGCTATAGAAATAATCCCAGTATTTGATTCACCAGTTTCAAAATCTCCCCACCCCCTGGCCCCATCCCATGACCAACCCTCCCTCTCATCCCCGCCTCCTTCACCTGACACAACCTGTCCATCTTCTCTCCCACCTATCCGCCCTTCCCACCTCACTGACCACTCCCTACCTGCACTCGCCTATCACCAACCCACCTACCTGCCCCAGCCCTACCCCTCCTCTCCCTTTATTTCTGAGCTCCCTTCCCCCTCCCCATTTCTGAAGAAGAGTCCTGAGCAGAAACGTCAACTTTCCTGCTCCTCTGACGCTGCCTGGCCTGCTGTGTTGCTCCAGCTGCACACTGTGTTATCTCTGACTCAGGCATCTGCAGTTCATGCTTTCTCCCAGTGTTTGATTTGCCTTTGTTAACTTGTGCTGCTTTTAGTCATTTGTGTATTTTCTTTTTGGTCTGTTACTATTCAAGCAGCTATGTGGCTTTACTGTTCCAATGGATATGTGCTCCATCATGCTTATCTACATGAAAATTAGTATGTTAATTCTGCAAGTTGAGTTTGTCTTGTATCCATTTACAGTTGTGTGCATAAACCCCACTCCCACCTACAACCCTGCTACAATTTGGTGCCACCTGCAAATTTCTGAAATCTACTTAAAATTCCTGAGTTCTAATCATTTAATAGAAAGAATGAAGAATTGTGGTCCCAGCATCCATATTGGTGGAACTCCATTTCCCTCTTGCCAGTTAAAGTTGTTGCTGTTAAGCCCTCTTCTATTTGTCTTGTCTCCACGTGCTAAACAATTGCCCTGCAGTAACAGAATGCCCAGTTACCAAAGTGGGGAGAAATTAACACACTTATTTTAACAAGGAAATATAATCTGTAGTCATAATCGGAAGGAGTCTATGATGACTTTTGACTTTCTATCCAATTGATTTTAAGGAGGGATGTGGAGCTAAGGAAGAGAAAAGTGGTCTATAAAAGTGCAACAGCCTCTAAACTTCAAAACACTATACTTCATAGCCACTGATGTTTCTTCTGTGAAGTTAGCTGAAATTTTTCTGTTTGCATTAAAGTTCTTCTAAAGGAAGGGATCCATGGATTCTGTAATGCACAGGTGCTCTGACTTCAAGCTGAGTATCTGTAATACAGAACAATTTTTGCATAATTTTATCAGATTTTCTAGTTGCATTGTTTTAAACAGCTTTTTAAACAGTAACTTAACATTAGTCTAATGCTAAGTATCAGTGTCTTGCATTTGTTTGAAAACTTGTGATTTGTTACGCCACCTTAGTATGTAATTATTGCCACTTTCAATTAATTAGTTACGCAGTCTGAATTATGCCTTCATAATTGAGGCAGAGTTTCATTAGAATGTTTATAAAACTAGTTTACTATGAAAAGCATAATTAAGCTAATAGGCTGAGAATGCTTTTTGTAACCTCAAAATATTAAACTATTTGGTGTTGGAAATGTATAAAAATTATTACTTATTTTGTGATTGCAGACAACATAGAAGTAGCACACCTGAAGACACTGACTAAAGAAGATATAGTAAATTTCTGCAAAGTAAGTCATATTTGCACATATTGTAAAAGTGAGGATTTGTAACAGGAGCTTGTCTGCTGTCGTATGAGTCTTTTAGCTAACTTGGATATGTTATAATATTGCTGTGAATCTGATTGGCTGTTCACATGATTTGTAAAAAGCAGTCAGCATACCTGGTTTTTGGGTTTCTCCATTTGCAATGTTGCCCTCCTCATACAAGGTACCTCAAAATTACTAGCATTGGATTTAGATACAAGTATATTATTTTGGTTTTCTTTCCCAGATGCTTTGTTTTTGGAAAACAATAATGCTTTTGGACCAAATATTAAAAGCTAAAAAAATTTATTGAATTTCAGAGGTAAAACAAATTATGCAATAGTCAAGTTCTGCAGAAGTATTTAAGCCTTGTAAACGGTGTTATGACCTATTGTGTAAGCGTAACTTATGCTTAAAAAGCCTACCTTCAAATCATGTGATGAAATATTGACCTAATCCTTTAGTTTGATAATGGCAGTAGCATTTGATTTGGTCCCCGAGAAATCTATTTGAAACTTTATAATTCAATTAAAACAATCATTTGTTTTGGTGGTAGGACAATATTTATTTTAAATGGTAAGGCTTTTCGGACAATAAAGTAATTTAAGTAATAGCTATCCATATTCTGTAATTCCATGGAAGCTTCATTTACCTGATCAACTTAAAACTTCAGAAAGTAGCTATAAAGTATATAGGAGTAGAATACCAAATGTAACTTAGTAAGGCAAAATTTAACATGTTTACTACCTGTGAAGTAACACATCCTGTAGCATTTTTCTTCATGAAAATAACTCTGTTATTTTACTTTTCACAATCTTCTCTCCCAAGCACACTCTCCTGCTCGGTCTTTGATGTGTGTAGCTTTCCTATTGGCATCTCAATATAAATAGTGTCTTATGCTGTTGCCCTGTTCATAACCACCTACTTTGGAGTACCTACTGTTTGTTTCTTTGTCACTACTCCTCTTAGTGGGGAAATTCCCTCCACTGTTATCTGTCATGCTCCAAAATATGAGCTTCCTTTCTTCTGTCCTCCTCCAACTGCCACCCAACTTTCTCTGTTCCAACTTTGGACCTGATTCCAGGAGTCCTTCAGGGATCCCAGCCCCAGTTTTTTGGGAACTTAAATGTAATTTGCTCACTATTAAGAACGGTATTCCAACTTTTAAAAATATCCAACAGGACTGTGGGGCGGCACGGTGGCTCAGTGGTTAGCACTGCTGCCTCACAACACCAGGGACCCGGGTTCGATTCCACCCTCGGGCGACTTTCTGTGTGGAGTTTGCACATTCTCCCTGTGTCTGCGTGGGTTTCCTCCGATGCTCCGGTTTCCTCCCACAGTCGAGATATGCAGGTTAGGTGGATTGGCCATGCTAAATTGCTCGTAGTGTTAAGGGATGTGTAGCTTAGGTGGGTTAGAGGGGAATGGGGCTGGGTGGGATGCTCCAAGGGTCAGTGTAGACTTGTTGGGCGGCAGGGCCTGTTTCCACACTAGGGATTCTGTGAGGACTGTTGATTACTGTTGATATTGAGTTTGCCTGGTCAGACTGGGAATGGTTTGAGGACGAGATTGTGGGGAGATATAATTTTATTCAGAGTTTTCTCAGTAGTGCAGAAATCTATCATGCAATAAATTCCTCAGCTTATTTTAAACCTAAAATAGTTTCTATGTTTCCTTATTGCTGCTGTAGTCTTTTGGAACACTTCAAGTACAACCAGACCATACATACTATCACCTGATGTCTAATTGTAAAAGATTATTGGAAGGAAAATCTTTTGAGTAATGCCTTCCTACTGTGACTGGACTTCAAGCCATGACACCTTATCTGGCCCTAAAAACTGTTTCAAAACTTCAGTGGGGTTGGGAGCATACTGGCTTACATTTCCAATTCTTTGACACCTCTAACACTTCCATGATTCCACGTCACACAGTTTCCCTCATAGCCAGATTTTCTTGAACTGTTTCAAGACCCTTCCTGATGTACTGCTTCATTTTCCCTCTTTGGCCACTAAGAATTGCCTCTGTGAAAGTTCTTTGCCTGTCCCTCTCACTCTCCTTTTTAAAAAACCCAGCTCTTTCACCAAAGTTTCTCTTCTTATTCTATGAAGGGACATGGGCATTAATGGAAAAGCCAGCATTTGTTGTCATCCCTAATGTCCTTGAACAAGTGGTTTTCTCAATTATTTGAGAGGGCATTTAAGCATCAGCCATGTTTGCGGTGGATCTGGAGTCTTGGCCAGACCAAGTAAGAATGGCAGATTTCCTTCATTCTAATTAGAGAATTAGATGAATTTTTTACAATAATCTGTTATAGTTTCATGGTCACAATCATTGAGATTATCAAGACAGTATTTAGTCACCTGCACCTGGGGATATGCTCTGTATGGAAAACACCATGTAAACCTTATTATGTTTCCATCTCTTATTTCCTTTGCCTTTTTTTGAGTGACAGCTGTGAATGATTTGGTTTGGTATACTCATGCTTCTGAATTACAGGGTTCTGTGTTCAAGTCTCATACCAGAAAATGAATACAAAACTCCAAGCTGAGGCTCTAGTGCAGCAATGGGGAAATGCTGTGTTGAGAGAGGTTGCTGCACTGTTCGAAACTGCTTTCTTTTGGCTGCCTGCTTGAGTGAATATAAAGGATCCTATCTCATTGTTTCAAAGAGCAAGGAAATTATTCCTGGTATCCTGGCCAATATTTCACCTTGATGTCACAAAACAGATTATCTTGATCATTTCTTACTTTCAACAGTGCCTTTGCTTCAAAAGAACTTCATGGGCTGTAAAACACTTTTGTGATGTCCAGTGGACTTGCAAAACACTACATATAAATACAAGTCTTTTTTTATTATGTTCAAAACTTTTTCCAAGTGTTCTAATATTTGAGACTATTACTCATAATGTAGCTAAGGAACATGAAATAAAATAGTAAAATATTTTATAGGCAAGTCAATTAAAAAAAATGGAATAAGACCGTTAAGGAATGGACTGAATTATAGCACAGGTAACAGTAGAGAGGTGGCATGAATATTGAATTGATTTTGCTTCACTATTTACCTTGGAGATAATACAGATAGGCGTGGCTTTAAATGAATCACAAATGAAGTGTCCTTAAAATATATTTAAAAGGATGCACTGAATTAGCTCATAGGAATCAGAAGATAAAACTCCTGGTCCAGGTGGATTCTATGCACATATTTAAAAGAGCGTGGAAGAGTTGATAGTCATATTTAATGATTCATTAGGAAAAGCTGCAATGCCAAACAAGTGTCAGATAGCCAATGTAATTCCTATACTCGAGAAAGGGACAGAATGTGCCCAAGCAATTACAGAATTGGTGGTTTAGTATTAGTGGTCAAAAAAATGGAATTTCTACCAACAGAGAACAGAAGAATATCTCAAAATAAAACAAACTGCACTGGGGACAATCTTGCTTGTCCCACCTTTTATAGAACTTTTTTTAACAGTGTAACAGAGAGTAGATTGTGTAGTGCAGCAGCTGCAATTTATTTGGATTTTCAAAAAGCCTTTGGTAAGATGCCCTGTAACAAAATAGTAAATAAAGTTGGAGAGTGTGATGTCATGTAGCAAGTGACAGAATAGATTGGCTTCAAGATAGCAGTAAGGGGGAATAAAGGCTAGTTTTTCAGAATGGCAGAAGGTGGAAAGTGATGTTCCACAACAATCCATGCTGGGACCACAGCTTTACCATGAAAGTTATTGATGGTTTGGACTTTGGAATTTAAGTCATAATCTCTGAATTTGCAAATGCCACTAAATTGAAGGAGGATGATCACTACTGAGGAGGATTGCAACATATTACAGGAGGACAATAATAAACTTGCAGAATGGATTAATAATTGGCGATTGAAGCTCAATGCTAATAGATGGGAGGGAGTACATTTTGACTGGAATAAAAAAAGTCACCATGAGTCAGAGGGTGAGAGTTTAGCTCCAGTTTGGAAACAAAGGAACCTCGGAATACAAATGCAACAGTTGTTAAAAATTTGTACCATTGGTCAGCAAAGCTTTTTCTTAAAAATCAAATTAAGCACTGGGTTTTATCTCTTGGAATTGAAAAGTAGGAAAATTTATACTGAATGTCTACTAAGCCAATATTGGAGCTTACTGTCTGCAGATCTGGTTGACGTTTTAAAATAAAAAGTGATTGTAGATATGGTATGAGAGAAGATTTACAGAATCCAGGAGGATACCAGAAATGCCTAAGTATGTTTATGAAGAGAAGGTTTTATAGTGCAGTGTTAGCATCCCTGCCTCTCGACCAGAAGTTTATGATTCAGGTTCCACTTCAGGATATGGCTGCCATGGATTGTATGTTGATAATATGACCACAAATGTTGAATACTAACTGTCTAAAATCATTCCATTATACCTCAGGAGAGTTTCCGTGTAAACCCGTCTGCAGAAGGCAAAGGCAAGCCGTCACATTATTTTGTGACGCATAATCTAATGGAAATCTATAAGAATCAAGGCCCTCTTATATCATTTTACCTGAAGAGAGGTACATTTCAGGAAAGGATACAGTAGCTTTGGCTCTCTGATTCAGAAGAAGGCAGAAAGTTATCTGATAGATCTTTAAAATGTGAAAGAGTTTTGATAGCATGGAGATGTGGAAAGAATGTTTCTTGTGGGCAAGAGCATAACTAGAGGCTGTCAGTATAAGTCAATTATCAAGAAATCTGATATGGAGTTAAGAAGAAACCGCTTCAGCAAAGTGTGTGAAGATGTGGAACTTCCTACCGCAACGATTAGTTGAAGTGAATCATATAGGTGCATTTAATGGGAAGCTAAGTCAGCATTAGTAGGAGAAGGGAATAGAGGGTTACACAGGCAGATTTGACGTTTTAAGATCAAAAGGCTTACATGGAACATAATGCCAGTTGATAGTGAAAAATGTACTGAAAACAACAAATGCTGGGAATCACAGCGGCTCAGACAACATCCCTGGAGAGACAGCAAGCTAACGTTTTGAGTCTAGATGACTTCTTCAGAGCTGAAGTAAAGTATGGAAGGGGGCTGCATTTATGCTATAGGTGGCAGTGTGGTGGGGTGTCGAGTGCTGGAGAGAAACTATGTTAATAGTTCATATTAAGTGATCGGAATGCGAGAATGGCAGAACAATTGTGTGTCTAATTGCCAAAGTAGAAAGAACTGACAGTCTCACTGGGCTGCAGAGAGGGGAGCACAGATTTCAGTACCTGTAGTAATTTGCTCCTAGATAGTGGAAAATGGCCTGTTTCTCTCCCAGTTAATCCTATGTAATGTAATGTTATGTTGTGCTCCCTGCCTTGAGTTTCCCTTTTCTTGTTGTTCCAGATACAGTAACCCTTTATTCCCCAGACTCCCAGCACAGCATTCCCAATGTCACTTTTTTTTGAGCCATGCATACTATATAAAACTGTTCATGTTTCCAAGGCCCAGCACATCTAGAGCATAGAACAGTACAGCACAGTACAGGCCCTTCGGCCCACGATGTTGTGCCGAACTTTTACCCTAAACCTGAGGTCTGTCTAACCTCTACCGCTACCTTATACTATCATCCATATGCCTATCTTTTAGCCGCTTAAATGCCCCTAATGAGGCCGACTCCACTACCCTCTCCGGCAATGCATTCCACGCCCCTACCACTCTCTGAGTAAAGAACCTACCTCTGACGCCTCCCCGATATCTACCTCCTTTCACTTTAAAACTATGTCCCCTTGTAAAAGCTACCTCCACACTAGGAAAAAGTCTCTGGCTGTCTATCTATACCTCTGATCATTTTGTACACCTCTATCAAGTCAGAATCTCTTCTATTGCCACACCACATTTCCACCCCGTGCGTCGATACCATAGAAATTTCTTCAACACTCTCCACCCTTTCTCTGTCTCCCCCACCCTTCCCCATGTGCCCAACATTTAAACTTCTCCTGCTAATCTGCAATCTGAAAGGTACCTTTGTATGTCCATGGCTTTTAATGTGAAAAAAACATAAATATACATGATAATCATAACTTTTAATGTCATGATACCTAAAAGCATCACTAACATTTTGTGTGTGTGTGTGTATTTTTGGGATTGAGGAGAGAGGACAAACACTATTTGACTTCCAACAAATCAGTGACCTGGGTAACGTTCTTTCTTTCTATCTTGTCAAGATCATCCGATAGAAAAACCTCAGTAGTTATGTACAGCTAGAATATGTCATTTACAAGTTACAGGTTGCAATTCTCTGAAATACATGAGCATCTTTTGAGGAGGATCTCACTCAGATGGATTCGAAGATCTGCGTAGCGCAAAAGGTGTATCACATTGCATGCTTACAATTAAATGAGCGTGACATCTGTCATTTTGAACTATGACTAAATTAGCTACAACAGCTGTTATTTAGTGGTTCCTTATGTAAAAAGACCTTGACTATCATTAATTCAGCATATAACCTTTGCAGCAAATTTGGATTCAAATCTAGACGTGGTTGTCGTCTGGTGTTAGTATAATTTTTTGAATGTTTGTATTGCCCTGCAATATTTTGTCCAAATGATACAATTTTTTTTCTTTATTCCTATCAGGGAATAATTTAATATGTGTTCAGATGCCAGTGTGACAGATTGCACATTAATGAAAGATGAAAATATAAAATATGAGTCAACCCGTTACCTAGCAACAACAGCAATCTTTGACGCACAATCCAATTTAAATTTACAGATTCATGTCTTGGACCCCATGAGCTTGAGTGAGAAATTAAATGATTGTGTTTGAATGTAACTCCTTACTTGTATGTTCTCCAAGAATAGTGTCAAGTTGTTTTGGTCAGTCGTCTTTTACAAGATTAACTTTCATAGTATTTCAGCATTAAAATGCACCAATCTGGGTAGTATAACTGTTAATCTACAAGTGCTGTCAATATCTTTTGAATCCATACACCATGCTTTCACGATATATGCAATGCCTCATTCAGTGTTCTCTCTACACCCCACCTCGCCTCACAAAACAAAACTTTCTGTTTGTTATTAACATTGTATTGTGTAAAGAATGACTATCCAGCTGCATTTTCACAAGCTCACCTAACAATTGATTTGCTGTTCTGAGATTCACAGCACGTCACTGACTTAGTCCAACAGTTTAATACACCCATTTTGAATTGTTGCCAGGTCTCATCACTGCAGCAAATATCTGCTTACATTCCCACATGTAATGCTGCATTTCAGATTCTGACGTTTTTTATGTCCACACTGGTTGTTATTTTGAAGCTTGACTTTGTCAAATGACCTACAGTTCTCATGATGTTTTTGCAAGATTGAGAGTATGCATGCCATTTACCCAAAAAAAATGCATGTTTGTAACAATCCATCAGTAATTGAGCTACGGATTTCTGACAGAGATGAAAAGCAATTTATTATGTTCCATTTGTAATTTTTCCAATATGCAATGAATATCCAGAGATATATCAGTAGGTTCAGTTATTAAATATGAGCGATAGCAAAATATTTCTGGACTAAAGTGCATGTTTCATCTAGTACCTCTGATCGTACTACAGAATTTAACACTGCCTGTACTCAATTTATGTTGGTCACTTTATTTTCTTCTCTAAGCCTTGTATTAACTTTTTTGTATGTGCTCTGCATATTAAGAACTTGCTTAACTTGTACTGTATGGTACACAAGATTAGTTTCTTCCTTTTATGATTGGCTGCTGGCATACGTCTGCCATCGTAGATCAGTAGTCAGAAATGCAAATAAACTTGTTCTTGTGTTTTTCACAAGCCAGTCATTGATATTAGTTGAACTGGAATTAGTAGTTCCACAATTGCAAAGTTTGAAGACTCCATCAGGACAAAGTACCGTCTTCATTTATTCAACAATCTCACACAGATATGAATTATGATACAGCAATGAAACGTAAAAGGCCAGTTTCTTAACATGACACAGTCATATTTGTAGGCATCTTGGAAGGTGCTTTATTTGCCCACTTTTCTCAGATTTTTCTGCCACCACCCCTTTAAAAAGGAATGAGAAAGACTTCCCTTCTGGCCTTCAATCCTATTATTTTGCTACTTTCTTCAGCAATAACCTTGATTTGTTTGTTTGCACAGAGAAAAGTCCTTTATGCCGTTTTATTTTTGAAGGTGCATTCCTCCCATATGATTTTAATTTACCTTTCCACAATCATTAGATTTTAAAATATTAATCCTGTTCTGGTGAAATCTTATTTTTTGTTCATTCTTGCCCTAGTCATGGCTTATGTTTACAATTTCAGCTTTATTAAACTTTCCTCCTACTGTCAAAGCTCTATTCCTGTTTCAATTTTTATATTAAATATGCTAGACTTCCCCAGTATCCAGTATATGTGGCATTATTTATATTGTCTTCTATCATTTGCCCTTCAGAAGTCTGATATTAAGAGCTCAAGCAATTTTTTTCCAATAGAAACCTGTCTTGACTATGGCGATTACAAAGATTGTAACTTCTTCCTTCAAGAGTCATCTCTGGTTCCAGTTGCACCAAGGGAGATGCAATTTATTTTAAATGAGATGGTGAACCAAATGTAACAGGGTGCCCTTCCTGGACTAAATGTAAAGAGGGTGAATTTAATGTCCTATACACTGAATTATTGCTGGAAGATTTTCATAAGTACCTAATGTTCGGATTTGTTTAGTACTATGTCACCGATTCTGGTCAAATTATCTGTCCACTTGAGACTCCTAGCTGGCTTACTAACAACATGGGAGTAGTCTTTGACATGGCCGAAAAATAGATTCCTCAAGCTTACACCATTTAACCCAGATCAAAACCGAAAAGACTTTTCTCTAATTGTAGTCTCTGTTCATCCCGCATAATGCAGAAAACACAAAGAAAATATGTAGCTTTCCCAATATGGAGAAGCTCTGTCTCTCCAAAGGAGAGTACCCTTGTAAACTAAGTTGCTTAAATGACAACAGCATAACATTAACATTCTTTTCCTGGAGTGAATCTTGAAAATTGTGTTAGATTAGGTTAATGAGAGTTATATTAGTATGACCCCAAGAAATGTTTTGCCCCAGTGTCCTATGTGAGAGCGAGGAAGCAGTCACTTAGCCCTTTGTACGTGTTAACGACTCCAAGACCAACAGAAACTTCCTCTAGAAGGTGGCAGAACATCTAATTGTTACTAAAGGACATCAATTCTCGCCACCGGTATGAGTGAAATAAACTGAAAACAATGACAAAGAACTGTTCTTTAACTGTATGAGGACTCTTTTAATGCTGTGGACAGTTGTTAAATACATAGATAAGGAGTTATTATGCAGCTAAATTCAGAAGCCGCTGACGGAACAAGAATTTCTAAAAGTCTAGCTAAATTCTAGCTGTTTAACCACTTTTACCGTATAGTGCTCAATTTCCTGAATTCTGGCTTCAGAGCCAAAGTTCTTTGTTTAAAGATTGTATAGCTTTCACAGGATAGAAAAGCCACTTCACTCGCTGCCTTGGATTATGTTTAACTCTTCCAGTCATAAGGTACAGGCCCCATTGATTATCATGATCTATACAATTTGCCTTAATTACAGAATTGTGACTTCCACTGCCCAGAGTGTGTGTGTTATTTTACTTCCTATGTCCATCTGCAGGCAGGAGGAGATGCTGCATCAATCTGTGGCTAACAATGAAACAGAATTCAAACAGTTATTTGGGCTGTTTGGGAAATGTGCTTAAATCCATTTGAATGGAGTATACTACCCTACTTTTATTGGAACTGTGACATGGGATAGAGAAAAGAAAGCAGTCATGTGTAATAAATTGATAAGTATCATGGTCACTGACTGAGGACTTTTAAATTCAACATTAGTTTATTTCATATTTAATTTAAATGTCCAACCACGCTTGTGTAATTGAGCTTGGAGGTCCAATTATTAATCTAAGCCTGTGAATTACTAACCTAGTAACTATATGGTACCCTACACAGGTTTATGTGCATATTCAACATTAGCCTTGCAATTGAACTGAAACAAAATTACCTCCAAGTCTCATGCCAAAAATATATCTAAAATAAATTGCAGTTCTTTCATATTTTCTTTTAAAATGCAGTTGAGATTTGGGTGTCACTGTCTGGACCAGAATTTAATGTCTATTTCTAATTGCTTTTGAACATAGTGGCTTACTAGACCCCTTACAGAGGGTAGATTAGAGTCTACCACATTGTTACTCCAGACTCTTAGCAGAGACCTAACTAAGAAACGGATTTCCTTTCCCAAATGACATTAGTGAACCAGTTGGGCATTTACAATACCACAGTGGTTCCATGGTGGCCATTAGACTAGCTTTTAATTCCTGAATTCGATTGAATTCGCGCTTCACCATCTGCCATTTTGGGATTTGAATTTTTGTCCCCAGAAAATTAGACTGGGACTCTGAATTACCAATCCAATAACATTACTACTACCTTCCCATTGCTGGACAAAAAACAGTTATGGAGCTTCTTACAGGACACCATCACTTAGCCTGCAGCTTTCCAATAAGGTGACTCACCCTTACATCGTGAGGGTAGTTACTGATGGGCAATATATCCTGCCTTTGACATAATGATGAATGAATAATAAAAAGTATGTTAATAATGAAGAAGTTGCAATCCTAATACCTAATGGTGGGCTTGCATCAACATTGACAAAATAATTGTTTTTAAGAACAAGGAGGATGTTTCTAAGTGCCCAATGTTCAAACACAAATCATGTTGTAAAGGCTTGTATTTCTTTGGCAGAGTTCATCTAAATCAGTTTAAAACCTGTTCAGAAGATTTATCTTGGTGTTCAGCCCAGAGGCTCTTTTACAAAGTACAACATACTTTACACAAAGCTAAGATTCCTACTTATCTTCCTGTAACTAGTGAATTAATAGCCTTTTTTTTAATCTGCAGGAGCTTTTGGCTGTTGATGGCTCAAGACGACGCAAAGTTTCTGTACATGTCTTGTCCCGGGATATGGATTCCTGTGAGTATCTGTAAACACTTACACTGACTAGCTCATTCATTAATTTTGAGTTCAAAATATCCGATTTTAAGAATATCCTGCATATCAGAGGCAACATTCAGATTTGTTTATCATATAAGAGTGGCCTTCAACAAAGTGTTTACTTGCGTTACTGTTATACCGAACAAATGTTTAACTTGTTTGTCCTCACTGAATACTTCTAATAGGAAGTTTTTAAGAAGTCATGATTGGAAATTTAATCTCAATTAATCTCATGGGTTATTATCCATCAGTGTATTGGCCACCTTCTTCAGGTTTGTGCAATATCTTTGAAAGGTCAGGATCTATAAATATAAGCTATGGAAGGAGTTTTTTTTAAGTAAGAATGCCTTATGTCTGAATGCAATTTTCAAATTGTTAACCTCACTCTGATTGGGCTTACTTTTGCACCATAAGAATTTTCCACATGTGAACATTAAATTGCTAGACTCCAGTAGCCAAAAGATTAACTGATGCAGGAAATAAAATATTTTAGTCTCCCTGAATACTGCTTTGAGATTGAGGTAGGAGCAGAAGGTGGGGATGTCATGCCACACCTTCATTAGAAGTGCTAGAATGCTTGTATTGAATTTTCAAAGTGTTCAATGCTAAATAGGTTAGTTGAAGAAAATACTCCACCAGCTCCATGTTGTCCGATGTCACCTCATGACTGCTTTATTTCAACTGTCAAATGGTGATAGCAATAGGATGAGAAGCTTTATGAAAAGAAAAATAAACTTGAAAAGGGTAATAATGTGGAAAACTATTGCGAGGAGATAGAGATGAGTTGAGTTTAATTTCTTGTTTTCAGCATGGAGTCAAACATCAATACAAACAAAATAGGCCATTCCATTTGGTGTATTTGAAAACAGTTTCTGTACAACTAGATTGAGATAAGGGGATGAGTCCAACATACTGCAGAGGTTTTAATACTTTGATTGTTAGAATAGTTTGTATTCAGAATATGTTGTAGAGGACTTAGTTCATGCTACATTAATTTCAGAACTCCAAAACAAGATGTGAGTGACAGGTTGTCTCATTTAATGAGGCAAGTGATTTATTGGCTCAACAGGCCAGTGAGAGCAGAGACAACTGAGGTAGGGGCTCAGAGTTTGGCCATTAAGAAAGAGAAGGACAATCTGTAGTTTAGTTAAATAGTGAAAAAGGTAGGGATTTCACTAAGTCCTTTTGACAATTAATTTTGATTATTACACTTTGTAGGTTATGTTATAATTTAACTAGGTATTGGTAATAGAGATTGTCAAACAGGAGCAGCAAGTTGTTATGGGACAGGAAATTCAGCTGTATAATCTGTAACAAATGCTTAGGTTTTCATACTTTTCCCCTCCATTTTGGCCTCCTGTGTTTGAGATTTTTCTTTTATTTTTCAGTTCGACAAATGTACCATCTGGTGTTGAACATTTTTTAATGTCCCCCGTACAAGCTCATTATATCAGCACTTCATATAAAAAAAAGAAACATGAGTAGTAGGGTATAACTTATTTTTAATGGGCAATGTACTCTTAGCTGGTTGGCTGTACTTAACCTTCTTTATAACACATCCATGGGGGGAGAAGGTTCACATTCATTGCATAGACTTTTAGATCTGGCAGTGCTCAGCTATCTGCTTTTTTTTTAAAGAAAACACTTGCACTAAGTTATTACAACTAGAGACTCATCCCACTGGCATTACAGTCCTCTGTGTGAAACAAAACTGATCAGAAGATGACGTGTGTCATTTTCTGTCCACTGCTTTACATGGTGCACTATCTGTTCTGAAATTCTTGATGTAAACTCTAGGGAGAAACGTTGTGGATCAGTCAATTTTTCAATTTGGATGTTCATTTAGGATGTGCACTCAAGAAGGAAAAGGATGTGGAGTTGGGCTGATAATAAGAGATGGGATCAGTACATTAGGCAGGGAAAATCTCAGATTGGAAGAACAGGGTGTGAGATCTGTTTAGGTGGAGCTAAGAAAAGGAACGGGTCAACAAATATCAGTTGGAGTTATTTATATGTCACCAAATAGTAGTGTAAGGCATTGGCTTCATCAGTAGATTTGAGAGAAGCATGGGCAAAACAGTTATCATGGGTGATTTCAGACTACAATAAGCTAGGTAAACCAGTGAGTGCTAAACTGACGGACAGGTTTCTGCAGTGCATTGAGCTGTTTTTTAGAGCAGTATGTTGAGCTAACTAGAGGGCGTGCTATTTTAGATTTAGTACTATGTGATAGAAAAGGGCTAATTAACAACTTTGTAAAGGAACCTTTAGCAATGGGTAACCACAATGTGATAAAAATTTGCATTAAGTTTGACAATGAGGCAGTTCAGTCTGAATCAAGGGTTTTAAATTTTAATAGGGGAAATTATGAAGGCATGAGCACAAATTGGTTGAAGTGAGTTGACAAAATGCATTAAAAGACATAACTGTACATTGGCAATAGCCTTTAAAAATTCTGTTACTAACTTGCAGCAACTATACATTCCTTAAAGGTGCAAAAAATCAAAGGTCAGTCAACAATGGCTCATAAAGAAGTTCAAGATTGTATAAGCTTAAAAAAAAAGTTGCGAGAAATAGCAGTAAATCTGAGGATTGGAAGACTTGTAGAATACAGTACAAAAGGACAAGAAACTGATTAGAAAAGGGAGAATAGAATAATAATACAGTCGAGCAAAAAAACCCAAAAACAGATAGTAAAAGCTTCTATAGGTATGTAAAAAGGAAACATTTGGCTAAAACGCATGGAGATCCATTTTAGGCAGAGTCAGGAGAATTTGTGATGGGGAATAGAGGAATAGCAGAGAAGCTAAGTGATTACTTTGTCTGTTTTCAGAAAAAGATGTGAAGAAATTTCTTAGAACTAAAGCTCCAAGTGGCTGGGAAAATGAGTTGAAGGAAGTTTGTATTAGGAAGATTATTCCATAGAAGTTAATGGCGCTGACAGTTGGTAAATCCCTAGGACTTGACATGCTGACATACATCCCAGAGTGTTGAAGAAGGTAGCTATAGAAGTGGTTAATGCAATTGGTCACTGTCTTCCAAATAATTGTAGATTGTGGAATGAGTGCAGTAGATTGTAAGGTAGCAAATGTCACCCCACTTGGAGAAAGGAGTGAGAAAGAAAACCTAGAACTACAGAACTGTTAGCCTTGCATCAGTCGTAGGGAAAATGCTAGAATCTATTATGAAGGATGGAATAAAAAGGTACTTAGTAATAATGAACTGATTGGGCATGGTTAACATAGATTTGAAGTTGGGTATTTGTGCTTGATGACCTTGTTGGAGTTTGCTGAAGATGTTAGTAACAAAATTGATAAAGGACATCTGATGGACACAGTATACTGTACTTAGATTTTCTGAAGGCCTTTGTTAAAGTCTCCCACGCAAGGCTGGTTAGAAAAATTAAAGCATAAGAGCTAAGCAAGTAATATACTGGCGTGGATTAAAAATTGTTTGGCAGTTGTCTCTTTATCAGCATAGGAATAAGTGGGTCATTCTTGCTTTGGCAAACTATGACTATTGAGGTACTGCAAGGATCAGTACTTGGGCCCAAGCTGTTCACAATCTATATAAATGAGTTTGAAGTCAGGACCAAACGTCGCGTTTCCAAATTTGGTGATTGATACAAAGCTAAATAGGATTTCTGATTACCAATGGCACACAGGATTATGGGAATGGCATGTATAAAAGACATTGAAGTGTACGTTTAGCAATGCTCATACTGAGTGGTGAGGTAATCTCAACAGACTGAGTGGCCTACTCCTGTTCCTATGTTTGTTCTGCCATCTCTGATGATGTCAGTTTCTGTTCGTATCTGCATTTTTCTAAATTGCCTTTCAGGTGACAAATAGCAAAAACTGTCCTTCCTTGTTCAGATTGTCATTGTGGTGCTGAGTGAAACAAGCTTGCAGATGTCCCTTTCCAAAATAGATAGCAATTCTAATTCGCCCAACACTTGAGCATGTGCAGGTCCCTATCTCCTTTGAACTGAAACCTGTGCAGTTTCTGTGGGGAGTGTGTGGTAGCACTCATAATATGAACCTTCCCCAGTCATGGGAAGCATGGCAGTTTTGATCAAAAAATTATTGCACTTGCAGCTTCTAACTAATCGTGTATATTGAAGCTTGTGGAAGATCATTTGTTTAATTGCATTGCTGGTGCTAACAAAATAAATGAGCTGATTTCTCCTGCACAGGAATTTTCCTGAAGCAGTTCTGAAAATGTTGAGTTTCTTGGGGAAAAAAATAATTGTATCTAACCATGTTCCACTTCCTTTTGTTGTCACAGCCTAATGCTAGATGGTCAAGTTCTTTCTCATGGCATGCTGCACTTACTATTCTCATTTAAAAGGATAGGGAAGCCTCCGGTGCATTTCTCTTTGAAGAAGCAAGAGAAATTATTGCACAAGAACAGACCAGTCAGACTATTTTAATCTGTGCAGTTCAGTTGAATCTCTTTATTCTAATTACATTACCCTGTTTTCACAATATTTTCTTGTTTATTTTTAAACCAATAACCAATACCCATTCACATGGTATTCTGGACTCTGTTTCAATACACTTCATGATCATTCCATGATCACCTAACTCTCTTGCTGGGGGGAAAGCTTATTTTCAACTTTCCCTTACCATCTTCTGGGAATGGTCCTGAACCTGTCTCCATGTTATTGATTCGCTATCAAGTATAAACAGTTTTTCACCACTTATCTTCTCTGACCCATTGTTACTAGCCATTTTGATCCTCTTTTAACATTGCTAGTGAAATAAAAAACTTTTCCACCAAATTGCATTTAGAGCAATGGCCTGTCATGTGATACCATTCCATTTAATTGAATCTTGAGAGCCATGAGCAGAGCTGAACTTGCAGCTAAACTAATAAATTGTATAATTGCTGTCTTGTTTTTTATATTCACTGCACAAATGCATAAAACTTAAATTATGTTTACCTTTTTGATTCGTTTTTCTACCTGCATTTGTGTCTAGATATTATTGTTCCTCTATCTTTAATAATCTTTCCAAATGAAGCATGCTTTCTGTTGCTGTTCTTCTCTCCAGATTGTCATTCACATTTCTTAATGTGTTTAATTGCATTTGACACCTATCTATTCACTCGACTAGCCTGCCTGTCCTTCACTATTTTCTAAATATTACTTCAATTTATAATCCACCTTTATTTCGTATCAGCAAACTTTAAAACTCTACATATATGGCAAAGAAACCTGCTCCAGCACACAGTTGAGCAATAACACAGCATGTACATTGTTCCCATCGGTATCCTTTTAGCTCTGCTCACTGCTTTCTTTGACAAGAAACATACCTCTGTCCACATGGTTATATTTCACTTTAAGTACAGATTCAAATTACTCAGCTAGTATTTATTCAGAGGGACGATACAATAACGTGTTTGACCGTTCTGAAAATATTGAAATTTGGCGAAAACTGGAATTTGCTGAAAATATTCAGCCAATCATGCAACACTTATGATGAGAGTTTTAGTTAAATTTTTAGGTCTGTAATCCTGCACCTTGAACTCATCTTTTGGGGCATCTTGGCTCCAAAGCAGCTGAGTACAGTCACCTCAGAGACATCCAACAAGCCTACCCAGTAACATGTCTAAATTCAATGAAAGTAATATATTCTATCTCTACCAATATCTTAATGAAGGGATTGAATACAAGTTGAGAAATGTTTTAAATTTTGCATACCTACCTATGTGCTCCTATGGTCTTAATTTTAGAGCATCCTGTCAGAATGGTGAAAATGCAAAATTTACAACTAAAATTGATTTTAATTGGACGAATTAACTTTTCCATCAGAACTTGAGTTTTATAGAGTGGAGATCCAACATAAACCTGCACAGAGACTGTAACGAGAACATTATTTAAGATTTTAGTTTTAATTTTTGTTTTATACTTAAGATTTTGGTTCAAGATCCAATATAGAACTGATGACCCTGCATATATATTTATTAATCGTCTGCATGAAACCCAGCATTTAATATTACATTAAGGCAATTGATTTTTTTAATGTGTATTAATCTGAAAACTGTACTTCTCTCAAATTTGTTGTTTTAAGTGCCAATTCATCATGTCTTACTATTAATGTAATTCTAGGCCCTGTTATTGAACAGCCTCCATGTCAAAATGATGTCAACCTGCCTCCTGCACCACCCTTGCCACAGGTAAGAGTAATTATTAACCCCATTTACTTATTTTCTTCTCTACCATAGGAAGTATATTGAAAGTTCCTAAATTGATTCATGAACAAACATGATTATAATTCCTTTTTTAAAACATCCTAACACTTTTTGAAATGAGCTTCTATTTGTTTACATGTTCCCATTGCACTGCATGTTTGTTTAAAGTTACGTTCAGTGCCAAAGCTAGAGCATTTTTGAGCTTTAATGCTGCCAGTTATAATTTTATTCTTAACATAAACACAATATTGATTAGAAAGGCTGAAAAAATCAAAAGAGGTCAACTATTTAACAGGAAGACTCAATTTCATTTTCCTGCATAAATATCAGTTTAAGTCTCACCTAATAAAATTCTTACATGTAAAAGTTTTAATTGATCCATCGTAGCGAGCCTCTTGGATGATTTGGAGGAGTGGGCACTTTGCTGGCTTCAGTTTTCAACATCTTTAAAAACAAAACTTGTTTCCCGAGCTTTCTAACTGTAATTTTAAAACCTTAAGATATCAGAGCAGATTTAGGCCATTCTGCCTGTTAGTTATGCTCCACCATCCGATCATGGCTGATATATTTCTCAATCTCATTCACCTGCATTCTCCCCATAACCTGTGATCATCTTACTCATCAAGAACCAACTATCTCTATCTTAAATACATGCAATGACTTGGCTTTCAAAGCCCTCTGACAATGAGTTCCACAGATAAACCACTCTCTGGCCGAAGAAATTACTCCTCATCTTAGTTCTGAATATTTGTCCCTTAACTCTGAGGCTGTGCCTTCAGGTCCTAGTCTGTCCTGTTAATGGAAACGTCTTCTCCTGTCCACTTTATCCAGGCCAGTCAGTATTCTGTAAGTTCAAATGAAATTTCCCCTCATCATTCTAAACCCCATCAAGTACAGACCCAGAATCCTTAATCGCTCTTCCTATCACAAGCCCTTTATCCCCAGGATCATTCTTGTAAACCTTCTCTGGACCCCCTCCAATGCCAGCACATCTTTCCTTAGATATGGGGCCAAAACTGCTCTCAGTATTCCAAATATGGTCTGACCAGAGCTTAATAAAGCCTCGGCAGTACCTTTCTGCTTTTGTATTTTAGGCCTCATGAAATGAATCTGGCACTGCATTTTCCTTCCTAATTAGTAACTAAACCTGCATGTTAACCTTATGAGAATCCTGAACTAGGATTCCCTAGTCCCTTTGTGCTTCAGATTTCTGAAGCCTTTTCCCGTTAGAAGATAGTCCACACCACCTCTTCCTACCAAAGTGGCATAACTTCACACTTCCCCACAATAAATTCAATCTGTCACTTCTTTGCCTACTCTCTTAGCCCAACCAAGGCCATCTGTACCCTTCCTACTATTTCAACACTACCTATCCCTCTTTGTGTCATATGCAGCCTTGGCAACAATGTCCTTGGTTCCTTCTAATTTAGCAGCCTCCTGTGTGGCACCTTGTCAAAGGCCTTCTGGAACTCCAAGTAGATTATATCCACTGGCTGTCCTTTGTTTAACTAACTTGTTACCTCCTGAAAGAATTTTAGGCATTGACCCTCCCTTTAACAAAGCTGTGCTAACTCACCCCTTTTTTACCCTGCATTTCCAAGAATAATGGGCTAATCTTACCAACAACCAAGGTCAGGCCTATAGTTTCCTGACTTCTACCTCCCTTAAATAACAATTTGTTACATTTGTCATTTTCTAGCCCTTGGGCTCCTCCTTGACACCAAATTCCTGAAAGATCACCACCAATGCCTCAGCTTTCTTCTTCAGAACTCTGAAGTGTAGTCCATCTGGTCCAGGTGACTTATCCACATTCAGACCTTTCAGCTTTCCCAGCACCTTCTCCTTAGTAATAGCCACTGTGCACACCTCTGTCCCTGACTCTCTTGAAGTTCTGGCATGCTGCTGGTGTCTTCAATTTTGAAAACTGATGCTAAGTACTGATTCAGTTCCTCTGCCATTTCTTTGTTCCCCATTACAACTTCTCCAGCTTCATTTTCCAGTGGTCCATTCTTGCCTCTCTGCCTCTTTTTATATTACATACTAGCTAGCTTACCGACATATTTCATCTTCTCCCCCTTCATTGTTTTTTAGTTATTTGCTGGTTTTTAAAGGCTTCCCAATCATCTAGCTTCTCATTAATCTTCTTCACATTGTATTCTTTCTCTTCTTTTGTCAGCCGTAGTTGCCTCATTCTCCCCCCAGTATGTTTCTTCTTTCTTGGGATGAATTTCTGCTGTGCCTCCTGAATTACCCCCAGAAACTCCTGCCATTGCTGCTCCGCTGACATTGCTGCTCCACTGTCATCCCAGCTAGGCTACCCTTCCAGTCAACTCTGCCACCTCCTCGAGTTATCTTTATTCAATTGTGATGGCGATGCATCTGATTCCAGCTTCTCCAAGTCAAACTGCAGGTTGAATTCTTCATATTATGATCACTGCCTCCTCGGGGTTCCTCCACTTGCAGCTCCCTAGTCAAGTCTGCCCCATTGCACTTCACCAAATCCAGAATCCAGTCTCTACCACAAGCTGCTTCAGAAAAATCCATCTTGTAGCCATTTCATGAATTCCTTTTACTTGAGGTCCACTACCAATCTTCCCTGCCTCCTTGTTCTGTATTTCTCCACCAGCAAAAAAAAGTTTTTCTGTATACCCTATCAAATTTGTTTTGTTATTTTAGACACATGAATCACCCTTCAACTTTCTAAAGTTCGAAACAGGAACGTCAGCAAAAGATGTCTTTATTTTTCCTTCATTGTGCACTGTTCATAGAATTCTGACACCATTCTTGACAGCAACTGATACACCAGTACAAATATGTAAAACTCACGATTGAGCCATAAGTCCAGACACTGGCTGCCAGCTTTTTGCATCAGGACTGAAATGCACAATGGTTTCTTCAAAATAATGCAATATCAGTTGTCTTTTGGGTCCCTCCTTTTGGATGAATTTCCTGGTTTCCACTTGATTAACTTCATGGTAACACAGTGTTTTGAGGTGAAAGCTATTGGCTGCACCACCCTAAGAGGCAAACCTGTCATCAGATTCCGTACTTTAGGAACTCCCTGCTCTGAATTTTGCTTTCTATTCTGAAATTTTGCTTTCTGTTCTGAATCCGCCTAAGCACTTTGTAAAAACAAAAATCTATTTTTTGTTCTACTGCTCCTGGCAATCTATCACTATTTTGACCATTCTCCAGTTGAAAGGTTGTTGTCTAAATTTCCATTAATTTCCTAAGTTTTAACTTGCTTCTTGTTTGAATCTAGGCTAAGAAAAAAAACTTTGGACCTTATTTCTTCATAGCTCTAAAAAAAAGTACCCTCTTTAGTTCCAGGGTGGGAAATATTTTTCTTGGAGCCTCTTACATTCAGAAAACAGTTTTTTAGTATCACTTTGGACTGTCACTCACTTCTCCTGTAGTAATTATTTATCTCGAGCACCATGCTTACCTGGTTGGCACTTATTCATCATTTAAACATTCACACCTCCACCATTAGCCCAGAATAGGAACAGTGTATATTTACATGATGCACTGCAGCAACTTGACAGGTCTCCTTCAGTACCATGTTTCAAACATACAACCTCTACCACTTGCAAGGAAAAAGGCAGCAGGTGCATAGGAACATCACCTCTTGCAAATTGACCTCCAAGTCAGTCACCATCGTAACTGCCATCTGTATCACTACTCCTTCTGTTGGATGGGTCAAATCAACTGAGATCAAATAAATTTCTTGAAGAGTATAAGGAATGTACGGGAATTCTTAAGACAGAAATCAGGAGGGCAAAGAGAGGATATGAGATAGATTTGGCAGATAAGCTTAAGGATAATCCAAAGAGTTTCTACAACTACAATAAGAGCAAAAGAGCAACTAGAGAGAGAATAAGGCCCCTTAAAGATCAATGAGATCATCTATCATGGAGTCATTGAGATAAACGGAATGGAAGCAGACCCTTCAGTCCAACATGTCCATGCTGACCAGATATCCTAATGTTTTGGATGCAAACATAGGAGGTATGGTTAGTAAGTTTGTAGATGACTCCAAAATTGGAGGTGTAGTGGACAGCGAAGAAGGTTACCTCATTACAACGGGATCAGATGGGCCAATGGGCTGAGGTGTGGCAGGTGGAGTTTAATTTAGATAAATGTGAAGTGCTGCATTTGGAAAGGCAAATCAGAGCAGGACTTATACACTTAACGGTAAGGTCCTGGGGAGTGTTGCTGAACAAAGAGACCTTGGACTGCAGGTACATAGTTCCTTGAAAGTGGAGCCACAGATAGATAAGATAGTGAAGAAGGCATTTAGTATGCTTGATTCCCCTACATTCCTACATATGCAGATATCCTAAAAAATCTAGTTCCGTTTGCCAGCATTTGCCCCAAATCTCACTCAAACCCGAACTATTCATATACCCATCCAGATGCCTTTTAAATGTTGTAATTGTACCAGCCTTCACATTCCATACATGCAGCACTCTGCATGAAAAAGTTGCCCGTTAGGTCCCTTTTAAATCTTTCCCTTCTCACCTTAAACCTATGCCCTCTAGTTTTGGACTCGCCCATCCCGTGGAAAAGACCTTGCCTATTTACCCTATCCGTGCACCTTGTCATTATATAAACCTCTATAAGGTCACCCCTCAGCCTTTGACGCTCCAGGGAAATTAGCCCCAGTCTATTCCGCCTCTCCCTGTAGTTCAAACCCTCCAACCCCGGCAACATCCTTGTAAATCTTTTCTGAACCCTTTCAAGTTTCACAACGTCTTTCCAAGAGCAGGGTGACCAGAATTGCATGCAGAATTGCAATATTGGCCTAACCATTGTCCTGTACAGCCGCAACATAACCTCCCAACTCCTTTACTCCATGCACTGACTAATAAAGGCAAGCATACTAAATGCCTTCTTCACTATCTTATCTATCTGTGGCTCCACTTTCAAGGAACTATGTACCTGCACTCCAAGGTCTCTTTGTTCAGCAACACTCCCCAGGACCTTACCGTTAAGTGTATAAGTCCTGCCCTGCTTTGCCTTTCCAAAATGCAGCACTTCACATTTATCTAAATTAAACTCCACCTACCACACCTCAGCCCATTGGCCCATCTGATCCAGTTGTACTCTGAGGTAACCTTCTTCGCTGTCTACTACACCTCCAATTTTGGAGTCATCCGCAAACTTACTAACCATACCTCCTACGTTTGCATCCGAAACATTTATATAAATATGATGAAATGCAGTGGACCCAGCACCAATGCTTGTGGCACACTGCTGGTCACAGGCCTCCAGTCTGAAAAGCAACCTTCCACCACCACCCTCTGTGTTCTCCTTCAAGCCAATTCTGTATCCATGTAGCAAGTTCTCCCTCTGTTCCGTTTGATCTAACCTTGCTAACCAGTCTACCAAGAGGAACGTTGTTGAATGCCTTACTGTAGTCCAAAATGATCACTTCCACTGCTCTGCCCTCATCAATCCTCTTCTATACTTCAAAAAACTCAATCAAGTTAGTGAGACATGATTTCCCATGCACAAAGCGATGTTGACTATCACTAATCAGTCCTTGTAAATCCTGTCCCTCAGTATTCCCTCCAATAACTTTCCCACCACCGAAGTCAGAGTTACTGGTCTACAGTTCTCTGGCTTTTCCTTAACACTTTAGCCAACCTCTAGTCTTCTGGCACCTCGCCGGGAGCTATTGATGATATAAATATCTCAGCAAGCGGCCCAGCAATCATGTCCCTAGCTTTCCACAAAGCTCTAGGGTACACCTGATCATGTCCCGGGGATTTATCCACCTTTATATGTTTTAAGATGTCCAGCACCACCACCTCTAATATGGACATTTTTCAAGATGTGTTGACCCTCAGGTGATGGGAGGGATACTAAATGAATATTTTGCATCAGTGTTTACTGTGGAGAAAGAAATGAAGGCTAGAAAATGTAAGGAAATAAACATTAATGTTTTGAAAACAGTTCACATTGCAGAAGAGGGAGTGCTGGAAGCCTTAGAAAACATAAAGGTGGATAAATCTCTGGGACCTGAACAAGTGTATCCCAGGATGTTGTGGGAAGTTAGGGAAGAAATTGCAGGGTCCCTAGCAGAGATATTTGTATCATCTGTAACCGCAGGGGAGGCGCTGGACGACTGGAGGCTGACTAATGTTGTGCTTTATTTAAGAAAGGCTGCCAGGAGAAGCCTGGGAACTACAGACCTGCGAACCTGACATCGGTGGTGGGTAGGTTGTTGGAAGTGATTCTGAAAGATAGGATTTACATGTATTTGGAAAGGCAAGGACTGATTAGGATAACAAGGTGTGGAACTGGATGAACACAGCAGGCCAGGCAGCATCGGAGAGAAGCAGGAAAGCTGACGTTTCGGGTCTGGACCCTTCTTCAGAAATGGGGGAGGGGAAGAGGACTCTGAAATTCCCCTCCCCCGTTTCTGAAGAAGGATCCAAACCCGAAACGTCAGCTTTCCTGCTCATCTGATGCTGCCTGGCCTGCTGTGTTCATCCAGCTCTACACCGTGTTATCTCAGACTCCAGCATCGGCAGTTCCTACTATCTCTGAAGGACTGATTAGGGATAGTCAGCATGGTTTTGTGCGAGGGAAATTATCTCTCAAACTTGATTTGAGTTTTTTGAGGAAGCAACAAAAATATTGATGAGGGCAGAGCAATAGACTTGTTTATGTGGACTTCATTAAAGCCTTTGACAAGGTTCCACATGGTAGACTAATTAGTAAAGTTAGATCACATGGGATTCAGGGTGAGCTTGCCAATTGGATACAAAATTGGCTTGGCATTGGAGACAGGGTAATGATGGAGGGTTGTTTTCCAGACTGGAGACCAGTAACCAGTGGTGTTCCACAAGGATCAGTACTGGCTCTACTTTTGTTTATCATTTAGATGAGCAATTTGGTTGAAAATATAGAAGGCACCATTAGTAAGTCTGTGGATGACACCAAAATCCACCAAAAGTGGATAGAGAAGATGATTATCTAAGATTACAAAGACATTTTGATCAGTCGGGTCAATTGGCTGAGGAGTGGGTAGATGGAGTTTAATTTGGATAAATGCGAGGTATTGTATTTTGGTAAAACAAACTCGAGCAGGACTTAGACAATTAATGGTTGGGCCTTGGGTAGTGATGTGGAACAAAGAGACATACGAGTTCAGGTACATAATTCTTTGAAATTTCTGTCACAGATAGACAGGGTGGTTAAGAAGGCATTTAGCATGCTTGCCTCATTGCTCAGATCTTTTGAGTATATGAGTTGGGATAATATATTGAGGTTGTGCAGGATGTTTGTGAGGCCTCTTCTGGAATACTGTGTGCAGTTCTGATCACCCTGCTATAGGAGCGCTGTTATTGAAGTTGGAGAGGGTTCATAAAAGATTTACCAGGATGTTGCCAGGAATGGAGTGTTTGAGCTACAAAAATAACTGGGAATTTTTTCATTGGACCGTAGGAGATTGAGGGGTGACTTTATAGAGGTTTATAAAATTATGAGGGGCATAAATAAGGTGAATATCATGGGTCTTTTCCCCAGGGTAGGAGAGTTCAAAACCAGGGGGTATATTTAAGGAGAGAGGAGAAAGTTTTTAAAAAGGACATGAGAGGCAACTTTTTTTTTTCCCCCAGAGGGGTTAGTGTGTGGAATGAACTGGCAAAGGAAGTTGTGGATACCGGTATAGTTACAACATTTGAAAGACATTTCGATAGGTACATGAATAGGAAAGGTTTGAGGGGACGTAGGCCAAATCAGACCAATTTAGTTTGGGAACATGGTCAGCAAGGACTAGTTGGACCAAAGGGTCTGTTTCCATGCTGTATGACTCTGACACTCTAACTCCTTTCCTAGCACTTCCCTGTAGATTTAATAAAGTTTAGGGGGATTTTAAGGAGAATTTTTTTTCACCCAGAGAATGGTGGATATTTGAAATTCACTGCTTGAAAGGATGGTAGAGGTGGGAATTATCCAAAACATGTAAGAAATAGTAAAATGATCACTTGAAGCACCAAAGCTCAGTTGAGGCCGAGATCTTTGAAGCTTTTGAAGGAAGAACTGGATAGATGCAGGGATATTAGTTGTGGGGTAGGGAGAGCACTGGCTGTAACAGACTAAATTCTAAAGAGAATTTAGTTTAATTTACACTGACTTGATGGAGAAGTGGCCACAAAATATTATACTGTTTTGAGCTTGATTTGTGGGTTCTTTTGTTTTTAGATACTCAGTAAATTGTCTGACCTTATTTTCCTTTTAGCCAACCATAATTGAAGATATGACAGTGTTCAAACGCAGTCTACCACTCTTTCCACTAGCAAAACCTCACATCAACTTCATGGCTGCAAAACTTTGAGATCATGCATTAAAGGAGGAAAACCTGAGTGACAGTATCCATTCTGCTGGAGTGGTAGGGTGGGGCAATTATTCAGAGATTATTTCTTTTATATGAACTCTTCACAGTTAGGAGTGTACAAAGTTAATTAGCTCTGCATACTTCTAACTGTTAATGGTTCAGCTAGCCGAGTGACATTTTAAATTACTTGTCCATAGAAACTTCATACATAAAATTGGAATTCTACAAAACACTAATGTATAAACCAGTGAAATTACACTGTGTAATATATTTGAGACAAATTCTTTTGTGATAGAGCACGAGCCTTATAATGGGTAATTATACCATGTTTTTAACTTCTATACGAGTTTTGTAGTTTTGACATTTTATGTGCTCATACAACTGGTAATAAAATGCTGGAAACTTCTCTCTGTTCATCTCAAATTACTTTCTACCACACTGCATAGTTAAAACTCCAGAGAATTCAGATGATAAATTGCCCAGAACTGTCTATTTTCTGACTAAATTTAGGTTTGTTATCCGTGAAACAAGATACCTGACTCCCTTTGGCGAGTATGTTTTCAAGAAATCAGATGACCACATTTACACAGTGCTGAGCAGAGTAGGTTGAGAAACTGCTGCTTCCACGACTCAGTCACTCTGATTTAGTGCTTGAAAACTTGAGAAAAATTTAATAGATCAGTTTTTTGCCCCAGTAAAACTGAAAAAATTTATAAGTCCATTTCTTTGCACTATCAAAGTCCAGTTAGAAGGAGTGGGGCTTTTGTATTTTAAATAGAACCAAAGAAAAGTTATGGCACAGAGAGACCATTCTACCCATAGTGTAGACTGAAGAATTATAACTGCTGCCCATTTTAATTAAATGATTAGGATCCAAAAATGGATTCCATACAAAACACATCTGTTGTTCCACTTTTTTGTGCCTATGTAATCCATAATATGGCCATTATCAGTCTTGTGTGAAATTACACATAATTCATTATGAACATTGATTGGTTTGTTCTATAAACTTTGTGTTTTCAATGTGTAAGAGGCAATGAGGGTAGCACAACAAATGGGCACTTGAATGACACAGACCAAGCAGAAGAGTGCACTGAATATTATCTAGGCTCTAAGACTACTGAAACCTTGAATGTCTAACTATTTTGACTTTTAGCAATAGGGAAAACATCAATGATTTTGTGATACCAACATGAATGTCAGTTGTGAGATTAAGGGATATACAAATGAGCTCTTGAGATAGCTATCATGCACTCTACAATAAATATTTCGCACCATATATAATATGCAAAAAGTGACCAGCTCAATGCAGAGTTCGGAAACAACACACAGTTGCAGAATTTTAAGGCCTAATTGTATTTTATTGAAGAGTGATTGACAATAACTGTTGCTGCAATAGGATACGAACCTTCAGGTAATGATATCAGCTACTGATTTCACATTCTAATATTTGAGGGGTATAATTCATTAAAGCCCAGTATTTGTAGCCTACTACAGTTAGCTGTGTGAATTTGTAATGTATTCCTTGTTCTAGGTTTATTTACAAAAAATATTTGATCACAACTTGAGTAAAGTCTAAGGTGGTGTTATTGAAACGACGTTCATGCATGAGGACTTTTTAATTAGCATGTTTATGACCGGATTGTCTTTGTCTTTATTTTCTATTCAGTTCAGTGTTTCTAGCATAATAATTAACTATTTGTTAAAAAAAAATGAGTTAGCAATAAAAAAAAATTAGAAGTTTTGCCACTGAAAACCTGAAATGTGCAATGTATTGTATGATACATATTGACTAACAATTTTCTTATTAGTGGGAAAATGCCTTTTGGATGAATATGTTTGTCTGTAAATGTAATAGTCGCACTACATTTTGGGGTTTTTCCAAAGTTGGAAATTCAAATTACTCCTTTTGAAATATTTAAGCTTTTTACTGGTTTTGTTTCCTCCTCTCCCCGCCCACCATAAAAGGACCTTTCTATGCTTTGTGAGATTGTGCTGCAATATTTCAGGAGTGCACACCATCTTGGAATAGTGATCCTGCACATTTTGAAAAGTGTCCAAAAATGAATATTCTATCTGAAATCATGGCTGACAATTTAGAAATTTTGTTTAATATTGTCTTTGAGTCACTCAGTCTTGCAGCAATCCCAAGGCAGGTTTTGTAGGCCCTTCATTTCAGTAGTAGTGTTATATTGGATAAAATTAAAGTGTTATTTTTGAGTTTTAAAATATTGGAACTCAGACTTACATACAATCCTTACACACATTTCACTTGAAGAGGTGACCTAAATGAAACATCTTTATACTAGTCCAAACTTTTCAAATGACCAGCTGAGAGTTATACATGGGCATTATCTGCAGTATTGTCACAGGTTAGCAAGAACTTTTGCATTGTATATAATGAATATTCATGAAAAATATTCCAAACTTGTTACAGTTTTGGAATAATTACAATGCATAATATGACAGCTAATTCTCTGGTCTAGCAAAAAACAGTTACTGAAAGAAAATATATTTTGCTGTGAAAGATGTTTTCTAGCAGTCTCTAATTCTTTGTAGTGTTACTTTTTCTACCATGTTTCCAGCATTTTATGGCAGTGTGTGTGACAGTGCAGTTTGACTCAGGCATATCCATGGATTCTGTAAGAAGGATCCAAAGATGCAGCTTTTTCAAGCAATAACAGCCAACAGAGTATCTACAAATATTCAGTCTGTTTTTATGGCTTGTGAATAGATGTATCAATTTTTGTTGATTGTGACAAATTACTTATAACAACACCATTTTGAGAGTTTTGAAGCAGTTGATATAGAACTGGATGCATATAGTACAGCTACTGTATACTGAAAGGATGTTTCACTTTGCTATAAAATAAAACCTGCGGTCATTCTATCACCATTGGAGTTTATTGTCCTGTTTTTCCAACTGAGTTGTCAATACAAATGAAATGTTTGTACATTTAAATTTGTGCTGTTCTATGTTATATATATCTGTCATTCCTCAACAATGAAATGCAAGGCGTGTGGGCTCAAAATTAAATCTTGCACTCAATTCATTTTGTAACAATGATCATTCTGGCAACTAGATGTCCATGGGTAAAGATTATAGCTTAGGGACTTTTGAATCAAAACCAGCAGTTTTAAGTTTGCAGGTGACAATAAATACCTCGGAGTACTGCTTCAAATGTCATCTGTCTGGGGTAGAGTGCTGAAAATCAAGCCTTGTTATTCCCAAAGTCATCATAAAAGTTAAAGATTTTATCGATTTTCTTTTTTCTTTTGTTTCTCCAATTGACCTTTTTAAACCCAGATTAACACAAAACACAGACCAGACTTCTGTACTTAGCAAAAACAAGTATTTATACAAATAGAGATTCTGACTGCAGATAAAGAACTGTAAACTTCCGCATGTATCTCTACTAGTTAAAACTTTAACTCGCTTAAAATTTCCCTTTACGTATACAACTTCTTTTTACTGTTACGGATGATGGGGAAAAGAAGCTGGAAAAGCAGTTGAATGGTTCCAATCCACAAGGTACTTAGAGATGATCCATTTGCTTGCCAGAACTGCTATCCTTCAATTAAGGTTTATTCACTCGTGGGACATATGTGTTATTGGCTGGCCAGCATTGATGGCCTGTCTGTAGTTGTCTTTGAGAAGGTGGTGATGAGTTGAAATCTTGAACCACTGCTGTCCACTTGTTGCAGGTTGATCCACAGTGCCCTTGGGAAGGGAATTACAGGTTGATTTTCACTTTGCAGAAGGCAGAGGCAATTGGCACATTAACTGCAAAGTCTTTCAGCTACTGGTTAAAAGCTACAGCTTACAGCAACTGGTGAAGGTAAATAAACTTGCTTTCTTCAGGCTTTAGGTTTTTTGTTTTCACTGTAGAGAAAGAGGGAGACAAACCACCTTTCTTCCAGAGGTCCAAAGGCTTCTGGGCAATATTGTTCACACCCACAAGCTGTTCAGCTACTGATAAGACAGTCACATAGTTATTGGCAAGTAGATGGTCTCTGTCATCCACAACTGATCACAACTGCACTAACCAATCAGTTACACGTTGCCCATTGAAACGCTCGACATCCCTGGTGCTGCCCATCTTCTACTCCGCTACTTGAACAAAGCATCATTGCCAACACCACTTACAATGAATTTTAGTAACATCCTTTTAAAAGATGCAGCAATAAGTTTCATGATCTTTAGTTTTAAAACCATAATTTTCCCATTTAGTCCACAATCAAACATACAGAAACAGTGGTCTTTATGTGCCTCCACTTTTTTTTAAATGGTGTTTCATCTTGTGTGTTTTATCACAAGATATGTAATAAACAGCCAAATTCAAGACGTGCATCCATGTATCTCTTCTCCCCGTGCCCCTCCACAAAAAAAAGCCTTTTATAATTTTCTTAAACATTAACTTTATTCATTGTGTTACTCAGGGTAAATGCAACTCCAATTACATTATCTTTTACAGCAATGTGATTAATCTTTACTTGACAAGTGTGAAGATCACATTACTTGGAAAATAAACTATATTATGTAAACAGTAGCAAAAGGTACAAACAGTACGAGTACGTTGCAAACCACAAAGTAGTAAGACAAGTTACTCAGATCATTCCTTTTTAAAATGTACAAAATATTACTTTAATCAAATGCTAATTTTTCTTCATAAAAAATTTGTTGTGAAAGGGATGCACGAAAGGGTTTACATTGATAATACTAGAAACGTAAAGAAACTTTGAATGGAACTCTTTCGCAATGGCTGAGGCAAATAGATGTTTTCATATTCACCCTAACAAAAGCTTTAATAATGTCAACATTTTCCAGTAATTGGGAATGCGAGGTGGAAGAGCATAATTGGAGGCCATTGATGTAGAATAGTCACCCACAAATCAAACCAAGAATTTGGATTTTCTTTTACCCAGTGCTGAAACTGAAACTTGCCACCACAGCAAGTGGCTGAAACAAATTATTTACATGTAATTGAGTGGAGAACTAAGATGAGCACATAAGGACGAAGGAAAGCGGGTCATGCTAACAGTAAGGTGAGGAAGGATTAGTGGAATTTAATATGCCAGCATAGACTGGTTGAGTTGAATGGCCTGTTTTTGTGCTGTAATTTCATCTTAGTTAGTCATTTGGCCATCCGTCTTCATAATTGATAGGCCTATCCAACAGTATTTGTATGCTAGAAACCAAAATGCAAAAAACTGTCCATCGGAAATAAATCAACTGCAGCTTCAAAATGGATTTCCTCTCTTCTGATTCTATTCAGTTTGAAAGCAAGGATTTTTCAAACTCAAGTGAATTAATGGTAAGAATTTTTTTTCCTTTTATTTGCTTTGACTCTAGCACTTTCACACTTGTCAAGTAAAGATTATTCACATTGCTGTAAAAGATAATTGGAGTTGCATTTACCCTGAGTAACACAATGAATAAAGTTAATGTTTAAGAAAATTATAAAGGCTTTTTTTTTGTGGAGGGGTACGGGGAGAAGAGATACATGGATGCAAGTCTTGAGTCAGACATTTTATGGGTTCAAAAATCATTGAGTCTTGAGATGTTGACATTCCAGTGAAAGAATGCTTCACTGTCTTGAGTTCTTACATCCCCTGGCATAAAATGTTCCATAGCACATTCAAAGAAGTTCTCATTATCCTTGTTAATGTTTATTTCCTCCAACATACATGAAATAGATTATTTGATTATTATCACAATGCTCTGTGCAACCTTGCTCTGTTCCTACATTCCAACAGTGACTGCTTCACAAGTTATCTTCTAAAGTATAGTGAATGATCTTCCCCATCGCTGTCAATGCTTATTTTCTTCCTGCGACCCCATCCCTCCTCTTTTCCTCTTGTTATGTTAATTCTTTCACAACGTACTTCTTAGAAATGATTCTATTTACGTGTAAATGTTGATTGGAAAATGTAGATTGTAGAGTTTTTACAGCACAGAAAGATGCCATTTGGCCCAATGTTCTGTAGGAGCATCTCTGTTCATCCTGCCCTTTTCAAAGTCTTTCATTGTAACATAAAACCGCCAACTGCATAAATCATCTTTCTGAAGTACCATGGAAGTCTGTTCATCAGTAACTGTCTCATGCCCTCCACTCCATCCACAGATCACTCCTTTGTTCTCACTCCTCCCCCTCATTTGTTACAGTTTATTACATTTCTATCTCCATTCAGTCCTGAAGAAATGTCAGTGTGGGCTAGAGTTTTCCATTTGCAGTTGCTGTGTTCCACGTAATCCACTCCACCACAGCTTTACCCATTCAATCTTCTAAGTTATACCTCTTTCATTATGTGACTGAGATATTGGGTGCTTTTGTCAGGGTATCTTGTGGCAAGCAAGTGAGAAGTCCTTGCCTCTACAGGAGTCTTCCAGCTTCTAAACCTATGTTTAAAACACAGTTACCTACCACTTGAGATGCAACAAGCCAGAGACCAGCCCTAACACTGTGATGTTCAAACCTAATTGCTGAGGAGGTGAAACTGCACTCCCATGTCAAGGTATGAGACACCCACAACCTCGAAGCTTCTGCGCATGTTCCAGAGAAGCCTGGGCTCCTGCTTCTGCCTGTGATCCTAAAGCAGTACAACCTGCAGAGGCTGAGCCTACATCTGGGCAGGAGACTCTCTCCAGGTCTAACCCAATGACACCACAGAATGATCACTCGAGTCTTCCAAATCAACAAGGCCAATCACAAAGCAGGCTCCCAAAGTTATGACTGCACCTGGATGTATTGAGAAAGAGAAAGAACAAAACATTCAGAGTACATAAGTGCATGGGTGGGACAGCATTGTAAATCGGATTTTACATTTATATATTTTCTCTTGTACTACCATAATGTCTGCTGTAGTATCAGTTTTGTTGTTGCACCTGGTTAAGACACACCCGAGCGAGAGATCAGCAGCCTCTTCACACATTCTGAGGATGAAAGAAGTTGTATTGGCCAGGCATTGTTCATCTCCCAAAGCAACCAACTAATTAAATATAAGTAGCCTCAGACATTAAGGATCCTTGAACCATGATATTGATGACTTCAGCCAAGGCATTGCATCTTAATGTGGATAACACGGAGGCTAAAAGCAATGTGCAGAGTTTCTGCTCGGGCCTGGCTTGCACACATCATTCCACACTAACACCCATCTTGTGAATGAGTGTACTGAATCATTGATGCTTCTACAAATCTCTCATGGGAAATGTACATTTTAAGTATCAGCCTATCAAGTGATGCACTGACATGAGGATGGGAGATGTTCAATGGGCAGTTCAGGTGTCCCTCAGTGCAAAGATCCACAAAACATTGCCTCTCACAGGGTAAATACTGTCATAGAGGATGTTCAACATTTCAAGGTAATCTAGGTTTAAGTGCACTCTGAAACATTGATGATGGAGTGTGTCAAAAAGAACTTCCTAGGGTTTGTGTTAACCCATTTGCTCTCACATGGGACTACATTTCATGATTCAAATGTCTCATCCTTACAATTGCCTTAAGAGCTACGTGACACTGCCATGTGATGTTATTGCTCCATCTCCCTGCTGCTTTTTCCATAACAGTCATGTCAGATAAGAAATGGGCAGGTACATTAAAGTGGCATCACACAGATATCATGCATGCAATCATATGGATAAAGAGACATTTGATCAGCAAACAGAATGTCAAGGACTGCAAACATAAGAAGGTCCATATGTTGTTTGCACAAAGCACGAGCTGCTTGATTAGCCAGATTAATGGCAGAATCGCAGACAATTAAGGGCAAAGCACATCACAATGATGTGGGATTTGCAGGATTTTATCAAGGTAGCACTGGTGATACTTCTTCAGGGATTTGTGGTGTCTGTTGTTCATGACTCATGTTTCTGATGCACACAGGAGGGTGGGAACCGTGGCTGCTCAGTAGGTGATGAACTTGGTGCTGGGTTTGAGGTCTCAGACTTTGAACATTTTGCTACTCAAGCATCCGAAGGCTGAACTGGCACATTGGAGTCAATGTTGGATTTTGTCATCAATGTCTCTGCGCCAAGAGGAGGCTCCCAGCTATGGAAAATGATCCATGTTGTCCAAGGGCTCACCATGGCTGTGTTGTGTGACAGGAGCATGCTGGTAGAGGACCTCTCTTTTCTGGATGTTTAGGCTGAGGCCCGTTCTCTCACACACCTTGGTGAATGTGTCGACTTTGGTTTGTAGCTTGGCCTCTGAATGTGTGCACGTCTAGGTGTTATCTGCACACTGAAGCTCAGTGGCAGAAGCTGGGCAATGACGGCTGAACAGTTTCCCGTTTCTGATTATATACCAGGGATGTGTTAATTGATATCCATTCTTCCCACTCCCCTTATTCCCCTTATCACTGCATCTTGTACTTATAACTATATGGCTGGAAACACACAATTCCTAATTGACAAGGTCAAAGTTCTCGAAAATGCATAAATTTTTACATTTGAATTGAAGGTTTTGTAGGGATGGATTTAGATTTCAATTTATCTATACAGTAAAGAGGAAACTCAAACCTGACTCCTAATTCAAATGTTGCTGGCTAATGAGACAGCTGGATAACATTTCTTGATCTCTTGGTGTTCTTTGCCAGACTCTGTCTCCAAGATCCAAAAGCTTTTTCTTTTTCCCCTGAAGATCCTCTTTCACGTTGTCTTTTCTCCTGATTTGTTTTCCTGGCAATAAGTAAAACAGAGTTCTTTTAAAGAAGCAACACCTTGAGTGCACTTATGTAACACTGTCACAGATCAAGAAGCTAGCTCATTGCAACTTTTTGGATTTTATTCATAAGGTGACATCTCTACATATAAACAATTGGAAAATGCTTGGAATATTCATTCATAAACTAATTTATGGAAATGAAGATTTCACCAATGCAGGTTAACAGGATACCAACTGAAGTCAGAAAACAATCTGTTTCCACTTTAACGTTTTAGAACTGAACCTTCTTTTAGCTCAATGTATTCTATTTCATTATTAGCACATACCTCCAATGTCCAATCTGAGTGATTTCCAAATAGTATCTACACCTCAGAGTGATAGTGTAGTGCTTTACGTGTAGTTTCTCAGCTTCATAAAATGACAATCATTAATGTTTTACTTGGAAGAAACACAAGCATTAAGGCTTTGGGAGATTTGATAGTGCCATATGCTGTGATTTTTCTCTATATTTGCCTCTACAAGTATAAAGGAGAACATGTTTCATTAAAGGTTCTAAACTTCATACAGATAACTCTGACCCTGTAGCAGGAATATGCTAATTGATACTAACAGAGGAATATTGGGGGTAGTGCCGTTCTTCTAGTGTTATCACCAAGACAGTTCTGAACAGTAGGCTGTGCCACTAAAATAGGGTTTCAAAGAGATAGTAGGTGCTAACTCACACCATAAATTTTTTAGTGGACTTTTGACGTAATTAGAGAAGAGGATAATTGTGTGCATAGAAATATTAATTGCAAATGTTCAGGACCTATTGGCAAATGTTAAGGAATCATCTGGAATAGATTTCATAACTAGAAAGGACAAGAGGCACATCAAGGGGATGCAAAGAATCATAAAAGGTTTTTGCAAAATAACTACTCACAACTTTGAAAATGTTCAGGGAACATTTGACTGGCCAATACAGTAAAGACTGGCTGAAAAGTTATAAGTTCTGCAGCATGTTTAATAGTGGGTCCATGCATTCTAAATATGAATAGGAGTAAATTGAGTTTTTTTTGTAAATTACTTGCCTGGTAGACAATGTTCCTGCTCACTGACATTTTTCTTCTCTTCTCTCTTGAAACCTTACATTGGGATAGAAGCCTGGGTACCTTTAGAACCTGAGTAAAGTCCCCACTTTTCATGCATGAACTTGGCAGTGACTGTGGATGGGCTATTCAACTGTAGGAGCATTAAAGATGAGCCAAAATCTGTTAGTAGCTGATGTCTAAATATTGTAACAGCAGTGCACTAGTTAAATTGAAAGTCATAGAATACTTTCACAGAACTTTTAAAAACAAACAGTACACAGAGAAGCTATTCAGTCTGTCATGCCTGATCATCATTACCTAGGACCAATCTCCTACCTTTTCTCCATACTATTTCTATGCAAATGGTCATCCAATACCCTCTTGAACGCCTCAATTGAACCTGTCTCCACCACATTTTCAGGCAGTATATTCCATACCCCAATTACGAGCTGTGTGAAAAAGGTTTTTTCTCACATCACCCTCACTTCCTTTGCACACCACTTTAAAATTGATTGTAAGATGCAACAACAAAGATCGTGTTTTATTAATGTGACCATTTGATTTTACTACCTTGAAATGCATGTGGCAATTGTTACCTTTCATGTGAAACATTAAAATTCTTTTATAAGTAATCTAGTTGAGTGGTGAAATAGAAAATGTTTTTTATAAATCTAGTGAGGTCAATATGTTAAAGGTGCAGTATACATGCATTCTTTTTCTAGAAACTAGACACTTTTATTCACATTATGACGCTGCATTGTGTGGAGATTTCATTTTTGATAATTTTTCACAAGGAGAGGATTGTGAAATAAATGATCAGATTTTAGGTCACTGATGCTGAAGCACTTCCACACTCAAACATCAGGATCAGTCATTGTTTCATCTAACCTTAAAACAAAGTCAATTTAAATTAGACTGCACTCAGGTTCACTACCTTCCTGTTCTCTAATCTGCATTTTTTTTGTAATCATTTATAATTTAAAGCACACCCCTTTGAGTTTGCAAAATTTAAAATTCTCCTTAGCTGTACATTGCAGCTGCTGAATCAAAGTGGAGTCTATAATGAGGGTCTGAAGATGTGTTTTACACAGTAACTGAGTTGGATCAATGAAAGGTAAATAAGTCAGAGGAACATCATCCCAATTCCTCTGACATTGAAAAAGAAAAGCTCACATCCAAGATCTGTCCATTCAGGTAAGTCTGCATGAAATGCAGACTAATGTGCAGCCTAATGAGAGAAAGTACACACAGTTTAAATTTGGGAGAGACAGGTATAGAGAGGAGGATGTTAAGATCCCATAGACCATCACTTTTATTGTTATGATCCTGGATGGGATCCCAAATTATGCTATGATCTCTTTAGACACCAGTAACCTATATTTTTAAAGTAGATAAAAGGTGAGATTCAGGGGATTTATTCCACAGTTTTTGAAACCCTATATGTTATTATACATGTACAAGCTATTTCTAACACACAAAATTAACTTGGCAAATATGGGTAATAGACTCTAATTGTTCCTCCCACAGGTCACTTCACATAGCAAAGGTCATCAGGACAGATGCCATAGATTAGGCAGTAATTGGTGTCCAGATGTATACTGACATGATTAGTCATCGAATTTTGTTAACTTTCTCAAGGGACTACAATTCTTCACTTTAGCTGATCTGGCCTTCAAAAACCCTTTCTGGAGCTGTTCTGTTAAAAATTGCCTCAGTGACTGTTCCTGTTCTAGTCATACCCTTCTGTCCTGGGTTCGTGTCCCCCCACCTCTGCCTTGACTCCAAAATTGTGCTCCAATACTTATTATGGCAGAACTCCAGCTTTCTGGCAACAGCCAGATATGTTCCTGGACTTTCCCTGATCTTTTCTCTTTGCTTTTTCTCAGTCGTATAAAGTAAATCCTGCTTGTGAGTTTTTTAAACCCCACACTCTGTGCTGAACTGCAACATTAATGCCTGTAAACTTCATCTGAGTCCCTCACAGTATCCCCTAATACACAGCCCGCAATCTGCTCACATTCACAGCTCCCGGGGATTTCTTCTGACTCAAAGTCTTAGCTGTTGACTAATTACTAGAACTTCTTCTTGAATTTGTTCGAACAGCACAGAGCAATCTAAAGCCTACTCTGCATTTAGCTAATAAACAGCTCCTTTAAAATAGAATCTTTCTTTGTTTCTTTCTCCAGTTACCTGAGATTCTGGAACTGCCTTTCAGTGATCCCCAAACCATCCTGAGTGATCTTTCAAAAATGTGTTGATCGGGCCTGTACCTTTGGTGGGAGAAAGTTCCTCTTGGAACTCGGTATACCATGAACATTACAAGGTAGCCACAGAATGCTGGCTTTCTGCAGAAAGAATGATCATGGACAGAAGGATTCATTTCATGGGCCATTGATAAACATAGAAAATAGGAGCAGGAGTAGGCCAATCAGCCCTTTGAGTCTACTCTGCCATTCCCTATGGTCATGGCTGATCATAAAGTTCATTTTGGAGCCAATGATGGGCTGAATGGCCTCCTTCTGCACTGTCACACTTCTGTGAATTTGTGAAATTGTTCTAATGGAACTTGACACGGATTCACTGGCAACAAGATGCAGTTTTTATGGCACTATTAATGATTCCTTTAATTGTTTCGTTGACATCAGAGAAATACTTGGCTGAATTAGAGAATTTTTTTGTTGAAAAATATGCACAATTTTAGAAAACAGCGTAATAAATGTCTTACAGTTTCTTGTCAAATCATGACAAACATTCAACACGATATTCAAATCTGAATGCAATTACCGCTATTTAATCTTTAATATAAAAAAAATTCTTTCTGTTGTATGGATTAGAAAGATTGGCACAGCCGGAAGTGGCTCACAAGGTATTCAAGCTCCATTCTTTAGTTCAAGACTTCACCTCAAATCCACCTGATATCTCACTGCCTTGTTACGTTTTGAATTGTACCCAGCTCCCACTTTCTCCTTTAGACCTGGGAGCTATATCTAACTCCTTCATGAAAACATTCAATGTTTTGGCCTCAACTGCTTTCTGTGGCTGAGAATTCCACAGGCTCACCACTCTCTGAATGAAGAAATTTCTCCTCATCTCACTCCTAAATGGCCTATCCTATATCCTGACAACCTTGGTTCTGGACTCCCTGGCCATCTTGTCCTGTAAAACATTTTCCTTAATTCAATGAGATTTTGATCTGTGATCTGGCTCTGTATTCTGTATCAGAAGATTGATGAGGATAGGTGGAGAACGTGCAACTTGATTACAATTGTGATCTCTTCATGCAGAAAGGTTTAAAACTAAAATTTGAAGTCACATGAGAAAGAAAGTGTGTACAAGTTCCAATCAAAAATACTGCTAAGTGTACAACTTGACGTGATTAGAATTTGAGAACAACACAGAGAATACTGGAAAAACTCAGCAGGTCTGGCAGAATCTGTGGAGAGAGATAGGGTTAATGCTTCAAGTCTGGAATGACTGTTCAGGACTGCTTTCATATTAGAATTCAATTGGTACAAGCACACCTCTTTGGAGACTGCTTATAACTGATCTGCATCTGAGGGAATATCAAGGTGGATCCAAAATTTGTAATTATTCCATTAACTTATAGTGAAATTCTACTTTCCCAGATGGCAGATATTTTGTATGCTGCTTTAGGCAGTGGCATTTATTCTGCATCATTAGCATGGAAAAACAGCCCAAGGCACTTCACAGAGGCACAATCAGAAGTAAATGGGCACCATTTGTTGGAATGTGATGATCAACAACTTGTTAAAATCCGTCATTTGTAGCACGGGGCTGAAACTGGAGAACTTAAGCAGGGAATTGCAGAGCATAGGGTCTAGAATACAGAGTAAGGACAGAAGGAGGTGTACATGAGAAAATACACACTTTTCCATAGAACATTAATTAAAAAAGTAATACTATACTAAAAAACATAGGAAATATAACATGCATAATATGTAACAATAACAATTCAAAATGTTAACGAGGCAATGGGATATCAGGTGGATTTGATGTGAAGTCTAAAACTAATGAGTGGAACTTGAATAGTTTAAAATGATCTCATCATCAAGACTTTGTGGTTACCTTGTGAGCCATTTCCAGCTGAGCCAATCTTTCTAATCCATACAACAGAAAGAATTGCTTTTATGCTAAAGATTTCAATAGCGGTAATTGTGTTCAGATTTGAACATTGTGTTGAATGTTTCTCATGATTTGACGAGAAACTGTAAGACTTTACTACACTGTTTTCTAAAACTGTTTTCTAAAACTCTGTCTATTTTTCAACAAAAAAATCTCTCATTCAGCCAAGTATTTCTCTGATATCAACGAAACAATTAAAGGAATCATCAATAGTGCCATAAAAACTACATCTTGTTGCCAGTGAATTCATGTCAAGTTCCATTAGAACAATTTCACAAATTCACAGAAATGTAACAGTGCAGAAGGAAGCCATTCAGCCCATCATTGGCTCCAGAATATACATTATTTTGGGGCCAATATCCTGCCTTTTCCCCATACCCTTGCACATTGGGTAATCATTTCAGGAGAAACAATGCCCTCTTGAATGCTCAGTTGAACCTGCCTTCACCTCACTTCAACTCATGGGCAAAGCATTCCAGATCCACTGCATGAAAAAGTTTTTTCTCACATCACACTTGTTTCTTTTGCAAATTACATTAAATCCATGCTCTCTAGTTCACAATACTTTCACAATGGGAACACTTTCTCCCTGTCTACACTATCAAGACCTCTTGATTTTGAAGACTTCTCTTAGATTTTCTCTTAGCCTTCTTCTCTCTAGGGCAATAGTCCCAACCTCTCCTCAGAACTGAGGTTTTTCATTCCTGGAATCATTCTTGTAAATCTCTAGTGCACTCTCTCTAGTATATTCACATCCTTCCTGTACTACTATATCCAGGACTGTATACAATATTCAATTTACAATACAGGTAGACGATGGCCTCATAGTATTATTGCTCGACTATTAATCCAGAAACTCAGCTGATGTTCCGGGGACCCGGCTTTGAATCCTGCCACAGCATCTGGTGGAATTTGAATTCAATAATAAAAAATAAAATCTGGAATTAAGAATCTACTGATCACCAAGAAATCATTGTTGATTGTCAGGAAAAACCCATCTGTTTCATTAATGTCCTTCAGGAAAGGAAATCTGCCATCTTCACCTACATATGACTCCAGACCCACAGTAACGTGGTTGACTCTCAATTGCCCTCTGAAATGAGGCTGCAGACACGCTTGCCAAGCTGGTGGGTTTGGCTGCAAAGATTTTCTCACCCTGCTAGGTAACATCGTCAGTGCGCCTCCAGTGAAGCATTGATGTTCTGTCCTGCTTGTTAATTATATGCCTCAGTTTGCTGGGGTGTTTGGTCCCACTTCTGGTTCTGTTTCTCAGTGGTTTGTACACGGGGTCTAATTCAAAGTGTTTGTTGATGGACTTCCAGTTAGAATACCAGGCCTCCAGGAATTCCCTGGTTTGTCTCTGTTTGGCTTGTGTGATTATGAATGTGTTGACCCAGTCGAATTCATGTCTCTCGTTGTCTGTGTATTGTGAGACAAGTGAGAATTGCTGCCTCCTGGTGGCTCATTGGTGTTCGTGTATCCGTATTGTCAGTTTTCTTCCAGTTTGACCTATGAAGTGTTTCTCACAGGCTGTGCATGGTATTTTGTATATTACACTGGTTTTGCTGGTTTTAGGTATGGGATCCTTTACATTTGTCAGTAGCTGTTGTGGGGTGATTTTTGGTTAGTGGGCTACCCTGATACCTAGGGGTCTGAGTAGTCTTGTGGTCATCTGTAAAATGCCCTTGATGTATGGTAGGGTGATTAGTGAGTCTGAATGTGTTGTGTCTTCCTGTTGTGGTCTGTCTCAGAGGTAACGGCAGATTGTACTTTTCGAGTATCCATTCCTTTTGAAGACTCCAGAAATGTGCTCCTGTTCTACTTTGGGTAGTTCCGGATTGCAGCAATGTGTTGTGGTTCATTTAAATAGTGTCCTGATACAGCTTTGTTTGTGGTCATTGGATGTTTGCTACAGTAATTGAGTATCTGGTCTGTATGTGTGGCCTTTCTATACACACTGGTCTGAAGTTCCCCGTTGTTTTTGCGTTTTACCATTAGGTCCAGGAAGGGTAGTCAGTTGTTGTTCTCTTTTTCTTTTGTGAATTTTATCCCGGTGAGGATGTTGTTTATGTGTCGGTGGGTTTCTTCTAGTTTTGCGCGTATGATAATCACGAACGTGTCATCTACATATTGTACCCAAAGTTTGGTTTGTATTATGGGGAGCACTGTCCGTTCTAACCTTTGCATTACTGCTTCTGCAATCAGTCCTGATATTGGGGATTCCATTGGCGTTCCATTGATTTGTTTGTTTATGCCGTCATTGAAGGTGAAGTTGGTTGTGAGGCACAGATCTGGTAGTTTTATGGTGGTGTCCTTATTGATGTTGTTGGTGTCCTGGGTTGCTTGCTTACTTGATTTGTCCAGCAATGTGGCAATTGTCTCTTTGGCTAGGCCGACGTTTATGGATGTAATAGTGCTATTACAGCGAAGGATATCATCATCTCGTCCTCTTCTATCCTGGTGTCCTTGATGATGTTGAGGAATTCTTGGGATGAATGGATGGAGTGGGTCGTGTTGTCAACTAAGTATTTCAATTTCTGTTGTAGTTCTTTGGCAAGTCTATATGTTGGTGTACCTGGTCATGAGTCAATGGGTCTGAGGGGGACAAAATTGTTACAGAGATAGTAGGAACTGCTGATGCTGGAGAATCTGA
>NC_063351.1:15937437-15980852 GCF_021869965.1 Rhincodon typus | reverse complement strand
ATCAGAGGAGCAGGAAAGCTGATGTTTCAGGTCGAGACCCTTCTTCAGAAAAGGGTCTAGACCCGAAACATCAGCCTTCCTGCTTGTCTGATGCTGCTTGGCCTGTTGTGTTCATCCAGCTCTACACCTTGTTGTCTGAGGGGGACCTCTGGTTTGTGTACCTTGGGGAATCCGTAGAAGTGGAGTGTGTTGGATCCCTCTGGCTTCATTTTTTGGTAATCTGTCTTGCCGATGTCTCCTGAGTTGTGTAATTTCTTCAGGGTCGCTGTAATTCAGTTCCCTAACTGTGATGTCGGGTCTATCGCCATCTGCTGGTAGGTGTCAGTATCTGCTAGTAGTGCATTAGCTTTCTTGATGTATTGGGTTCTATTGCGGATTACTGTCATGCGTCCTTTTGTCCGCTGGTAAGATTACAATGTTCCTGTCTTTCTTGAGTCTTTCCAGGGCTTTCCTCTCTTCTGTGCTGAGTGTGTCCCACTTACCTTTTTTGCTCAGTGTTGGGACTATCATCTGAATGATGGTCTGTTGTATTTCTTCCATGAGTCTGTTGCTCTTTAGTGCAGATTCTAGACCAGCCAGGAAGTCAGTCTTTTTGGCATCTCTGTAGTTATAATTCAGTCCATGTACTAGGACGGTCTTCTCAGTGTCTATAAGTGGTCGGTTCGAGATGTTTTTAGTCCATGAATCTGTGTTGACTGTGTCATTGTTGTGGGTGATTTTGGAGAGTTTTTCTTGTACAGCTATTCATTTCTTTGTTTTGGTCTTTTATTGTTGTATGCTGATGGCTTATTCCAGTGCAGAACGTTTGCAACCAAACCCACCAGCTCGGTGAGCATGTCTACAACCTCATCCACAACCCGAGCTACAAATCTTCTCAAAAACTTTAAGCCCTCTGCAATGGCCTAGCAAGACATTCAGTTGTACCAATCGCTACAAAGTCTCAAAGAAATGAAACCGGACGGATCACCTGGCATCAACCAAGGCACCGGAAAAGGCAACAGCAGAAACAGCCCTGTTGACCCTGCAAAGTCCTCCTTACTAAAATCTGGGGGCTAGTGCCAAAACTGGGAGAGCTGTCTCACAGACTAATCAAGCAACAGCCTGACATTGTCTGTAAGGTATGATTCCATGAGTATGACCATGTCGCAGACACCACCATCGCCATCCATGGATATGCCCTGCCTCACCGGTAGTACAGACCCAGCAGAAGTGGCGGTACAGTGATGTACAGTCAGAAGGGAGTTGCCCTGGGGGTTCGTCAACATTGACTTCGATCCCATGAAGTCTCATGGCTTTATGTTAAACATGAGCAAGGAAACCTCCTGCTGATTACCACATACTGTCCTCCCTCAGATGATGAATCAGTATTCCTCCATGGTGAACAGCACTTAGAGGAAGCACTGAGGATGGCAAGAGCACAAAACATACTCTGGCTGGGGGATTTCAATGTCGGTAAGACTGACTATCGCACAGTCCTTGTGGAGACCAAGTCCTGCCTACACATTGAGAATAACTTCCATCGTGTTGTGTGGCACTATCACCGTGCTAAATGGGACAGACTTCGCACAGGTCTAGCAACTCAAAGCTGGGCATCCATGAGGCGCTGTGGACTATCAACAGCAGCAGAATTGTACTCCAGCACAATCTGTAACCTCATGGCCCAACATATCCCCCACTCAACCATTACCATCAAACCAGGGGATCAACTCTGGTTCAATGGAGAGTGCAGGAGGGCATGCCAGGAGCAGCACTAGGCATACCTGAAAATGAGATGGCAACCTGGTGAAACCACCAAGCAGGACTACTTGCACACCAAACAGTGAAAGGAGCAAGTGATAGACAGAGCTAAGTGATCCCACAATCAATGGATCAGATCTAAGCTCTGCAGTCCTGCCACATCCAGTCATGAATGGTGGTGGACAATTAAATAACTCACTGGAGGAGGAGGCTCCACAAATATCCCCATCCCCAATGATGAAAGAGCCCAGCACATCAGTGCAAAAGATAAGGCTGAAGCTTTCGCAGCAATCTTCAGCCAGAAGTGCCAAGTGGATGATCCATCTCGGCCTCCCCCAGTGGTCCCCAGCTTTACAGATACCAGTCTTCAGCCAATTCGATTCACTCCATGTGATATCAAGAACAGGTTGGAGACACTGGATACTGCAAAGACTATGGGCCCTGACAACATTCTGGCAATAGTACTGAAAACTTGTGCTCCAGAACTTGCTGCTCCCCTAGCCAAGCTGTTCCAGTAGAGTTATAACACTGGTATCTACCCAACAATGTGGAAAATTGCCCAGGTATGTCCTGTACATAGAAAGCAAGACAAATCCAACCCAGCCAATTACTGCCCCATCAGTCTACTGTCAATCATCAGTAAAGTGATGGAAGGTTTTGTCAACGGAGCCATCAAGCAGCACCTGCTCAGCAATAACATGCTCGGTGACGTCCAGTTTAGATTCCGCCAGGGCCACTCAGCTCCTGACCTCCTTACAGCCTTGGTTCAAACATGGGCAAAAGAGCTGAATTCCAGAGGTGAGGTGAGAGTGACACCCCTTGACATCAAGGCTGCATTTGACCAAGTGTGGCATCAAGAAGCCCTAGCAAAACTGGAAGCCATCGGTATCGGGGGGTATACTTTCCGGTGGTTGGAGTCATACCTGGCACATAGGAAGACGGTCGTGGTTCTCAGATGTCAATCACCTCAGCTACAGGACATCTCTGCAGGAGTTCCTCAGGATAGTGTCATAGACCCAACCATCTTCAGCTGCTTCATCAATGAACTTCCCTCCATCATAAGATCAGAAGGTGGGATGTTCACTGATGATTGCACAATGTTCAGCACCGTTCATGTTCCTCAGATACTGAAGCAGTCCATGTTCAAATACAATAGATCTAGACAATATCCAGGCTTGGACTGACAAGTGGCGAGTAACATTCGCGCCTCACAAATGCCAAGCTATGACCATCACCAATAAGAGACAATATAACTCTTTGGCATTCAATGGTGTTACCATCACTGAATCCCCCACTACCAAGTCCCTGGGGGTTATCATTGACCAGAAACTCAACTGAACTCATCAAATAAACTCAGTGGCTACAGGAGCAGGTCAGAAGCTAGGAATACTGCTATGAGTAACTCACCCCCTGACTCCTCAAAACTTGTACATCTACAAGGCACAAGTCAGGAGTGTTATGGAATACTCCCCACTTGCCTGGATGAGTGCAGCCCCAACAACACTCAAGAAGCTTGACACCATCCAGGACAAAGCAGCCAACTTGATTGGCATTGCATCCAAAGGCATCCACTTTCTCCACTACTGACTCTCAGTAGCAGCAGTACGTACTATCTACAAGATGCACTGCAGAAATTCACCAAAGATCCTTAACAGCACCTTCCAAACCAACGGCTACTTGCACCTGGAAGGACAAGGGCAGCAGATATATGGGAACTCTACCACCTTCGAGTTCCTCTCCAAGCCACTCACCACCCTGACTTGGAAATCTCTCACAGTTCCTTTACTGTCCCTCTCTAATGGCATTGTGGGTCAACCCACAGCAGGAGAACTGCAGCGGTTCAAAAAGGCAGCTCACCATCACCTTCTCAAGGGCAACAAGGAATGGGCAAGAAATGCTGGCCAGCCAGTGACGCCCAAATCCCACAAAATGAATAGAAAAAAAATGTTCCAGCATGGATCTTACACAGGTGTCTTGTACAGGTTCAGAGTAATGTCTGTGTTCTTGCATTCTATGCTTCCATCCATTTATAAAGCCCAGGATACCGTAGAGATTTTTAATCAATCTGTTCTGACCTGTTATGGCACACTCCTGGAGCAGATGGCACTTGAACCTGGATTGTCAGACCTAGATTTAGGGTCATCACCACTGTGCCACAATACCTTTTACAATAGAATGCAAACCTGCAATCTTAATTCACACTGAAGTCAAACTCCTTGTCAATTAGGCAATTCCTCTGACACAAAACTGACCACTGTACGTTTTATCAACTGCTATATGAACAAAAGCATCCAGATCCCTCTAACCCCGCAGCCCCTTAAAAAATGTACTCCCTGCTTTATATTGTCCATCCCTATTCTTTCTATCAAAATGCATCACCTCACACTTCTGCACATTGAACTTCATCAGCCACCTAACTGCCCACTCCAACAACTTGTCTATGCCCTTTTGGAGTTCCACACTGTCCTTTCAGAGTTCACAATGTTTCCAAGTTTTATGTCAATTGCAAACTTTGAAATTGTCCCTTGTACAGCAAGATCAAGATCGTTAGTACAAATCAGGAGAGATAAGTGTCCCAAAGCTTACCCCTACGGAGTTATATTACAAACCTTCCTCCAGCTTGAAAAATATCCAATAATTGTATGTTTTGTTTCCTATCACTCAACCAATTTTGTATCAACTTTGCTACGGCCCTTTTTATTCCACAAGCTGTAACTTTTCTCACAATTTTGTTTGTGGCACTTTTCAAAAAAATGCCATGCTGGCTCTTCCTAATCAACTCGCTTTTTGCCAAGTGACTACTAAGTCTCTCCTCATTAATTGTTTCTCAAAATTTCTCCACCTCAGAAGTTAACCTGACTGGCCTGTAATTGTTATGCTTATCCTTGCAACCTTTGCTAAACAAAGGTGTAATCATGTTTGCAATTTTCCAGTTTCTAGCACCCCCTGAATCTAGGGAAGACTTAAAGGTTATTGTCAGTACTCTGTAATTTCTATTATCTCTTCCTTCAATATCCTTTGGTACTTCTCATTTGGTTCTGGTGTCTTGTCAGCTCTAAGTCCTGATGATCTATTCAACACTTCTTCATCAGTTTTGACATCTTTTCATGAGAAAGTCTGCTCTTCTGTTACCATAGCCTGGGTAGCATCAATCTTCTTGATAAAAATGGGTGCAAAGTATTCATCTAATATCTTAACCGTGCACCATGCCTCCATATGTAAATTCTCTTCTAGGTCCCTAATTGGCCCCATTCCTCAGTTTCCCACTCTTCTACTATTAATGTGCCAATAGTAGACTTTGGGATTCTCACTTTACATTGGTTGCCAGTGTTTGCTCATAATTCCTGTTTGGTTCTCTAACGTGACTTTTCACCTCGTCTTTAAGTCTTTGGTATTCCACTTGGTTCTCAACTATACTTTCCACCTGACATAAATATACTTTTTCTTCTTTATCTTAATTTCTGTCTCCTTTTTCATCTAGGCAGTGTTTACCTTACCTTTCTCTTTTGAGGGACTATACCTTGGCTGAGCCTGAACCAGTTCATTTTAAATTCTTTTTCATGCTTTTCATTGTACAGCCACGTTTTTTCCCACCAATCTTTTGTTCCAGTCTGTCAGCCCAGTTCTGTTCTTACCCCACTGGCAACATCCTTGTAAATCTTTTCTGAACTCTTTCAAGTTTCACAACATCCTTCCTATAGCAGGACGACCAGAATTGCACACAGGATTGCAATATCAGCCTAACCAATGTCCTGTACAGCTGCATAATAACTTCCCAACTCCTATACTCAATGCACTGACCAATAAAGACAAGCAAACCAAGCACCTTCTTCACTATCCTATCTACCTGCAACTCCACTTTCAATGAACTATGAACCTGCACTCCAAGGTCTCTTTGTTCAGCAACACTCCCCAAGACCTTACCATTAAGTGTATAAGTCCTGCCCTGATTTGCCTTTCCAAAATGCACATTTATCTAAATTAAACTCCATATGCCACTCCTCGGCCCAATGGTCCATCTGATCATGATCCCGTTGTACACTGAGGTAACCTTCTTTGCTGGCCACCACACCTCCAATTTTGTTGTCATCTGCATACTTACAACCATACCTCCTACGTTCACATTCAAATAATTTATACAAATATTGAAAAGCAGTGGACCCAGCACCGATTCTTGTGGCACATCACTGGTCACAGGCCTCCAGTCTGAAAAGCAACCCTCTACCACCACCCTCTGCCTTCTACCTTTGAGGCAGTTCTGTATCCAAATGGCTAGTTCTCCCTGTATTCCGTGTGATCTAACCTTGCTAACCATTCTACCGCGAGGAACCCTGTCAAATGCCTTATTGAAGTCCATTTACATCACACCCACCGCTCTGCCCTCATCAATTCTCTTCATCCTTGAGTGTTTTCAGACATCCTGTTTCTCCTGGGCTGCAAAGCTCTCCTTAGCCAGTACTGCCATCCCTCCTCCTTTCCTATCTTTTCTGAACACTTTGTAACCAAGAATATTTAACACCCAGTTCTGCCCTCCCTTGAGCTATGTCTCTGCTATCACCTGGAACCTGTAGCTCCCCAATCTTACTTAGTACACTCCGTGCACTCACACACACACACGATAATTCTGATTTAAACTTCATTATTTTCTCCCTTACTCTGAATTCACCTCACAAGCTACTGACTTCAGAATGCATCCAATTTGATTCTGATACGGAGCAAGGGACAGAGTGACACAGAAGAAATAACTGCCATTGATAGAGACAACATTCGGAAAGAGACCAAAACTATCAGACAAATTGTGGTCAATAGGGATCAGAGAAAAAAAACTCCAGTTGTTCGGAATCATTTAATATTATCTAGTTCTTCTGTAGTTTCAAGGCTCTATGTTTGATTTCCATCATCTCTCCCAGTTCAGTATATCCTCTATGTAATTTTGCACAGTTTCCAGATTCAGATCATTTGTACAACTTCATGTTGGCAGTGGGTTTAGCACTGAGGTATAAGCAACTCTTCTCTGAATCTCTACATCACAAACTAGTCATTCCATTCTTCAGCCACTTCCACATCAATTCCCTTTTGTTCTTCTGCCATTAAAATATCATGTGTGTCATCTGCAGTTAATGATCCACTTGTAGACAAAACTTTCTTCGTATTGTTTCCCAGCTTCTCAGGGTTCTAAATAAAATTAGATTCCCTTAAACTCTTTCTGCTTTAAACTGAATAACCCAAGGTTTGGCAATCTTCCAAAAAGCTGAAGCTCCTTATCCCTAGTGTCATCCTGATAAACTTCTTCTGCACCCTGTCAAATGTAGTGGCTTGTTTTTTTTAAAAAATAGTTTCCAGAATTGCATAGAATATTCCAACTGAGACTTAATCAGTAATTTGCAAGGGTTTAGCATAATTTCCTTATTATTGTATTCAATGATCACATGAACAAAGCCAAGTATCCTAAACCAAAGCTTTTGAAAACAAAGAATACAAATTAGCATACATAATAAAAAGGGATGAATTCTTAGAAATCTCATGAAAAGTCATTGACTCAAAATAATAATCTTTCATTATCTGAATTGAAAGAAAACAGATGCATGATCAAAGATGTGCATTGGGATCCATTGGAAGTCCTGATGTTCTGAACTACATTGGAAATTCTTGGGATATTTCAATTCCGATTGGCAATTCTCCTGCTCCCTGGGACCCTCTTCAAAACTCTCCAACCGTAGAGTCAGAAATTTCAGATACTGACATAATACTTACTTTGGTACTTACACAAAAAAAAGTAGACGGTTTACAAACAAGAGGCTGGAAGAACACAGCAAGCCAGGCAGCATCTGGAGGAAAGCAGCAGTCAACATTTTGGGTATTACCCTTCTTCAGGACTGCGTTCTTCCAGTCTCCTGTTTGTCTATCTTGGATTCTAGCATTTGCACTTTTTTTTATATCTAATGGCATATAGTTTATTTATTTGTTACAAAATACAAGGAAAGTGTTGTATAGTGTCGCCAATCTTCGGTCACATTTTAAAACACAGAAAAATAAATGAAAATATACAATGTAAAGGCAGAAAAAGGAATACTGGCTTCAATTCAGGTCTCCCTATTATAGGAAGGATGCTGTGAAACTTAAGAGGGTTCAGAAAAGATTTACAAGGATGTTGCCAGGGTTGGAGGTTTTGAGTTATAGGGAGAGGCTGAATAGGCTGGGGCTATTTTCCCTGAGTGTCAGAGGCTGAGGGGTGACCTCATAGAACTATATAAAATCATGAGGGGCATGGATAGGGTAAATAGCCAAGGTCTTTTCCCCAGGATATGGAGTCCAAAACTAGAAGGCATAGGTTTAAGGTGAAAGGGGAAAGATTTAAGAGGGGCCTAAGAGGCAACATTTTCATGCAGAGGGTGTTGCAGGTATGGAATGAGTTGCTAGAGGAAGTGGTGGAGGCTGGTAACAATTACAACATTCACAAGGCATCTGGATGGGTATATGAATAGGAAAGGTTTAGAGGGATATGGGCCAAATGCTGGCAAATGGGCCTTGATTAATTTAGGATATCTGGTCGGCATGGACGAGTTGGACCAAAGGGTCTGTTTCTGTGCTGTATAGCTCAAGACTCTATGAATCTAAATAAAGTTTACCTGTGCAGTCCTTCTTGTTAAGTGCTGAGCCATGGGCCTGGAGCAGCGGCCACGAGTCCGCTTACTGTCCTGCTGGAACAAAAGTCATCACTCTCTGGCGCCATCTAGCCTCTGCCGCCATCATGAGACCTTGTTGGGCCTCGCCAATGCAGCTGCCACCTATGTTACAGGGTCCGACACCAGCCCAAACTGGGCCCACCTCATCGATGCAAAAGCTGTCAGGAACCCAAACTCACCTCTGATGCCTCTGCCAAGAGTCTGCTCTGGGCTCACCACACCGCTGTCGCTAATGCTATCACTGTGATTGAGCTCTTCACAACAGGTAAGTAAAAAGAAAAGAAAAAAATGAGAAAAGAGAAAAAAATAGAAAAGAAAGAAAGGAAAAGCAGACAGAGCAGACAAGCCCTGGGCTCAGCAGCCCTACTCTGCCGCCATCATGGATAAATGACTAATTTAAAACCTAGTCTAATTTCTAAGTAAATACACAACTGACCACACCCTCCTCCAGTCACCCCCAACTATCCACTCACATATTTACTAATATTTACACTGGGCGTTTAAAGTTATCATATAACAGTTTGTGCTGTACAAATGGAACATGTTGTCTGATGGTTGCTGCACTCTTTGTTGTGAAAACCAGATTCAGAAGTGTTCCCAATCCAACAATCGTTGCTACTGCTCAAAAAATCTGGGCCATTAACTGAGATTCCCTTTCCACAGATGCTGCCTGACCAACTGATTAATTTCTAGATCACTTCTACTCCTTGAATGAATTTTACCCTAAAGTAGACATTCTTGGTTTTAAAGTAGTATAAATATTAATACAATTATCTTAATGCAAAATGCATTTGTAATGAGATGGACAAACTCATAGTGCGAATAGATTTATAGTTTACTGTAAGATCCATTGAAGAGACAGGTTGCAAAGTGGGTGACAACATTTGAAAAATAAGTGTTGCAGGATACATATTTCAAAAAACAAGCGGAATGGAAAAACAATGACAGGTGGCATAAGAGAGTCAGAAGGCAGAGGTGAGTGTAGTGGCCATCAGTAAGGAAGTGCTGGGGAAGCTGAAGGGTCTGAAGACGAATAAATCACCCAGACTGGATGGACTACACCCCAGAGTTCTGAAAGAGGAGATTGTGGAGGCGTTGGTGGGTGATCTTTCAGGAATCACTGGAGTCAGGGAGGATCCCAAAGGACTAGAAAATGGCAAATATAACCCCACTGTTTAAGAAAGGAGGGAGGTAGAAGAAGGGAAATTATAGGCCAGTTAGTGTGACCTCGGTCATTGGTAAGATTTTTGAGTCTATTGTTAAAGATGAGATTGTGGAGTATTTGGAAGTGCGAGGTAAAACAGGGCTGAGTCAGCACAGCTTTGTCAAGGAGAGGTCGTGCTGACAAATCTGTTAGAATTCTTTGAGGAGGTAATGAGCAATTTAGACAAAGGAGAGCAATTTTGATTTCCAGAAGGCCTTTTGACAAGGTGCCCACAGGAACCTGCTAAATAAGATAACAGCTCATGGTATTAAGGGCAAGGTAGTCCGATGGATAGAGGATTGGCTGACTGACAGAAGGCAGAAAATGGGGATAAAGGAGTATTTTTCAGGAAGGCAGCCGGTGACCAGTGGAGTTTCGCAAGAGTCAGTGTTGGTACCACCACAACTGTTCATATTATTCATTAATGATCTGGATGAAGGAACTGACGGTAATGTTGCTAAGTTTGTAGTTGACTGAAAGATAGGTGGAGGGACATGTGATGGACAGGCTCAGACAGTGGGCATAGATGTGGCAGATAGAATACAATGTGGGGAAGGGAGAGATTATGCACTTTGGTAGGAAGAATAGAAGCATAGACTATTCTCTAAATGGGGAAAAGCTTCAGAAATTTTCTATGTCTAATGGTCTGAGAAGGGAAATAGTGAGAGAGGATTTTAGACAGTATGGGCGAATAACGGGAGACTGTAAGTCATAATATTGGACAGAGCATTAAAAAAAAATATTTGGAGCTTACATCAAATGTAACAATCATCGGGCACATTTTAACCTTCGCATAAATTGGACAACACAAATTACAAGGTAGACTGAAACATTGGTCTGTAGGTTGTCCTTATGACAGTTTCCGAGAACAGTACGTTATTGAAGTAACCAAGGATGAAGCTATTCAAATTGAGCACTGTGTAATGAGGCAGTATAATGAAAACAAAAGAACTATGGATGCTGGAGATCTGAAACAAAACAGAAATTGCTGGAGAAACTCAGCAGGTCTGACAGCATCTGCGGAGAGAAAGCAGGATTAATGTTTTGAGTCCGGTGACCCTTCTTCAGAACTGATAGTAACTAGGAAAAGGGAGATAGATACAGGCTGAAGACAGCAGGCAGGGGAAACATTGAGCAGATAAGTGGAAATGGAGCCCAGAGAGAGAGAGAGAACAACTGTTAGGCATACAAAGGGATGGATGATAGTCTGCCAAGGAGAAAGAAAAGCTGATAATGGGGACTATAAGTAGGAGAAAACGGATTGGCTGTGCTGAAAGCAGCCCATGTGATAACAGGGCCTGGGTGTGGGGGTGGTTAAAGGACATAAAAGTGTTTAGGTTCTAAAATGGTTCAACTTGAAATTGTGTCCAAGGCTGCAGGGTTCGCAAGTGGAAAATGCGATGCTGTTCTTCCAGATCGCACGGAGCTTTGCTGGAATGCTACAGCAAACCTGAAACAGATGTTGACTAGGGAATGCTGTGGTGTGTTAAAGTGATGGGTGACCAGAAGCTCAGGGTCATTTTTGTGGACAGAATGGAGGTGTTCCAGAGTGGTCACCCCGTTTATGTTTTGTATCCCCAGTATAGAGGAGACCACGTTGTGAGCAGCGAATATAGTAGACTATATTGTGTGAAGTGCTTTACCTGAAGGGGCCTTGGATGCTGACGTCAGGTGTTGGATTTTCTGTGATTACAGGAGACAGTGTGGAGAGGTGTTAGGAATGGACCAAGGTGTTCTAGAGGGAACAACCCCTATGGAAGGCTGACAAGGGAGGAGAAGAGAATATGTGTCTGGTGGTGACATCTCGTGGGGCAGCACGGTGGCTCAGTGGTTAGCACTGCTGCCTCACAGCGCCAGGGACCCAGGTTCAATTCTACCCTCAGGCGACTGTCTGTGTGGAGTTTCCACACTCTCCCTGTGTCTTTGTGGGTTTCCTCCAGGTGCTCCAGTTTCCTCCCACAGTCCAAAGATGTTCAGGATAGGTGGATTGGCTGTGCTAAATTCCTATAGTGCCCAGGGATGTTTGGGTTAGACATGGGAAATCAGGGGTAGGGGAATGAGTCTGGGTGGGATGCTCTTCAGAGGGGCAGTGTAGACTTGTTGGGCTGAATGGCCTGTTTCCACACTGTAGGAATTCTATAAAAAACACGAGCTTATGGTCCTTTGGATGTGGATGCTGGTGGGATGGTAAGTGAAGATTAGGGGGACCTTATTATCATCATGGGAGGGAAGAGAAGAGGTGAGGGCCTAAGTTTAGAAGATGGCTTGTAGACAGCTAAGGGCCTTGTCAACCATGGTGGTGGGGAATCTTCAGTTGAAAGAAAAGGTGGAAATTTATGAGCTGGCATCTTTGGAACAGATGTGACAGGAGATGGAGAAACTGGGAGATGGAATAGAGTTTTTCTGGGAAGTAGGGTGAGAGAATGTATAGTCTAGGTAACTGTGCGAGTTGGTTGGTTTGAAATGGTTAATAGTGGCCAGCTTATCTCTAGAAATGGAAACGGAGATGTTGAGGAAGGCGAAGAGTCAGATGGGCCAGGTGAGGTACAAGTCAGTGTGGAAATTGGAAGCAAAATGGACATGTTTTTCCAAAATTCCAAATGAAATAGGGTAGCAACACCAATTATGTCATCAATGTACCCTTGAAAGAGTTGTGGGGAGGGACCTGAGTAGGACTGCAACAAGGAATGTTCCATGTACTCTACAAAGAGGCAGGCAAAACTAAGGTCCATACAGGTACCGTGGTCACACCTTTGACCTGAAAGAAGTGAGAGGAGTTGAAGAAGAAATTGTTCAAAGTGATCCTGAGGAGGGTGGTTGTAGATTTTCAAGCCTATTTTCCCACAAAGAAGTGGAGAGCCCTAAGATCATTGTTATGGGGATAGACCTATTTTAATCATTTGTGGGACATGGGCATCACTGGCTAGCTAATACTTATTGCCCATCCCGAGCTACCCTTGAGAAGGTAGTGGTGAGCTGTCTTCTTGAAACACTGCAGTTCGCGTGCTGTTGGTTGAACCACAATGACCTTAGGAAGGGAATTGCAGGATTTTGACCCAGCGACAGTGAGGGAATGGCAATCTATTTTCAAGTCAGAATGGCGAATGACTTGGAGGGCAATTTGCAGGTGGTGGTGTTCCCATGTATCTGCTGCCCTTGTCCTTCTAGATGGAAGTGATTATGGATATGGAAGATGCTATCTAAACATCTTCGGTGAATTTCTGCAGTGTATCTTGTAGATAGTACATATTGCTGTTACTGAGTGTCAGTGGTGGAGGAAGTGGAGATGGTCATTGCCTGGCCTTTATGTCCAGAACTTGTTGCATTTGAACATGAAATGCTTCTGTACCTGAGAAGTCACAATTGGTGCTGAACATTGTGTAATCATCAGTGAACATCCCCCTTCTGAGCTTATGGAGCGAAGGTCATTGACGAAGCAGTTGAAGGTGATGGCAGCTAGAAAACTACCGTGAGGAACTCTTGGAGCTGAGATGACTGACCTCCAACAACCACAACCATCTTCTTTTATGGTAGGTTAGACTCCAGCCAGTGGAGAGTATGCCCGCTGATTCAGGTTTGCTAGGGCTGTAAAAGGCTTGCATGTCCATGGTGAAGGGGAGACAGCTGGTACCTGCAAACCAGAAATTCTGAAACTAATGTAAAGTGTCAGAAGAATCTCAGATCTAAGTAGGAAGGGAGTAAACAAGAGCGGGAAAAGCAATAGAGTCAAGGTAGGAAGAGATAAGTACTGTGGGGCAGGAACAGGCAGAAACAATGGGTCTGCCCAGGCAGTCCTGTTTGTGGATTTTGGGAAGGTAAGAAGTGGTCTGTATGGGATTGGGGACCTCGAACTTGGGGACCTCGAACTTGGAGACTGTGGGGTGGAGGTGGTGGGGTGCGGAGATCCCGAGAGTTTGACGCTCAGTCTCCACAATGTAGAGGTCAGTACACCAGACAATAGCACCATCCTTGTCAGCAGGCTTGATTATAAGGTCAGGATTAGATTTAACAGTACAGAGTAGTCAGTTCAAAGGGAGTATGCAGGACAGAGAAATTAGGGCAAATGGTGTCACATTGACAGTTCTCAATGAACAGGACAGGCACAGATAAAAGACCAAAAGGTGGGGTCCGGGTGGAGGGAGCGCACTGGAGACAGGTGAAGGGGTCTGTGGGATAGGGGAGGATTCTTGTCCAAAGAAATAGGCATGGAGGCAAAGGCGATGGAAGAAGAGTTCAACATTGCATCGTGTCTGAAGTTCATTGAGGTGCGGATGCAGAGGGATAAAACCAAAACCTTTACTGAGTACAGAATGTTCAGCGTCAGAGTGGAAGGTCAGAAGGGAGGATTTTTTTTAAACCTTTATATGTTTGAATAGGTCCTAAAGTTAGAATATACATTTAAAATATTGAACTTATAAAAACCCAAAAGCAGAAATCTGCCAAAAAGGAAGAAAATTCTCATTCATGAGCAATGCAAGAGTTGACAACTATATCCAGTTTTAAAATGACTAGTTATGCAAGTGTGTTAATGTCATATTTCGTTACATTAATGCTTTTAAAATTTTGTCTATGTTTGAAAAATTAATTAAACCTCAACAGTAGTTGCATCAAGTATCGACTTCTAATTAATTCCAGGAATTTTTGCTGTGGCACATGACATATTGCAATGAAAGAAACAATTGAAGTGTTTGAAGTTGAAACTTTGTCTAGGAACATCAAACAATGTGCAAGCATCAGCAATTACATTTCTCTTTCTCTATGATTGTTTAGGTTTAACCAATTATACTAAATTTTACACCTGAGATTCAGTTTATCACTAAGTTTAGCTACTGCAACCTCTTCCAACCTCAAACCCAAGATGCCGAAACATTCGTGCACTCCTTCATTACCTCCAGACTCCCCATTCTGAAATCCCTTGCAAATTCAATACTATGTAACCCCATGCCTATATAACTAGGCCATCAACATCCTATCATATCCTAAATCTCATTAACTAACAGCCCTGTTCTATTAATTTCTTTTGGCTTCCAGGAAGCCAAGTCTGCAGAAAGAGTGACCAGCTGTAGCTCCTCACAGGCAGCATTGTTCGGCTGGAGTAGTAGTTGGAAACAGTAAAGAGCATACAGGGAGCAGAGAGTGTGATAGACACTAGTTACGGGGAGGTGGTCACACCAGAGGTTCAGTCAGGTGGATGGGTGACCACCAGGAGAGGCAGACAGGTAGTGCGGGAATTTCCAGTGGCTATTCCTTCCTCTAACAGGTATACCACTTTGGATACTGTTGGAGGGGATAGCCTCTCAGTGGAGAATACCAGCAACAGCCAGACCTGTGGCACTACAACTGGCTCTGCTGTAGAGTGGGGTCGGGCAAGATGCAAGCAAGTGATAGGGATCAGTGACTTGCTAGTTAGGGGCACAGACAGACGTTTCTGTGGCTGTGTTCGAGACTCCAGGATGGTGTGTTGCCTCTCTGGTGCTAGGGTCAAGGACATTCTGAGTGGTTGCATGAAATTCTTAATGGAGAGGGTGAGCAGCCAGAGGTCATGGTGCACATTGGTACCAATGACGTAGATAAAAAGATGGATGAGATCCTGTGGAGTGAGTACAGGGAGTTACGAAAGAGGCTGAAGGGCAGGACCTTGATTGCAGTAATCTCTGGGTTACTACCAGTGCCACATGCTAATGAGGCTAGGAATAGAAAGATAGCACAGATGAATGCGTGGCTAAAGAGCTGATGCAAGTGGCAGGGTTTCAGGTTCTTGGATTATTGGGATCTCTTCTGAGGCATGGGTGACCTGTACAAGAGGGACGGGTTGCACCTAAACTAGAGGGGAATCAAAACTCAGGAGGATTTAAGCTAGGGTGGCAGAGGGCTGGGAACCAGAGCAACAGGTCAGTAAGTGGAGGGATTGAGGGGAAGGTAGATGTTAGGACCAGTAAATCAAAAAGGACAGGGCACAGACAGGTAAAGGAACACAATGGCAATATTGGGCTGAAGTGTGTTTATTTTAATGCAAGGAGTATTATAGGTAAGGCAAGTGAGCTTAGACCCTGGATCAGTACATGGGACTGTGATGTTGTGGCCATTACAGAGCCTTGGATGAGAGAGGAACAAGACTGGCTGCTCAACATTCCAGGGTTTCATTGTTTTAGACAAGATAGAGAGGAAGGTAAGAGAGATGGAGGAGTTGCTTTATTAATCAGGGAGTTAAATTACATCTGCACTCAGAGAGGACATTCTGGAGGGCTCATCCACTGAGGCAATATGGGCAGAGCTCAAAAATAAGATGGGTGCAATCACTTTGACAGGATTATATTACAGAGTTGTCAAAGTGGGTGACTTTAACTTTCCCAATATTGACTGGGACTCCCTTAGAGCAAGAGGCTTAAATGGGGCAGACTTTGTTAAGTGCATCCAAGAGGGTTTCTTGAAACAGTATGTGGATAGTCCAACTGGAGGACGGTCCATACTGGACTTTGTATTGGCTAATGAGCATTTTGGAAACAGTGATCACAGCTATCTTAAAACATAAGGAGTTATGAACAAGGATAAGTCACGACCTTGTGGGAAGGTACTAAATTGGGGGAGGGCAAATTACATCAGTATTAGGCAGGAGCTAGGGAGCAGTTGTTATCAGGCTAGTCCATATTTGATATGTGGGAACTGTTTAAAGACCTGCTGATGAGAGTTCAAGACTGGCATATTCCAGTTAGGAGGAAGGACAAGCATGGCAAGGTAAGGGATAATGAGGAAGGTTATAAATTTAATCAAAAGGAAAAAAAGCATATGTAAGGTTTAGGAAGCTAAAACTTGATAGGGCCCAGAGGAATATAAGGAAGGTGCTCAAGCAGGGAATTAGGAGAACAAGAAGGGTGGTCATGAAATGACCTTGCCAAGTAGGGATGAACAGAATCCCAAGGCATTCTATAGATACAACAAAACAAGAGGATAGCTAGGGAAAAGGTAGGACTACTCAAGGATAAAGGCAGGAACTTGTGAATGGAGGCAACATATGTGGGTGAGATCCTAAATGAGTATTTCACATCAGTATTCACCTGGGATGAGAATATGGAGGATAGTGAGATTTGTGTGGAGCGTGCTAATATACTAGGGCATATTGAGATCAAGAAAGAAGTGGTGTTGGATCTCTTTAAGAGCATTAATGTGGATGGTATCGACCCTAGGTTACTGAAAGAGGCAAGAGAGGAGATTGCTGGAGCATTGACCAAGATCTTTGTATCCTCGCGAGCCACTCCCGAAGGACTGTCAAGTAGCTAATGTTGTTCCTCTGTTCAAGAAGGGAACTAGGGATAATCCAGGAAACTATAGGCCAGTGAGTCTCACATTGGTGGTTAGGAAGCTTGGGAAAGAATTTACAGACATTTGGAAAAGCATGGCCTAATTACAGGCAGTCAGCATGGCTTTGTGCAGGGTAGGTCATGTCTTACTAATTTGATTGAATTTATTGAGAAGGTGACAAAGGTGATCGATGAGGGTGGAACAGTGGATGTTGTTTACATGGATTTTAGTAAGACTTTCGACAAGGTCCCACGTGGTAGGCTAATCCAGAAAATTAAGATGCATGGAATCCATGGTGACTTGGTGTGTGGTTTCAGAACTGGATTGCCCATAAGAGACAGAGGGTAGTTGTGGAAGCGTGTTTTTCTGGCTGGAGGTCAGTGACTAATGGTGTTGCGCAGCAATCTGTTCTGGGATCTCTGCTGTTTGTGATAAATATAATTAACTTGGAAAAAAAAGTGTAGATGGGTGGGTTAGTAAGTTTGCAGATGATACAAAGATCAGTGGAGTTGTGGATAATGTAGAAGGTTGTCAAAGGATACAGCGGGATAAAGATCAGTTGTATATAGGGGCGGAAAAATGGCAGATGGAGTTTAATCTGGGTGAGTGTGAGGTGCTGCAGTTTGGGAGATCAAATGTTAAGGAAAAGTATACAGTTAATATCTGAACAGCATTGATGTACAGAGGGAACTTGGGGTTCAAGTCCATAGCTCTCTGGGCTGACTCAAAGCCTTCAAACTAGCTCCACCATTCAATAAGATTGTGGCTGATCAGATTATACAAATCTACATTCCTGCCTACCCCATAGCCTTTAACCGCTTGTTTAACAAGAATCTAAAAACTTTTGCCTTAAAAATAGTCAAGGATTCTGCAGCATGTGTTGAGGAAGACAGTACCAAAGACTCATGATGTTCAGAGAAGAATTTCAACCAATTTCTTTGAAATCAGTGACTTTAACCAACCACCCCGGTTCTGAATTTTCCCATAACAGGAAACATCCTTTCCACATCTACCCTGTCTTCTCAGAACCTTGTGTTTCAATCAAGTCAACTTTTCCTTTTCTCAACTAGAGTAGATACATGCCTTGCCTATTTAACCTTTTCTCACGAGTCAACCAGGTATTAGTCGAATAAACCTTCTGAATTTCCACCAATGCATTTACATCCTTCCTTAAATAAGGTGATCAACATTGTGTAAAATGCTCCAGATGTGGCCTTATCAATGCCCTGTACAACTGAAGCATAATCTCCCTATTTTTATATCCAGTTTCCCTTGCAACCTTTTATTAGCCTTCCTAATTACTTAATTGTACCTGCATTCTAACATTTTGCAATCCATGCTCAAGGAGACGCAGGTCCTTCTGCATTTCAGCTTTGCAATCTCTCATCATTTACATGATTTTTTTTTTCCTACCAAATGGTCAGCACATATTACCACCTAAAAAGTACTCCAATACCCATTTAATTTATCTGCAATTTCCTTATTTTCCATTCTTAATCTTCCAATGTAACTTTCCATAGAACCAAAGCTCATTTGGTTGACTTTTTTTTGAATATTTTATTGAAACTGTGCTTTTGTATTTCTAGTTCTACATCAAATTTTTCCTCCCCTTAAATGTCTATCACACCTTCCCTACTGACACATCCTTTAACCTAATGTGTCAAATTCACTTTAGCCAGATCTGCCCTTATTTAAATTTAAAGAAAGGGTCTCAAATCCACTCGTCTCACCCTTAAATTGAGTGCAAACTCAATCATATTATGGGCACAGCTCTCTAGCGTCACTTTCTCTACGAGAACATTAATTAATCTGACCTAATTGCACAATCCCACATCTACATCAGGACCAGAATGGCTGTTTGAAGAAACTATTCTAAAAACATTATGAACTCCTTTTCTCGGCTATCTTTGCCCATCTGACATTTACAGTTGATACATGGATTAAAATCTCCTATGCTTATCATCACGCCTTTCCGACAATCTTTCATCTTTTTTTTTACTCATTCATGTGATGAGGGCATTGCAGACTAGGCAGTATTTATTGCCCACCCCTAATTTGCCCAGAGGCAGCTGAGAGTCAACCACATTGCTGTGGGTCTGGAGTCCAGACCAGACCAGGTAAGGATGGCAGTTTCCTTCCCTAAAGGACGTTAGTGAACCAGGTGGGTTTTTCCTGACAATCGACAATGGATTCATGGTCATCATTAGATTCTTATTTCCAGATTTTTTTTATTGAATTCAAATTCCATCATCTGCCATGGCAGGATTTGAACCTGAATCCCCAGCTGTTATCTGGGTCTCTGGATTAACAGTCCAGCGATAATATCACTAGGCCATTGCCTCCCCTCCTTTATGCCCTACTCGACAGTGCGCTCACTGTTGGAAAGCCTGTACACCACTCCCACAAGCAACTTGCTGTATTTGCAATTTCTTATTTCTACCCAAACTGTTTTCACATCTCAACCTCCTGATCTTAGGTTACCCCCCAACCTCTTCCTGATTGTCATGATATTCTAACTGAAGAAATAAGGCAGGAAATCACGGTCAATGATGATGCAAGTTTCACTGAGCTACGTGGTGAAGATGATGGGAACACGTCTGAGTATCTGAAGGGCAGGAGAAAAACCCTGGAAGATAGGGGTCTGAAGATCATTCAAAGAGCCAAAGGACTGCCAGTTTGAGCCTGGGAGCAGGATAAGAATGGAGATGTAAGGATCAGGGATGAAGACGTGGGGAAAATGAGTAGTTTCAAGCATCTGTTGTCAGTGACGGCAGGAGGTTGAAATGTAAAAAAAAAGGGTTAAGGAAAATATTGAAAACAAACAAATGATTAGCTCTCGTTAGAAGTAGAAGAAGTTCAGTGAAGTGTTAGGAGATAGAAAGGTATTGTTGAAAATGAAAGGAGACCTGCCTTGCACAATACCCAAAGTGAGCAGAAACACATTAATGAGAAGCAGATATGCTGAGTGAATAGAAAAAAAGAACCAGTATCTCAAGGAAGCATCAGTAAAGATTGTGGGAACGTTGAAGAAAGTAGCAGGACACTGACTATAACAGGATGGTCAGCTGTTGCAGAGAAAGAGCAAGCAAATATGTTGAATTGAGTGATGGAGCTGGGACTGCCAGGATACTGTGGTGAGTAACTAAACAAAGTGGATTTGAAGAGGAATAGGTAGCTGAAAAGAGAAAATGGAGAAGTGTGATCAATCAACATTGTGGAGATCCCAGGTAAAACGGGAGATGACAAATGAAAGCTCTACTTTCTCCCCCTCCATCAAAGGCAAAGCAATTTTATCAAGGTTTTGGTACTCAGGTTCACTCTCTAAATTCCTGTGGTTTACTAAATCTTCCCATCTTCCACAGTGGCTTAAGATCTACTCATTTGTGCCATTAACCACTTCTACTAGTTCCTTCCCATTCATTTCTAAGTTCGTCTATTGAGATATTACTGAAAAGGTATAGGATTGGACAGGAAACCGGATTAGATCGGATAGCCCATGTGGGAAAAAAATATATAGATGCATACGAAATAATCTGAATTACATCTTTCTGTGGTATATGATTCTGCTCCTGCTCAAACCTAATCTCCATGGTTAATGTTTTTATTGTTTTAAATGACTGACACTGTTGTGAAACTATAAGACTTAAAACTACATTAATTTTACAAAGCCTGAGGTAGAAAGTATCAATAAAGCATTTTTAATATAAATTTTTTATTTATAATACACTTTGGCCAATGAAGTCTACAGATCAATGGGCAATACTGTACAATCAATACATGTTCAATCTGATCATTGATATTGTACATCATGAACCAATATAAACGTTTTGCAGCTGTTGAAGAAAAACAGCACAAGTGGAGAAACAAAATGTTTGAAAAATACAGTACAACCTTTTTGGTGATTATGTTGGTGGAGGAGGAGCAGGAGGAAAAAGGTTAGAACTCAGTAAAACATCTACTTACCCATAATATAATGCGCTCAAGGGGAAAAAAAGATTTGCATATTTTCACTAAGGGAATCGTAAAATATGAGTCACGGTACAAAGTGTGCTGGAGATCAAGTCTAGAATGAGAAACTACCTCAAAAAACTGCTTTTCTTCATTAAGCTAGTACAAAGTTGAATACATTATTGTCAACTATGAAAAGCTACCAAATGTTCAACTTAGTGTATACAGAACATAGTGTAATCACTACGTAAATAAGGGAGGCTTTGTTTAGCTTAGGTTTAATGAAAGGATGCATTGCAAAAAAAAAACCAACATACACATTTTTGAAAATAAATTGTACAGTCAACAAAATTTAAAATGCAAGATTCCATAAACTATAACATCTGCCGCGTTACAGAAAGGTTACACTAGCTTTAATACTAATTAAGTATTATGCTGTCAAATCACGATAAAGAAAGTGCTTAAAAAGCAACCAAAGCCAATCACATTCTTGGGTTCAATGATCACTGATAGCATCAGCTGCCAGTTTCTGCCAAATGAAAGTGCTTTATTTTGCTTCTAAAAAAATGTGTACATTAGTCTGCACCAGCAGCCTACCCACAATACCATATAACAGCACAATGTTATACAACCAATAATGCACAATTGCCAGATAAGAATGATAGCACATTAACCAGGTTCAACTCAGATTCTTCTCATGCCTCCTCTTCTGGAAAATCCAATATCTTTCGGTGGGCCTGGCGCAAATACTGCTGCTGTTTGAAGTACACTTTAAAAGCTCCTTTGATGGCCACAAAGGCAATACCACCCTGCCACATAAATAGATAAGAGTACTTAGTCCACTGTCAGAGACTCCAATGTCCTAGAATCATGGTCCCAAATTTCTGCTATATCCCATCATTTTCACCAAGTCATAAAATAGAATTTACACTGCTAATAAGGCTACCAGGCAGCAAGAATTAATTCAACTAAGTTAGTCTGAGGTTAGGGAACAAACAATTTTAAATTGTTATGAAATGAACAAGAAAAATTAAAACAAACATTGTTAAAGCAGTGTTTTGAAACAAATACTTTAAATACTGAACCAAATAAGTCCTTCATATGTGGTACAGGGCAGGACTTGAGATTGTATCATATCAATTCAGTTAGCTTAGGTTGGTGGTTTGGTTTTCTGATGTACAAAAATCCTATCTCATGCCTTATTTAAATAACAAAAATGTATATTTTTAAGCTGTCTGGTGAAGTTTAAACAACGTGAGAGATTAAAAAAATGAAGAATGCTGACATTAAAAGAAATGGACTATCTCACTCATTGTTATTCTGGCAGTATTAAATAGTGGACCATTATTGCACTATTCAGAATACTCCACTTTGAGCACTGTCTATCATTCACAGTGAAAGGCGAACCTGAAAAATTTAGACCTATTAAATGCCAAATGCAGAAGTAGTCTTGAAGTTGTCAACTTGATCCAGTGAAGAACATGGTTGAAACTACTCAAGTTCATTTGACAAAAATTCAATCCTTCAAACATTCAAAAGGCTTATATATAGGAGCTATGTAACAAGTTGCCAACAGTTAGAAAAAACAAATAGTAAAGGACATGAACAAGCCCTTCAGCCCACCAAGACTGTGCCAATACTTGATTCCTTTCTAAACTAAAAACTTTTTGCCCCCATGCAGTTCATATTCCTCTATTCCCTACCTATTCTCGTATCTGTCAAGGTGCCTCTTAGACGGTGCTTTTGAGTCTGCTTCTACCACGTCCTCCAGCAGTATATTCCACACACTTACCACTCTGTAAAAAAACTTCTCTCACAGATCCTTTAGACTTCCCCCCTTTTACCTTAAACCTAAGTCTCCTAGTAATTGACAATTCTACCCTGGGAAAAAAAAAAGACTCCGACTATCCATGCCTCTCAATTTGTAAACTTCTGAAAAGGTCACTCCTCAGCCTCTATGAAAACAAACCCAGGTTTGTCCAATCTCTCCTCATAACTAATATCCTCTAAATCAGGTAACATCTTACTATATCCTTTTTCTACAGCCTCCACATCCTTCTGGTAGAGTGGGGAGCAGACTGTATGGGATATTCCAAATATGGCCTAACTAAAGTTCTATACAGCTGCAACATGACTTGCCAATTTCTACACTCAACTGATGAAACAAAGCATGCTATACGTGTTCTTTACTAATTTATCCAATTGTGTTGCCACTTTCAGGGAACTGTGGACTGGTATGCCTAAATCCCTCTGTATGTTAATGCTTCTAAGGGTTTTGCCATTTACTGCATACTTTCCTCCCACGTTAGACCTTCCAAAATGCATCACCTCACATCTGCCATTTCTCTGCTCACAATTCCAGCATATCTACATCCTGCTGTATCCTCTGGCAATCATCCCCACTACCCGCAGCCACCCCTACCTTGGTGTTGTCTGCAAACTTACTAATCAGACATTCTTCTCCAAATCATTTTTACATATTACAAACAACAGGGATAGCAGCACTAATTCCTGTGGAACACTGCTGGTCACAGATCTCTAGTCAGAAAAACATCCTTCCATTGTTACTCCCTTTACTTCCATTGTTACTGTCTTTTATGACCAAGCAGTTCTAGATCGCTCTTACCATCTCACCACAGATGCCATGTGATTTCACCTTCTGTATCAGCCTGCCATGAAGAACCTTATAAAAGGCTTTGCTAAAGTCCATGTAGACAACAAGCACCATCCTGCCCTCAATGGTCTTTGTCACTTCCTCAAAAATACTCATCACAGATTTTGAGCCTCTGACTAGCTCTTGTTGTGATCGTATTTATATGATCGGTCCAGTTCAGTTTCTGATCAAATGTTTAAACCTCAGGATATTGACAACAGGTATTGATGGCAAAGCCAGTGAACGTCAAAGGGAGCTGAACTCTTACTAACGGCCATTGCCTGGTACCTTTGTCTAAGGAGCCTTGGTGAAGTTCTGCACTGCATCTTATGGATTTCAGCCTATACATAATGAATTTCTATTGACTTCAACCAATTTAACATTGTAAAGAAAATGAATAGCTATAGACCAAATTTTCGAAGAGAAAACATTGTATGGAATATTCCTGCAGAAATGAAATAAAAAGTTAAGGCATCAATATAATAACGCAACTTGTATCTTCCCATCATATCCAGCTTCAATTCACAAATGGCAACATGGTGCCAAGTAGAATACAAAGCATTGTATTTAAATTGCAAGAATCAACTTTTGTTTTATAATACTGTGAAGATACTTTGCATGCTTTATTTTGTTAAAAGTGTCACATAAATATGTTGCTGTTGTATGAACATTTAAATTGACCATTTATAAAATTACTGAAATGCTCCAAAAACTTACTTTTTACTAATTGACACAAGGCATATCTATTGTTCCATCACTACGAATTATTGGTACCACAAGTAAAACTGTTTCATAAAAAAAAAATCCAGGACTGCTGTCTCTTGGTTAGCGGCAAGGGTATAATGGGACCATGGAGTGGAGAATGTAAATCAAAAAAATAAAGTTGAATATATGAAATTATCTTTTTGGATTGGAATATTCCAGACTAAACTTGGTTCTAGTTGTATTAGTAGAATAGTTGCTTTAGTAGAATGATTGATGGCAAACTAATAAACACTGCATTTACCATAGACTTGGCTGAATGTGCCACTCCCTAGACTGATTGAAATCATCAGTACCTGGATTGTTCAAGTTTCCTTCAATCATTGGAGAGAATTTATATTCAGCATATGGTCACTGAATAGCTTATTTTATGTGTACATGTTATTCAGAAAGGCTGAACTTTGTATTGCCCTTTCTGTAGCCTCAGGATGTCTTCAAGGGCTGAACATCTAATGCAGTACTTTCAAATTGTAGTCACAATACAGGGAATTGAGGCATCAAACTTTCTCATAGTATGGCTCTATAAACAGCAAAGACAAAAAAGATCAAATAATGTTTCTTTTGATGGTGGCTGAGCAACAAATATTGGCTGGATGTTCTTATCTCCAAACTCTATTCTATTACCCTTGTGCACCTCGTACGGTATGACCTGCCTGTACTGCATGCAAAGCTAAACTTTTCACTGTACCTAGGTACATGTAAGATAATAAATGAAATCAAATCAAATAAAGTCTTTTTTTTTTAAATGTCCTGAAAAGGCAAGCAGGGTATCTGCTTAACATCTCATCTAAAAGACACCAACCCTTATTGTGAGGCACTCCTCCGTATAGCACTGAAGAGTTTGCCTAGATTTTATGCCCTTGCCTCTCAAATTAGGCTTGAACCTGTGACCTTCAAATTCAGAGGCTGTCCACTGAGACTACGTACAGGTGGGCACATTTGAGAAAAATTCTTTACAAGTGTAGTTAACATTTATAGCTGAATTTACTCCATTAATAAGAATATACGCAAGAACATTGACTATCCAATACTAATCGACAAATATCTAAGGTTTTGTATGAAAACATCGAGTGAATGTGTGTTTCAAAAACAGGTTTAAATTGTTAAAATTGAAGAATGTTTCTCACCAAAATAGTCCTTTGCAGGTTTGAGTTGACACTGCTGAACATTAATTTACCAACTATAGTGGCAATAGTAGGAAAAACCAAAGCCCCACAAAGAATACGAGTAGCTGATACATGATCTGCTAGTGGGCTGGCCTCAGCTGGAACACGAGGAACAGGGCAACCTATTCCTACAATGAAAAAAACAGAAAGGAAAAAATATAAATTGAAAGTACATTCAGAAAAGAAACATTTCCTTTCCGTGGGGCAAAGTGGATAGAAAACATTCACCTCTGGTAAGAGTAACATTTTTTTGTTAGAAAATACTAGATAGTTAAGTAGCAAGCCAGACTTTGTGATTATGTAAAATCTTGCTTCAGATTTTTAGCAACTGAGAATGCCAAGTACTTATATCATCGTAATAAGTAGGACCAAAGACCAACAAATAATAAAAAGCAATATAGCTTATTCAAGAATGAAATGTTATGTTATCCCTAAAGAGTAATTCTACAATCATGTTTGACTAAGTACTCCAAAGTAAGACGTTTGTGTCTACAGCAAAATTATTACATTTGTTTCTTATGGTCTCCTGGCCACAGATATTGCAGAAAAATTGGTTGAATCCTTGATTAAAGATATAAATAAAATTCACAACTACTTGACAGCAGATTTTCTTGTGCAGTGTTTTATTAAACAACATTTCTCTTTGGTTTTTAAAAGGCCAAAATTAGCTTTTTAAATATTTATTGCAGCATAACATATCATGTTCCAGCTTTCAAGAAGTGCCACACTATGAAGCAACACTTCTGACGTCAACATAAAGTAGATCATTATGAAGATGTCCATATTACGTCAGCTTGTGTTTACTTGGCACACTGACACGATAGGAGCCTTAGCCGCAGTCACTGACAGCAAATCAGTCTGTTAACGTCCTTTCGTTCCTCAGCATTGGCCACAAAACTGCTTATATTTTTTGCCTTTTAACTAGAAATAGCTTGAGTGAAGCAGATTAATATCACTCAGTTAATTCCACATTTAACTTACAAGAAAAATATATACTAGCAACATAACATGGTTTCAATTTTACATTAATGAGACAAAAGAAATCATTAATGGGTAATTCTTTTTAGAGGAACAATTAAAGGTTAACTAATGCAACATATTTGTGTCTTTTACAATATTAATGTTTCTAACTTGTTTACCAGTATATTTGCGTAATGAATTATTAAACTACAATGTATTCAACAACATTAGTAAGCAAGTTTCCTGCCAAAACTTGAATAAATGCCTCACGCTTAAATGACCTAAGAAGGTATAGTCTTCCAATATTTGTATCACAGAGCTAAGGAGGGGTCATAGCAAGTTTAAGAGGGTGTGAACGTCAGTGTAACCATTCTTTTTTGCTTCTTTTCATTTAATTGTTATGAAGGCTGTAGTAACTTTTTTCACCCTTGAATTGGTCATCTCATTAATCATACATTACAAAAGACAACAAATCTCCTTTGATATAGCAGACATCACATTTAATCCTTAATCTCTCCACATGATACCTCTTTTGATCCAACGGTGCAACATATCACATTGAACGGCTATGGGACAAAACTAATAACCTCATTCATCCAAAATATCTGCCTGGTATACCAAAAGAAAAAAAAACGGAATTGTAATCATATAGTTCTCAGAATGTCACAACTGCTTTACGAAACAAAGCAGTACTTTTTAAGCATTCGATTGCACAAAAGGTGACTGCCTAATTTCTTTCTCCACAGCTTTCTGCTACTAGAAGTAAATTAATCAATAACCAGATTTAATCATTATCTTTCATTGTGTTTTTATTGAGGGGACAATGTTGACAGCATTTGGGTACATATTTTCTTTCTGAATGGCTTTTCTTCAAATTGTGTTTGGAATCTTTATCTGTAAGAACAGGCAGGCAAGCCTGCAATTTAACACTGTACCTTCTTACCATATTAGAATGATATATTGTGGAATAGTTTACCTTGAGAGGTTATGTTCAAGCGTGTAGTGGAGGTTCGCCTGACAATATTCTGATCTGAACAGCAGTGTTACTAATTGAGCCAAGCCGACTTGTTAAAAAATTTGCTTGTGGGATGTTGGCGTCGCTGGCTAGCCAGCGTTTACTGCCCATCCCTAGTTGTCCTTCAGAAGGTGGTGGAGAGCTGCTTTCTTGAACTGCTGCAGTTTACCCGCTGTGGGTTGAGCCACAGTGCCATTACAGAGGGAATTCCAGGATTTTGACCCAGCGACAGTGATGGAACGGCAATATATTTCTAAGTCAGGATGGTGAGTGGCTTGGAGGGATCTGGAAGGTGGCGGTGTTCCCATATATCTGCCCTTGTCCTTCAAGGTGAAAGTGGTCGAGGGTTTGGAAGGTGCTATCTAAGGATCTTCAGTGAATTTCTGCAGTGCATCTTGTAGATAATATACATTGCTACTTTTGAAGCATCGGTGATGGAGAGAGTGGATGCATGTGGATGCAGTGCCAATCAAGCTGGTTGCTTTGTCCTGGATGGTGTCAAGCTTCTTGAGTGCTGTTGAGACTGCACTCATCCATGCAAATTGGGAGTATTCCATCACACTCCTGGCTTGTGCCTTGTAGATGGTGGACAGGCTTTGAGGAGTCAGGTGGTGAGTTACTTGCCACAGTATTCCTAGCTTCTGACCTGGTCTTGTAGCCACTGTGCTTATATGGGGAGTTCAGTTGAGTTTCTGGTCAATGATAACCCATAGGATGTTGATAGTGGGGGATTCAGTGATGGTAATACCATTGAATACCAAAGGGCAGCGGTTAGATTGTCTCTTATTTGTGATGGTCATAGCCTGGCATTTGTATGGCGCAAATGTTACTCGCCACTTGTCAGTCCAAGCCTGGATATTATCCAGATCTTGCTGTATTAGAACATGGACTGCTTCAGTATCGGAGGAGTGGTGAATGGTGTTGAACATTGATTGATTGATGGTGCAATCATCGGCAAACATCCCCACTTCTGACCTTATGATGGATGGAAGGTCATTGATGAAGCAGCTGAAAATGGTTGGGCTGAGGACACTCCCCTGAGGAACTCCTGCAGAGATGTCCTGGAGCTGAGGTGACGGATCTCCAAGAACCACAGTCATCATCCTATGTGTCAGGTATGACTCCACCACCAGAGAGTTTTTCCCCGATACCCATTCATTCCAGTTTTGCTAGGACTCCTTGATGTCACACGAAGTCAAATGCAGCCTTGATGTCAAGAGCTGTCACTCTCACATCACCTCTGGAATTCAGCTCTTTTGCCCATGTTTGAACCAAGGCTGTAGTGAGGTCAGGGGCTGAGTGGCCCTGGCGGAACCCAAACTGGACGTCACTGAGCTGATTAGTGCTGAGCAGGTGCTGCTCGATAGCGTTGTTGATGACACCTTCCACTTTACTGATGATCGAGAGTAGACTGATGGGGCAGTAACTGGCTGGGTTGGATTTGTCTTGCTTTTTATATACAAGACATATTTGGGGCAACTCTCCACAATGTTGGGTGGATACCAGTGTTGTAACTGTACTGGAACAGCTTGGCTAGGGGAGCGGCAAGTTCTGCAGCACGAGTCTTCAGTACTATTGCCGGAATGTTGACAGGGCCTGTAGCCTTTGCAGTATCCAGTGTGTCCAAACATTTCTTGATATCACATGGAGTGAATGGAATTGACTGAAGAGTGGTATCTATAGTGCTGGGGACCAGTGGTGGAGTGGAATAAACAGGGATTCCACTTTATTACTATTTACATTGCCACGGAAATTGCAAAATATATTTCCAATGCTTTACTGGACTACCATCAGATTTACTGGAGTAGCTGCTCAATTTACAATGCAGGATGGGCTGAGGAATGTAAGCAGTCTATATTAACAACAAAGGAATGATGTGTTACTATAAAACCTATGCTTCTCCAACCTGACAAGCCCCATTTGCCCTTAAATCTTGCTTTATTATTTTAAGTTCCTCTGGCCTTTTGTCCAACCATTCCCTTCACTCCTCTACTCGTAATGCTGTCAAAACTGCGCTATTTAACCAAACATTTGCTCATCCCTCCTAGACCTTTGTTCTTTGGCCTGCTGTCCATTCTTCCCATTCATCAATTTGAAGCACGAGGTATGCAAATGTAAATTGTAATTATTGGTGTTTATGGTGTCAGTGCTGGCTCTCAGGCAGCATTCTCACCTGATGCAGGTGGTCATGGGTTTAAATCTCATTCCAGATACTCAGGCACATAATACAGGTGACACTTCAATTCAGTAAAAGAGCAGGTGCTGCACTATCGGAGGTTCCATATTTCAAATGGATCACTAACCTGCAGATCTATCTGCCTAGGCAGATGTCCAAAATCCCATGATACTATTCAAAGCAGGGGAAGGAAGTTCTCAGTTCCTGGAAAATATTTATCTCTTAGCCAGTATCTCTAAAACCAATTACCTAGTCTTTTATCTTAATATCATTTAGAGATCTTGCTATGTACAACTTGGTTATTACATTTCCTACAACTACAACAGTCACAAATCTGTTTGGAAGCACTTTGAGAAATCCTAAATAGCTGCAAACTTTTACTTTTTTCTTTACAGACATCTCTTGGCAATTCAAACATCAAATTGAAATATTGACGTTGGTTAGGCTACTTCTGGAATACCGTGTGCAATTCTGGTCTCCCGGCTATAGGAAGGATGTTGTGAAACTTGAAAGGGTTCAGAAAAGATTTCCAAGGATGTTACCAGGGTTGGAGGGTTTGAGCTGTAGGGAGAAGCTGAATAGGCTGGGGCTATTTTCCCTGGAGCGTTGGAGACTGAGGGGTGGCCTTATAGATGTTTATAAAATCATGAGGGGTATGGATAGGGTGAATAGCCAAGGTGTTTTCACTCAGGATGGGGGGAATCCAAAACTACAGGCCACAGGTTTATGGAGAGAGGAGAAAGATTTAAAAGGGACCTAGGGGGCAAATTTTTCACACAGAAGGTGGTGAGTGTACGGAACAAACTCCCAAAGGAAGTGGAGAAAGCTGGTAACAATTACAATGTTTAAAAGGCATCTGGATGGGTATATGAATAGGAAGGGTTTAGGAGGGATGTGCGACAAATGTTGGCAAATGGGACCAGATTTACTTAGTGTATCTGGTCAGCATGGACGAGTTGGACTGAAGGGTCTGTTTCTGTGCTATACAGCTGTATGGCTAAGTATAAATAGCAATTTGCAACATTAAAAAGGTCCCACAACAGCAATGAGATAAATAGTCCACAAGTCTTCGAACTCTCAACTTTCTGGCTCTGGACTGAGAGATTGCCAGGGCAACATAAAAGTCAAAACGATACCAGTCTTTAGCACAGGGGAATGTAGTATACATATTTAGAATAAAAAAAACAGATCCAATAATCAGATCATTGAAGGTAGAGATCAAGAATAAAAATGATTTGGAGCAAAGAGGAATGTTAATATATGAATAAAGAAACAGCAGTAAGTACATGAGAAAATTCAACTGCTCTTCAAATATACAATTCCTGGAATATTTAGGCATAAAGTGGTAAATAAAAAGACAACAGCACAGTGTGCTTTATAAAATGAAGCACACAGTACTACAATAATGATAAATTTGCATCAGACAGCAAGATCAAACTCAGAATATTGTAATTTTCTGAAGGGTCTCGACCCGAAACGTCAGCTTTCCTGCTCCTCTGATGCTGCTTGGCCTGCTGTGTTCATCCAGCTCTACACCGTGTTATCTCAGAACATTCTAAGTAGTTTTCAGTGTTCAATAATGTAAACAATAACAACCAGAGTGTACAATATCTAAAATTAGTTTGGCAGGATATGTAAACAGCAACATAGATTCAAATGGAAAGAAGCAATGAAAATGGCAAGTATGCAGTTAGTGAGCATGGAAGATACTGAAGTCAAAGCTAGAATACAGATCAGAGTTGCTCAGTGATGAACAGTATATACTTCAACGCAAGATAGCTTGTGAATAAGGCAGATATGTGGAGGTCACAATACACTAAGCAATTATAGGCCAAACAACCTAAACTCAGTGGGGGCAGATTAAAGTAAAAAAATTTTGAGTGACAATGTAAACGATCATTTAGGAGGGCAAGGACTGTTAAAAGTCACTCACTTCATTTTGAGTCAGCATGGTTTCTTTCAGTGAACCTTGCATCTGAATAACTCAAATGAATTTTTTTTTTGAGGTGGTAACAAGAAGATCGATGACAATAGCATGCTTGATGCAGGTTGCATAGATACAAATAATGTTTTCAACAAGATCCTACATGAAAGACTGGTCAGAAAAGCAAAAAAATAATGGCAGCAACTGAAGGACTGCTTCCAGTTTGGTTCCACAGGCCTCTGTACAGCATACATTGCATTTTGTGGTGTTCATCAATGATGTACACAAACACAGGGGGCATAATTAAGAAATTTGCAGACGATACAAATATTTGTTGCATGGTTGATATAGTGAAGCTGTAGACTGCAGAAACTGATTGATGGACTGACCAGTTGGGCAGAAAACTAGCAAGTGGAATTCAATCCAGAGAAGCAGAAGACAAAGCATTTGGGAACTTGGAGCACAAGTCAAGATATCCCCATAGGAAAGAAGACAGTTAGAAAAAGTGATCAAAGATATATAAATGATACTTTCTTTACTGGCCATACAGATGAAGAACAAGGCCAACAGGCCCTTCAATAACATAACGACTTCTGATTTTAACTTTAAGTCTACATTTTGCATATCCCTGATAATCTCTCCTCACCTCGGTAATCAAGAATCTTTTCACCTCAGCCTTAAAAATATTTAAAAATTCTGCATCCACTGCCTTTTGAAGGAAAGGAATTTCAAAAAGGCTTTGAACTTTCAGAGAAAATTTATTTTCCTTATTTGATTTGATTTATTATTGTCCCATATACAGAGATACAGTGAAATATCTCCATCTGAAAGCTCTTATAGCCAAGACGTAGAATACAACAGAATGGAGGGGTTGTGCGAGAACTGTGTCAAACTCAAGTCAGGACAAAGCTCGAGTAATGCTTACAATTGTGATCAATGCACTACAGGAAGAATGTCAATGCACTAGAGGAGTAAAGAGGAGATTTATGAAGAGCTGTGCAAGAGTACAAAGGCCTAGATTAGCACAGAGAGGAAGGTCCTGAAGTCAGTTAACAGAAAGATCAATGATCAGAGGACATAAATGTAAAGGAATCAGCAGAAGGATTGGAGGAACTTCTTTTTCCTGAACTTTAGAAGTCATTGTCTGAAAGAGTGGTAATGGTGGAATATCACCTCGTATCTTAAAATTACTCAGATATACATTTGACTCCGAACTTACAGCACTATGGAAAAGGAATTAGGCTTGCTTCTAGCTGCCACAAAAGCAATGAAATGACTTTTTTTAAAAACGCTGTAAATTTTAATATGTTATTATCAATAGATCGACCAGGAGTAGGAAGCTATAGTTAGGAGGATAGACTTGAGAGACTGGGATAATTATGATAGAGCAGAGAAGGATTTGTGGTGGTTGAATAGAATAAGGTTTCAAATATCATATCAGGATTTTATAGGATGACCTAGGAAGCATTTTTGCCTCTTCTGGAGTCTATGAAGAGGCTAATAAATTAAGATCACCAAGAGTGAGGATAAGTGGTGGTGGTTTTGGAACAATTTGAAACAGAGAGACAAAGATGCATGCTACCGCATCTTTTAAGGAAGTAGTAAATCAACATTTGAAGAGAAGGAATATACAGAACAATTAGGAGATGGTTTGATCTTGGATGCTCTAACAAAAAGAGCCAATATCGACACAATGGGACCTCCTGAACTGCAATGTTTTAGTTTTACTTCTTTGATAGCATTTAAAGTCTGGTGGAAAATAGTCATATCTCTTTCGAAAATAAGCATAAATACCATGATCCTCACTCTTGGGGAACAAAAACAGCCTTACAGCCCAACCTGTAGGTATAGTGCACTTATAGAACACTACTTTCACTGAGGAAAATAATGTCAAAACCTTATACAGGAAGTTATTGGGCTGCCATATTAATTTGTTCCAACTATCTTTTGAAGTAGTATTGCCTGGAGTAAAAAGCAGCAAACGTATGCTTAGCACCAGAAAGAATCAAAGCCATAGCTGGATAATTAAAAATGACTATCCCTGCAATCAATTTTTTCAACCTTCATAAAACTGCAGCAAGCCAGTCACAGCAAACCAATCACAAGCTAACTGATTCGCACTCTTTCTTCAGGGCAAAAATCGGTACAGCTCTGTATTTCTAATGTGATCCTTGTAAATCTTACTTGCATCCTCTTTAGTGCCTCAACACATGTTTGACAATGACTACAATTGTACCAAGTTGTTCCACTCCTCCATTCTTTGGAACTATTTTAGGTCTACTCATTATTATTTTCTGTTATCCTCCAACATAGGTTTTTTTTGTGATAAAACCATCCCCAAATATTTCAATTGTGCTTCAGGCTTGAACCTTCATCCAACATGAATTATTTTGCTAAAATTTAAGTTCTTTACTGCAAACATTATTGCGGCTCATACCAAAATATCCTCTTTTATAAAAGGGAGAAAATGAGGCCTGTTAAATTTTTTCTCTGAAGTTAGATTGGAGCGATTTGTAGCATCTTTCTTACCCTGTAATACATGCTCTCAAACTTTAATCATTTTAAAAATATTATTTAACTGGAGGCAGTTCAGAGAAGGTTAACTAGGATGATCCCTGTTATGGAGGGATTGTGTTATGAACAAAGGCTAAACAAGTTGGGACTCTACACATTACAGTTTAGAAGAATGAGAGGTGAACTTATTGAAACACAAGATTCTTAAAAGGGCTTGACAGGGTAAATGCTGAGAAGATGTGTCTCCTCATGGGAAGGAGTGTTGGACCAGGGGAAGAGTCAATTTAAGACTGAGATAAGGAGGAATTTCATCTGAGGGTTGAGGATCTTTGGAACTCCTGGCCACAAAATGTAGAGGCAGTGCTTGCAAATATTTAAATTATATATCTCCTCCTTTATTAGTAAGAGAAACAAGGATTTTGGCAAAAAGGCAGGAAAAGTGGACATGATGAGTGTTAGATCAGCCATGATCTTATTGAATGGCAGAGAAGGCTCAAGCAGCCAAACAGCCTACTCCTGCTCCTATTTCTTATGGTCTACATGGTGACCAATGCAGAACATAATATTTCACTCTCGGCTTCATGCTAAAGAAATGGCACCAACCATTAAAAAATTAAAACCATCTTCATTTAGGAAGCATTGAACAAGATGTGTCATAGGGAGCATGCATTTTACTGCTCAAACTGGTCACACAGCTTTCTCAGAAAATCGAATATTCCAACAAAAAAAAAGTAGCAAAGACATTGTCAAGCAAAGCATTTTTGTGGAATTTTATTCTTGGCTTCTGTAAAGATTTAGTATTGCTGCAAAAAGATAAATTACTTTAATTTCTGACAACAACAGCAACTACAGAATGGTTGGCTTTCACCTGACCTATAGTTGTCTACTTGCAATCATTACATCAGATTTGGCAAGGAAGGAAGGACTAGAATGGGCCACAAAAAGTTGTAAATATTACCACCCAAAATTGAAATGGGCTAAAGAACAATGCAACAAATAAGGCAATTCTATAGACTAGAAATAGAATAGCTGCTCCATAACCAGCAAAAAAAATCCAAAAGAGTGTTGTCAAATTAAAGTTATTAAAAGAGGCACAAAGTAATTCAATTTCCTTCCTGGAGTGTAGTCAAAGTCATTTTTAACTGCGATGTGGGAATAGTTCAGTGACAAAAATGCTTGGATTGTTAGGCCTCCGGAAAAATTATAGAAGAAGCACCAACAGAATTGATCTTTAGTGCTGACATTAATCCTCCAAGTTGGCAATGTAACAGCTGCTGCAGTCACATTATAAGATTCCATCAATTTCTTGTCTTTCCTGTCGAACACCTTCCAAATCATGCAAATGCCTGGCAGCTCTGCCCATGGTATGCACAGCATTAACCATTATTTGATGAATTAGAGCAGTGTATTTGGAACACTGTTGAGAAATTTCTAAATTGATCAGTGGTTATCCAGTTGAATTGTTTCAAACATTTAAATGGATCCAAGCAACCACTGGGATTAATGTCAGAAGGACACACCTACGTTAAAGATTTGACAGCAGGACTTTCCTGATATTCCAACTTATGTGTAACAAATCATCTCATGTTTAGTCACAATCATATTTAAAATAACATTAAAACCGCTAGATTAAATCTTGAAATCAAAGCATGTTAAGACAAGTTTTTTTATATCAAAGATAGTAGGAACTGCAGATGCTGGAGAATCCGAGACAACAAGGTGCAGGGCTGGATGAACACAGCAGGCCAAGCAGCATCATAGGAGCAGAGAGGCTGACGTTTCGGGCCTAGACCCTTCATCAGAAAAGGGGGAGGGGAAGGGGGTTTTGAAATAAATAGGGAGAGAGTGGGAGGCGGATAGAAGAGGGATAGAGGAGAGGATAGGTGGAGAGGAAACAAACAGGTCGAAGAGGCGGGGATGGGGCCAGGAAAGGTGAGTGTAGGTAGGGAGTTAGGAAGGGGATAGGTCAGTCCAGGGAGGACGGACAGGTCAAGGGGGCGGGATGAGGTTGGTCGGTAGGAGATGGAGGTGCGGCTTGAGGTGGGAGGAGGGGATAGGTGGGAGGAAGAACAGGTTAGGGAGGCAGGGACGAGTTGGACTGGTTTTGGGATGCGGTGGGGGGAGGGGAGATTTTGAAACTTGTGAAATCCACATTGATACCATTGGGCTGCAGGGTTCCCAAGCGGAATATGAGTTGCTGTTCCTGCAACCTTCGGGTGGCATCGTTGTGGCACTGCAGGAGGCCCAGGATGGACATGTCGTCTGAGGAATGGGAGGGGGAGTTGAAATGGTTCGCGACTGGGAGGTGCAGTTGTTTGTTGCGAACCGAGCGTAAGTGTTCTGCAAAGCGGTCCCCGAGTCTCCGCTTGGTTTCCCCGATGTAGAGGAAGCCACACCGGGTACAGCGGATGCAGTAACTTGTATTCAGATAGCACCTTTAACAAAATAAAACATTCCAAGGCATTACAAAGCTAGATTTGACACTGAGTCACATAAGGCCGGTAAAGAGTAAACCACAATGTTCACATAAAGAGCTATGCTGGATGGAAGGACGGAGGGAAAACAGGAGGAGGTTTGTGGAGAAAATTCCAGAGTTTAAGGCCTAGGAAGCTGAAAGCAGAGTCAGAGTCAACAATTGATCTGATTACTCCACATTCCCACTTCCCTCCCAACTCCTCCCCCATATTAACCTTGCAATCTTATGCTCAGAAATCTTTGCCTTAAAAATGTTCAAAAACTCTGCTTCCACCATTTTCTGAAGGGAGTTGCAGAGAAGGCGGTGGGGGGAAGATGGTCGTGGTGGCGGTGGGGCAGCAGCGGCGGGGAGGATGACAGTTCCGCTGGTAGAGTCCACAAAGTTGAAAGCTGAAGCAGTAGCGGATGAGTTGGACAGGAATGACAGGTATGAAGTTCAGCAGCATAGAAAGAAAGGAAATTTGGGATTATTGAACCAGATTACAAACAAGTCACATTTTAAATCGCATTATAAAAGCATACTGTAATTTCCAGCCATCAGTAACTTTTTTTTAAGTTTGCTTGTGGAACACAGGCATCACTGGCAAGGCCAGCATTTATTGCCTATCCACAATACCCCAGTGGGGACAGCAAGCTCCCTTTCTGAATTGCTGTCATCCTTGTAGCATAAGTACACCCACAGTGTTGCTAGGGAGGGTGGCTAGGATTATGAACCAGTGACAAAACGGAAAATACACACCTTCAAATCTGTGGGTGGCTTGGAGAGGAACTTGCAGGTGGTGTTCCCAAGCTGTTCCTACCCTTGTTCATCTAGGCTTGAAAAAGGTCATATTGAATAAAGTTGCAGCACATCTTGTGGATGGTACACACTGCAGTCACAGTAAGATACTGGAGAGTCTGCCAATCATATGGACTATATTTTCTGTATGTTGTGAAGTTTCTTGAGCACTGTTGAGCACTCATTCAGGCTAATGAAAGGTATTCATACTATAGAGTTGTGCCTTGCAGATGTTGAAAAGGTCAGGATCTAAGTCACTTGATGAAAGATGACCTGCTGTTGTAGCCATAGTATTTACATGGTTGCTCCCGTTATGCTTCTGATAAACGGTGATTCAAGAAACTGGCGGCATGGAATTTGGAGATGATAATTCTGTTGAATTCCAGGTGTTATGACTCTTGTTGAAGATGTTTATTTGGGGTAAAATAATGCTAGGCAATGTACTTCCCACTTACCCAGGTCTACTCTTCATTATTTGAAGAGTTGTGTATGGAACTAAACACTCTGCAATCACCAGCTAATATTTCCACTTTTGTTCTTACAATGGAGGAAAGTTATTGACACACTATATTGAAAATAGTCAGATTAACAACACTGGGTTCACCTCCAACAACCACAGCTATCTATTTTTGCACTAGGTACAACTCCATAAAACAGATCAACCTATACAAGTTGCAAACTGAAAAGCTTGATTAAAATCTGTTATGAACTTGAATGGGTAGACCATTAAACCTGAAATTGAGTAGAATATTACACAGTTGGAGGAGTGCTGCCTCGATGTCAAGGAAGCCTGGTAAAATTTAAATGGAGGGAAACATTTCCATTGATTGAAGTTTTACCTAATACAAATAATTCATGATTACTGAAGGTCAAGCATGCCAGCCCAAGGACATCATTTCAGAAGTTCATGTGGGCAGTATCCTGGCCCTAATCATCTTCAGTTGCTTCAATGATCCCCTTCCGTGAAACAAATCAGAAGTGGATGTTTGCTGATGATTCTTGTGTTCATTTCCAATTGCAACTCCTCACCTAATGAAGCAATTTGTACCCACATGCAGCGAGGCACAGACAACATTCAGGCTTGGGCTATTTAATTGGCAAGTCACTCTCACTTCACGTCTGTGATTCAGTTCTTTTGGCCATGTTTAGATCAAAGCTGGAAACAGATCTGGAGCCACGTAGGTCTGGCAGAACTCAAAATGAGCAATTGCTGCTTGATAGCACTATCAACATCTTTCGTCATTTGACTGATGATTGTGCAGATTGGTGGGATAGCAAAATAGTTCTGAACTTGGGTCTTCGTACTATGGCCAGTATGCTGTTAGGGCTCAGATTTTGATGCATTAAAAGAGCTCATCCATTTCTTGGTTGTCACATGGAATGACTCAAATTGGTTAAAAACTGGTTTCTATGGTGGTGGGAACCGCTGGAAGCTATGGTGGAAGTGAATCATTCCCTCAATACTTCTGACTGAAGATGGTTGCAGACACTTCAGCTTTGCCATTTACACTCAGGTGCTGGGTTCCACAATCATCAAGGATGGAGATGTTCATACGGTCTCCTCTTCCCTTTACGTGTTTTATTGTCCAGCACCATATATGACTGGGTACACAAGTCTGCAGATCTTTGATCGGATTTGTTGGTTGTATAATGACTTGCTTTGATCAACAACATGCCGCTTCATCTATTGCCAGGATGGCAGCTCCTTATTAAGTATGCACGGTGCCACACTTGTCATGCTCTTCTACACCCTTCACTGAAGTAGCATTTATTCCCCAGCTTGACAGTAATTGGACAGTGCTAGGGCATGACTTCACAGATTTTGTTAGGATACAGTTGTGCTGCTGATTGCCCACAACAACTCATGGATGTTCAGTTTTAAACAGAAAAATCTTCTGATTCACTCATTTAGAATGGGGATGGTGCCGCACAACACAAATGGGATGGTGTCCTCAGTGCCAAGATCAATTTCAATCTTCAGAAGTATGGTAGTGATCAATCCTCCTAATACCATCATGGAGAGATGCAATTGTGAAATGTAGATTGGCAAGGTTGATGTCAAGTACGCTTTTCCTTTGTATTGCGATACAAGCTCTCTGTCTAGCAATCATGTGCTTCAGGAGACAGCCATTTGGTCATGCTACCAAACCACTCGTGATGACGTAGCATAGAACTTCCTATCCGAGTACATACTGTGTCCTTGACATCTTCAGTGTTACTTTCATTTGGCATTCAACATGGAATAGTACTGATTTTGTCAAGTGAGGGGTAGCAGTATGGTAATCATCGGTAGATTCCCTTGCTCGTGGTTAACCTGATTCCATGAGAATTATTGGAGTTAGGATTCAATGCAATTAATTCTCAGGGTTACGCTCTCTCTCTACGTAAATCAAATTGGGTGACCTTGAGAGGATCGGCCCTGATTGTGGAATGGGAATAACAATGAAAGGAACTGGGATATTCCTTTAAAACATGATTCTGAGTGTATCAGGCTGTTGCTTGACTAGTTTGTTAGACAGATCTCCCTAGCTGTTAATGAGGACTTTTCAGCGTTAACTGGGCTGGTATACCTTACTTCATCTTCTCTAATACCATGGTTATTGCCATGTAATTCATCCTTTTCTTTTTGTTTATAGTGGTTTCTTACAACTGTGTCGCTTGCAAGACTTTCTCAGAGGCACTTAAGAACAAATGATAATGCTGTGGATCTCAAGTCACGTACAGGCCAGACTGGGTAAGGGTAGCAGATTTTCTTCTTAAATGACATTGGTACACCAGATGGGCTTTCACAACAATTGAATAGTTTTATGGTCATGATTATTAACAAATAAAAATCTTTATTCCAGATTTATACAATTAACTATTTAAATTCCCCACCTACTGTTGGATTGAATAGCATCACAGATGTCACAGAAAAAGGCCCTTCAGACCAGTGAGCCTGAGCCATTCAAAAACAACCACCTATCTATTCTAATCCCATTTTCCAGCACTTGCCTGCAACCTTGTATGGCTTTGCATTACAAGTGTATATCTGAACACTTCTTAAACGTCATGAGGGTTTCTGCCTCTACCACCCTTATAGGCAGCGAGTCCAGGTTCCCACCACTCTTTGAGTGAAAATGTTTTTCCCTTACATCACGTCTAAACCTCCTACCTTTACCTAAAGGTATGTCCTATGATCACTTATCCCTCCAAAGGGGAAAGGTTTCTTCCTGTCTGTGCTCCTCAAACTTTTGTTCATCCTCCCTCAACCTCCTCTGCTCCAAGGAGAACAAACTCAGTCAGTCCAATCTCTCTTCATTGCTAAAACACTTTTCATTTCAGGCAACATCCTGGTAAACCTCCTCTGCACCCTCTCCAGTGCAATACCATCCCACCTAAATTGTGGACCCAAGCTTGTGTCAATGGATCCTCTGTCCAGGCCTCTGGATTACTGGTCCATAATGTAACTAGTCCATTAGTGCACCCTTTAAATCCAATTTATATATGTTATATGATACCTGTAAAAACCACAGAATAGGAGGACAACCTGGGTACTCTGTATTTTGATCAAAGTTGCATTAATTTTGTAACTTATGCCCTGGACATTCTTATCCATACGAATGAAGGAATGGGGTGGAGTACAGACTGCAGGTTAATATACATACTCAAAAAGACAAGTAACCCATATCAGTGACCAGTTTTTGTAAGTCTTCATAAGAAGCATGCATTATTTTAAAAATAAAAGAAACATGATTTGGTTGTCTGAAAAACAAACACATTTCCTAAATACTTTGCTAGATTCATTTGAATTACCTGGAAAGATACTGTTTAAAATCTGTAACTTATTGGAGTATTTTCGCCACAGTCTCAGGACATAGTCCTCCCAACGAATCATCTTGCCCAAAATGAGCATAACTGGAATGGTTGGAAGTCCAATCAAAAGGAACAACGGGTCAGCTCTCTCCATGACGTCTAAGCCTTCTTTATGTCCCACAACCTTAACAATGCAAAATTCTACATTATGCATAACAATAATAATTTGGCTAATAATGACAAATAGATCAGAGATCAGACAGATGGAAGGTAATCAAATCAATGCTTGTCTAATGAATATCATTATTATGTAGAAATTTCAGAATTTTTTAAGATTTCATAAAAGCAAAAGAAGTGATCCTGCAGTGTTTCACATCGATAACTGGTGAATGTGTATACTCATGTGGGAGTGAAAAAAATCTAGAATTAAAACAGATGTTATATGCATATGGATTACACAGTTAATCTAGCAGTGGTTCTTAATAAAATACAGCTAACTGTAGAGAACTTCTCAGTAATATGTTACAAGCTACCTACCACTGATTAGTTCACCAAAACTATTCTTTCGTTCTGTGCTACACGAACATCATCATCATCATCATCACAAACAGTTCAAAAAACAAGGTGAAGATGAAATATAATGTGAGAGGTTAATAATGTTGCTTTTAAGATCAGAAAAGCTTCTAAAAAAAAGACATGATACCTATAAATGTTCAGAGAGTCTCAGGTGTGTGCTTACACAAGGAACTCAAAGTTAGCATGCAATTAGGAAGGAAAACAACACAATAGCAGTTATTGAAGTATGCAGAAAGAGAAATCTTGCTACAATTGTACACAGAGTTTTGAAAAACCACACTGAGTACTTGTGAAACTTTAGTCCTTTACTATGTTGGAGGCAGTACTATAAAGGTTCACTAGATTGACATCATAGGGTTGTCCTACGATGCTGGGCTTAGTAAGGTGGGCCTATATTCACTGGAGTTTAGAAGAATGAGGGGTGACTTCACAATATACAAAATTCTGAAGGGGTTTGACTGTGTGGACAAAGAAGGTGCTTCTGTTGGTTGGACAATCTAGAACACAGGGGCAGAATCTCAGATTAAGGGGCCGATCATTTAGGACGGAGAAGAAGAAAGATTTCATCACACAAAGGGCCATGAATGTTGAGAGTTCACTTCCTCAATGGGCTGTGGATGCTTCATCACTGAATATGCTTAAATCAAGAATAGATAGATTTTTGGTCTCTCAGGAATCAAGGTTTATGGGGACGAAGGGGGGCTTCAGAGAAGAGAGCTGAAGCCCAAGATAAACCATGATTGGACCGAATGGCAGAACAGGCTTGAGAGCCTGTAGGGCTTATCCTACTTTTTGTGCTGTGTTGACCAATAACTGTACCCCAAAATGTGTTTTATCTAGATGTCAGATTTGCTGTTGGCATGCTATACATTTGTCAAAGCGTATCCAAACAAACAAAAAAGTCCAAGATCATGTACAAGTTACTGTATATTACCTGCATAACGGTCACAGCTCCATACGTGACAGCTGTCCAATAGATTGAACCCACCATGATTCCAGCTGCAGCAAACGGGCATGCTTTGGAGATGAGGCGGTCTGCAAGATCCAACACATAAACAACTGGACCTAAAACAAGGTGAAAATTGTAACAATGTAGACTAAAACACGTTTACAATAAAATAAATAAATGAGAAATTGTCACACCTACACTTACAACAAGAAAGTCACCACCCTCTGGCAACCTTTTTAGTCCCTGTTCCAGAGGAACTCTGATGTGGTTTTTCTTTTTTTTAAAGAAAAACTCTTCACAGAATTAATCAGCAACCATCTGACTTTATATTGAAAATCTAATTTCCAAAAGTGATGTTAATATATGTAAATGATACACCTTTGTTCACACATTGGAAAACTATGATGATTCAAATCACAGTTCCACCTTTTGAGACACTCCCTCCTTTTTGCAGGTCTTTTCTATTTGCCAATAGGGCACAAATGATGCAAATTGCAATCTTGGTGTTAGAAAGAAGATACAATGCTGCATTTTTCTCTCTGAAATGGCACGCTGATTGAAACTACTTTACTTTGTTACATTAAAAGGTTGATCCTGAATCTTACAATTTGGGATACAGAAGGAGACCAACTGTCTGAGTTGGGATAACAAGGTGTAGAGCTGGATGAACACAGCAGGCCAAGCAGCAGAGGAGCAGGAAAGCTGACGTTTTGGGCCATCTGAAAAATTTTCTGAATAAGGGTCTAGGGCCGAAATGTCAGCTTTCCTGCTCCTCTGATGCTGCTTGGCCTGCTGTGT
>NC_063351.1:15930431-15937037 GCF_021869965.1 Rhincodon typus | reverse complement strand
TGGGATAACAAGGTGTAGAGCTGGATGAACACAGCAGGCCAAGCAGCAGAGGAGCAGGAAAGCTGACGTTTTGGGCCATCTGAAAAATTTTCTGAATAAGGGTCTAGGGCCGAAATGTCAGCTTTCCTGCTCCTCTGATGCTGCTTGGCCTGCTGTGTTCATCCAGCTCTACACCTTATCTCAGATTCTGCAGTTCTTAATATCTCTGTTGGAGTTGGTATTGGTTTCCAGTTAGAGAAGTTTTGAAGTCATCGCACTGTACTATTCACTCCACATTCTCCAAAATCCATTCCTATGTTTCAATACTTTTCTGCTGTGTCTGAAGAGATGAAATAATTGATAATTCAGTGACTCCTTGTGGCAAATAACTCCATATTCCTACAACATTCCATAACAGAAGTCCTGTAATCTGTTTCCTCACTGTGAAGATCGGTAATGGACTCCATTCACTGACTCAATACAAAAGGAAAGATTCTTATTTTTCAAATGATCCAAGTAACTTATAACTTTCAAAAATACATCTCAACATTCTCTGCAGCAACATAAACTGTTCAGTTTTCTCAAGTGTCTGCTCATAACTGTAGACTTCCATAACTAAAACCACTCTGGTTAATCTAAACTGCATATCCTCAATGGTTTTACCACATTTTTTCTAATGAGGCAACTAAAATTGTACACAACACTATATATAAGCATTTCCATGTGGAAATTTAGCACCCCTTTGTTCTTCTGACCCCCACCCCCACTAAAAAAGCAAATTACTACAGGCCTTTTTAGTAGCATTATGTACATTTTTAATATTGAGGAATCAAGCTTGGTACTCTTTCTGGCTCATTTTATTGCTCCACATTCTGTATCACCTTATCTGCCACCTGGATTCCTAATCCTCTAACCCTTCCATGTCCAATATTAGGCTTGTGTTTCTTTAAATTGACATAAAAATGCACCCATTACTGCTCAAAGAGAGCTAAAAGTTCTACTGGTGTCTTAATTAAACATCACCTAACTATTTGCAGTCTTGCTCTGCATGTATTTTCTATGCATTTGTCTCAATAGCACTTTAAAATATAATGAATGGATTGTGAAGCACTCTAGGGTAGCCCAAACATGTTAAAGTCGCTTAATAAATGGAAGTTCTTTTCTTTCATTCCAAAAGATGGTGGTTCCAAAACCTCCAACCTCGAGAGATCAAAGAAAATCGAACTGTGCCCTCGCAGGGCAATGACTGATAGAACAAGATTCTGGAGACCACTTCGTTCACGATGATGTTACAACTTCCACAAAATGGGTGATCACTACATATGAAAAGTGAGAACAAATTATTTCTAGATATCAATGGTAGATCTGGAATCTTTCAATCATGTACAAGGAGTTAGTGAGGTCCTCCTTTGTCATTTATATAAATGATTTGGAGAGAATATAGAAGGCACGGTTAGTAAGTTTGCGGATGACACCAAGACTGGTAGAATTGTAGACAGTGAAGAAGGTTTTCTAAGATTACAAAGGGATCTTGATCAAATGGGTCAATGGGCTGAAAAAGGCAGATGGAATTCAATCTGGATAGATGCGAAGTATTGCATTTTGGTACAACAAACAAGGGTAGGGCCTATACAATTAGTGATAAGGCCATGGGTAGTGTTGTAAAACAGAGGGACCTAGGGGTGCAGATACACAATGCTTTAAAGTTTGCATCACACATAGACAGGATGGTTAAAACGTATTTAGGCTCACTTGCCTTCATTGCTCAGTCCTTTGAGTATAGGAGTTGGGACGGAAGTTGTACAGGACATTGGTGAGGCCTCTTCTGGAAAACTGTATCTAGTTCTCGTTGTCCATTTATAGGAGGGATATGATCAAGCTGGAGGGGGTTCAGAAGAGATTTACCAGGATGTTGCCAGGTATAGAAAGTTTGAATTATAAGGAAAGGCTGGATAGGCTGAGGCTTTTTCACTGAAGCATAGGAGGTTGAGAGGTGACCTGATAGAAGTTTACAAAATAATGAGGTATAGATAGAGTTAATGGTAGTTGTCTTTTCCCCAAGATGGGGAATTTCAAGACTAGGGGCACATTTTTAAAGGTAAGGTAAGAGATATTTAAAAAAGACATGAGGGGCAAATTTTTTAACCAGAGAGAGTGGTTCATGTACGGAATGAACTTCCTGAGGAAGTGGTGGAAACAGGTACAATTACAACATTTAAAAGATATTTGGATGGATATATGAAGAGGAAAGATTTGGAGAGATACAGGCCAGAAGCAGGCAGGTGGGACTAGTTTGGTTTGGGATTATGTTTGTCATGTACTGGTTGGACCGAAGGGTTTGCTTCTGTGTCGTATGACTCTGACTATAACAGTGAACAGAGGTGAGAGAGCTATGCCTTGAAGTCAAGGCAGAATGTGAACTAGTACAACATAAAAGGAGCCCAAGTAAGACTGGGGTCAATGGGAATTGGGGGAAATGCTCAACTGGAGTCCCATCATAAAGGAAGATGACTGTGGTTGTTGGAGGTACATCATCTCAGTCACAGTACATCACAGCAGTAGTTCTTCAGTACTGTCCTAGACTCTAGATCTTCAGTTGCTTCAATGAAGTACCACAGCCACCATCAGGTCAGAAATAGGGATGTTCACTGATGATTCAGACATTCACTTAAGCATTCAGCACCATTCACAACTGAAGAGTCTTTACAAGACTAAGTCAGGAGATTGGGAATTGGAGGCACATAGCTGACCTCCTAATTCCCCAAGACCTGTTCACCATCTATAAAAGGTACAGATGAGCAGCGTGATAGAACACTCTCCAATTGCTGGAATAAGTGCAGTTCCAATGGCACTCAAGAAGCTCAACAGCATCTAGGTCAAAGCTGTCCTCTTGAAAAGTACCCTAAACTACACCTTCAATATTCAGTCCCTCCATCACCACTGATGCACAGCAGCAACTATGTGTACCAAGTATATGAATGAGCACTATGAAATGTCACAGTATTCAAGACTATGGATCAAGAACTGGGGTGTGGGATTACTGTAGATAGGTCGGTCCAACTTGATGGGCCAAAAGGTCCTGTTCTTTGTTGCATGATTCTAGTATTCTACGCAATAAACTGAAGCAATTCATCTGTGATTTCGCAGACAGAGAAGAAGGGCAGCAGATGCTTGGGAACATAATGTACAAGTCGCACTCCATGCCGCACACCATACTGACTGAAACTACACAACCATTACCTTACTTTGTCAAAATCTGCAAGTGATATCTAGCTCGCTTCAAGGCAGTGACTTGCCACTATATTCTCAAAGGCAATATCTTACATACTGGCAAGGCATTTAACAAACAGATACTCGTTTCCTTGCTTTTGTCTCTAGAGGCAAGTGTGAAGGGGAGAGAGGGGGAGGGAAGGAGTGAGAGTGAAGGGCAAGAGAAAAAAAAGAGAGGAGTGAACAGTGATAAAAGATTTTTTTCCCCCAACTTCCATATATAATTGTTAGTCTCTAAAGATTGTTCTCCCTCTTTCACACATTAAATGGAATCCTACACTAACCCAAGAGTACATCAAATTTTACTTTCAATTTCAAGTCTAAAGTAAGCAAAATAGAAGGAGCATAGTTTCCTGCTTCCTGTCCATCAACTAACTTTCTACACATGCTGCTCCATACTCATACTACATTTTTGACACAAGCCTACTATAAGGCACCTAACTGAATACATTCTGCAAATCCAGACACAAATTTCTCAATTCTTCCAAGATTTACAAGCATGATTTTCCATCAACAAATGCAAAAGTAATTGAAATACATTTTTGAAAAATAAAAATCATGTTTTCAGATATTTCTAAGACCACCAAGACTATTGGGAAATCCTCACTAGAATTTCCTTACCAACTGTCTCCGTATTGCATGTAGCAAACTTGGAGCATTCAAATGACACAATAGTAGGGCCTCTCACCTCTAGACCTAGCTTAAATAAGTCAGAAGAAATATGGGTCACCTCTATTACATCCTCAACAAGTACGATCGTGGATTCTTTGGATAACATTGTCCATAGTTCTGAAGCTTCAGATGAATGGCTACTTCCAGTCCAAAGCTAAAAATTCCATGAAAAGGGTGCAATGTACGCATAAAATCCCTTTGCTTACATTAAACAGGGTCCCATGGATTAAAGTGTGTAGTTCAGGCATGCTCATTACACTGAGTTTGACGGGTTATCTTAAATTAGTTTCTGGTGTAATGCAAAATCAGCATTACATCCAATGGTGCGCATATTGTTCTGAGACTTGCAAACACTGGTTGGTTGAGCACAATCAGCATGGTGCCTGCTATGAACAGTCAATGAGACATACTATTTGATATGGCCCACCAGTTATTAGGATGTATCACACTGGTACTGAAACTCATATCACATTCCTCAAATTTTTTGAATGGCAAAAGATTCCTCTGGCTTGAGTGCAGCGTACTATTCGTGCAGAAAATTTTCTGGGTTCACTGCACAGTGGGACGGTTCAGAAAAGGAGTTAATCAAACTGCCAATCTGCGCTGCATTGCCATGACGACACAACACCCTGAACAATCAGAATCCATGTGCCTGGGCTGAGTACACAGTATTGACAATCAACTGTTCTTGCTGCACCTCCATGCCAATATTATCACAACCAAAGAGCATGCCCTTCTCACGCTGTCTAAATTGAGTCCTACACTAACCCGAGAGTACATCAAATTTTACTTTCAATTTCGACTCTAAAGTAAGCAAAATAGAATGTCCCTTTCAAGTTTACTTCTGTATCCTGACGAGTGCAAGATGAAAAACTTCAACCTCTTGTCTACTTTTAGCAATATTTAAGTTCGATACTCTTATTATTTGTAGAAACATTAATCTTTCAATACAAATTTGCCAATTAGTTTGCTTTTACCATGCAGACTGAATTCTTTAGTGCTAAATTAACAGTAAGCCAGCCTCTTCCAAAGTTCCGTGCTAAGATGACAAAGCTGGTTGGCACTGCTGATCACATTTAGACCCAATGTGAACAATATTTTAACAGTTACGGACAAGTAGCTATTAATAGAGCAATAATTAGACCAAAATGTTCGAGAGAACTGAAGCTGCCCCCCAGAAAAAAAATCCTTTTCTTGCTAGTCCCTTTGAACATGTAAATGCACTAAGTTACATAATCTCTGACTCAAAAAGATAACTGCTTTCTGAAACAATTCTTATGCAGGATTGATAGAATCACTGCATAGGATGGAACAGAAAAGTAAACATTGGTAAACATACTCACAGCACAGTGCAGTGCAGTTGATCATATAATCATATTTTTAGGATGAATGAGAAGTGCACTGATAGTTGATTACAAAACCAATTCAGTAATGTGACTGGAACAAAAACAAAGTTGCTGGAAAAGCTCAGCAGGTCTGGCAGCATCTGTGGAGGAGAAAACAGAATTAACGTTTCGGGTCCGGTGACCCTTCCTCAGTAATGTGACTGTTCTGTCAGTCAAGATGTCAAAACTCCTTCAGATTCAGAGGCTGCTTAACAAGACAAACGCAACTGCGAGAGAGCAATTAACACAGTCTTACAGCTGATCAAGGTGAAAGCAAGTAGATTGGCAATTTAAGAGCCTTTCGTTACACAGCCGACATCCAGAAAACAAATACTTAAATAAAACTGCGCAGCTATATAAATTTAAACAAAAACTTGAAGCAAATCACATATTTTGCTAGTAGCTGATGAAAGATGGAAATTGTAATCCCTGACCCAGATTTTAGTAACCTAGCCTGTATTCAATGCCAGGCACACTTATGAACTTTGGATCATTTGCTTAATTTTAAAGAACATGTATTACATTGATAGGTGCTGTACAAAGATCATAAATGTTTCATAAAAGTTAAGTGCAAGAATACAAATATATTATGTACTGAGACAACCCTATGGCACAGATTAGTGTAATAATGTAAGGCACAATTTATAATGAAAATGTTAACAGGTTTTGAAATTTAAATTATGTCCTTTTCAATGAAAGAGCAAACATCAGGGATAAGTCAATCCAGCCACTGCCTATCAGTTAAGGGCCTGGCAGCAGACTGGCTCTGTTCTGAGCTGTGGAATGACAAACATCAGGTCGATTAAAAGCTCAGCATACATTGGATAAAATTGTTTAGATACATTGTATTGAAGATTTATTCCCTGAATCAATGATTAAACAGACAAATGTAAAAGGACAAACCAACTACTTTTCTTTTTAATGCATACAGCTTGCAAATATCCTTTAAATGAAACAAACTTACATCAAACTATTGATGCACATTAAATGGCTGACAATATTACCCATAATATGCTAAACAAGGTTATAGTTCCTGAACTATGTTGTTTCAACTGCGGTTTCTTTTTTTAAAAAAGGGAGGGTTTGGTTATGTTGATTGCTTCTGAAAGTTCACTTCCCTAATATTCATTAACTTAGAAAGCAGATCAGGCCAAAGACAGGTATTTTTTAGTGTGAGTTAGTGAGACAGAGACAGACAGACACAGAAAGAGAGAGAGCGAGAGAGAGAGCGCGAGAGCGAGAGAGAGCGCAAGAGTGAGAGAGAGAGAGCGAGAGAGAGACACACACACACACACACACA
>NC_063351.1:15919220-15930421 GCF_021869965.1 Rhincodon typus | reverse complement strand
ACACACACACACACACACACAGAGAGAGAGGGAGAGAGAGAGAGAACAGAACAACAGACACCTGCAAACAAACAGATATTAATGAAGATGACAATTTTTATTCAAGTCCAATAGACATGTATATATATAGGGTTTTGCATCACAAGGGATAAACGTGGGTATGGACAAATGCGTTGGTGAACTGCACATTACTAAATATAACCTTTTTCCACTCCATCCAGCAGGGGTCACAAAAAGCTCACAAAGCTAATTTTCATTTTCTTATGGTTTTCCACATCCAATAAAAAATGCAAAATTCAAAGAATTTTTCTAAAGATCATTTGTAACATAAAATACTGAACAAATCTTAATCACATTTATGATGCCACTATACAGAGCAATCAGGAGAATGGTTATTTTTACATCTATTAGTTTTCACAAATGGAGGTTGCGAATATTGAGCAGAACTTTAGAAATATAATTAATTAATTTTCTGTGTTGCTGCTTTTGCCTGAAAAGCTGTTGCTTTACTGTGTAACAATATAGAAGTTGACAAAAATGTATGTACCGTGTCATTTAGTCCATCTTAGGCCCAATCCACTATCCAAACTGTCTCTTCATTCTTCAAGAGGTTATCCCTTCCTCTGACTGAAGTCTATTCAAATGTTAGATCCACTGTGCGTGAGTAAGACTTCTTGACATTAATTCCTTTCACCAATTTGAACTGGTATTCCTTGCCATATTTTTGTGACATATATTGATAACAGTCCTTTCTCAGTTCCGTTTTCAAAGATGAAAAGCCCCAAAAACTCTCTATTCCTTTTCAAAAGCAAAATCTGGACACAGTGCAGAGTAGAGCCATCAGGTTGATTTCAGGTTTTTAATTATTTCCCTGTAACTCTTGATCAAATACAGACAAAGTCCCCAAGGTGGATATCCAGCTGCAGCATAAAACTCTTTAACTTGTCTTCTGATTTAGCAACACAATACAGTATTCTCTTTGCTTTGTTGAATTCTACATGACAGTAACACAAGTGCCAACTTTACGAAAATTGATTTTGCGGCGCAGCCTGAATCTTGGCAGCAAAGTCTACTGCATTCAGTTGTGAACTGACAGGTCTACTTTCTAATAAATGAGCTGCTATTTTAAAGTCCCCACAGACTGAGTGTTTTAATTGGACCATCGTGCATGCACTAATTATGGAAAGAGCAGAGACTAGATTTGGATTGCTCCAGCAAAGAGCCAACTCTGACACGTTGGACCAAGTGGCCACCTCGTACATTGTAAAGTTTTATGGTTCCATCATTCCCAGCTGGTGCATAATTACATAATTTTAGACAGCGAATGCTGTAACGATGCACAACTACAAAACATCGCATTTGTAATTTCTGTCTCAACTATGAAAAATTGGTGTGTTATCTGGTCTAAAATGACAAGTGGCAGTCAGGGAGATTATTAGCAATAAATAAAAGATTCTAAACAACTTGTTTATCTCTAAATGGTCATTTAGCATTTCTTGTTTGTTTCGTTACCTCATCAGGTTCAGCTGTCCTTCAGTGACTGATCAACTGCACTCTACCCAGTCTTAATATGTCTTTCATCCACTAATTTGATTTGAGCTTCTAAATCTAAATTATTAACACAAGTGAGAAACATAAAACATACCAGCATTAAATCGTAGGGTATCGCCCAGCTCTTCCTACCCCTCACATTAACATCAATCCTCGAACAAATACTTGCTGTTTTCTTTCCTCAGTCGTTTCTTCATCTTTAATTCTATAGGTAGGTACCTTACTGAAGGAACTTTGGCAAATTTGGAGGTAACTTGGTATAAGTAATTTGAACACATTTATCAATTACCTTCATTCTTTGAGGGTGTTTAAGTATGAAATGGAATAAGTATGAGGCAGACATTAATTTTATTATTCAAGCTGCCATTAAAAAATTGAAGCACAATTGTATTTGTTCAAATCATAATGGATAAAGGCAGGAAACGGTCTCAAGTTATTTAAATCCTGATACGGGCCATCAAGGAACATGAAATTCAAACTGGCTAGTTTCAAGATCAAATTGCCTGTGCAAAATTAACATGATAGTCAAAAAGTTGCTCCATATATTAATTCACAGAAAATATCTGAAAGGGAAACTATAGGCTTAGTTACATAAAGCAGTCTATTTAAGCTAGCTGTAATACACATCTTTTTCATGAATCACTGCCCAGATTTATGTGAATTAATCTACAATGCTTGCCATTCGTTCTATCTAGGCTAAGTTTGTGGCCAATACAACAAGGTGCAGTCATCCTCATGTGCATAAGCAATAACTCCTCCTTTGGCTTAACATATGTTAATTTTCAACTAAACCTCTCAAGTTCCTTGGGATGTTTTCAGTTTTTGCTGCTTGTGCAAGGAAACCACCGAGTTTCCTAATCACTCTTGCAAAGCTGAAAAAAGTACTTTTGGGGGGAAAAAGAAAAGCAGGGAACCCTGATTGTGTCAGTGATTATTTGTGAATAAGGTTTCTGATGTCTCTTCAAGGTAATGTTTTCTGGTTTCTTATTGGTTCAGTCACCGGTGTGCTTCTGGAAGATAATTTGTAGGTGCACAGTTTGCTTTGCTTTTTCATTGAAATTAATGAAGTTGAACTTACTTGATGACATGGACTCAACTACACACACACAGAGATCGATCACAGTGCCATATTCAAGCTTTGCATTCCAAGCAGCAAATTATGTCAAACGGCATCATTGCTGATGCAACTGGGGAGGTGGGAGGCTTGGACAGAATAGGGAAAAGACTAAGTCAGCAAGAAAATGAGCAGATCAATGGTATCTGTTGAAATAGAGATGTAATTTAACTAAATATACAAAATGTTGCTAAGAAACATTCCCTGTTTTAAATCAACAGTGATCACAATATCATTTGGTTTAAATTAGTTATGGGGAAAGAACAAGGAACTATCCAGAATAATAATAATTAATTGGAGAAATGTCAATTTCAATAGAATGAGAATGGATCTGGCCCAGGTAAGTTATACTTAAAAATTGGTAGTAAAAATCGCAGAACAAAAAGTTGTCTTTAAAGGGTAGACGGTTCAGCTGCAATTGCAGTAAATTTCCACAAGGAGAAAGATAAGATAATTAAAGCCAGAACTCTCAGGAAGAGGCAAAAATAAAAAGGCACGTGACAAATATCAGGTTGATAAATAGCACTCACAACTACGCCGAATACAGAAAGTTCAAAGCAAAATGAAAAAGGAATAAAAGCTAAGAAAGAGTACAAGAGACAAGCAAATAACATGAAAAGAAAAATCTTTAACAGACAAATAAATAGTAAGAGTGATAAAACAGTGTGGACAAAATGAAGGACCAGAAAAGAGAATTACACCGGGAGGCATAAGGGAATGGCTGAGGTTATACATGAGTACTTTGCAACTGTATTTACCAAGAAACAAGATGCTGAAATCGTAGAGAAAGAAGTGCAAGTAGTAGAGACATTAGGATGGGATAAAAATTGATAAAGAAGGTACCTGGAAAGGTAGGCTGTACTTAAAGTTGACAACTTATCAAGACAGCAGGTAAAAATGACTAACCAAGTAGAACAGGAGAAGAAAAGGACTTTCACCTACAGAGTGGTTGACCTGGATCAGCTCCTTGATATGTCCCATGAGCAGCTGATGCAGTTGTATTGTAGGCAGACGAGTGTGAACAAAAGCCTGCACTGCAAGCAAGTCTCTTCCGAAAAGAATGCGCAAAGCTAAAAAGGAAACTCCACCAACGGAGAAACCAAGGGTCGTCAAAACTCACCTTCTAGAGACGGTTATCCTCTCAGAGATGGTGGGTGTGTATAATGGAAAAACCTTCACCAAGTTTGAAATCAAGCCTGAAATGATCAGTCATTATCTGGAGATTTCTCCATCACTTACAAGCCTGTTAAACATGGCAGATCTGTTATCGGTGGCACTCACTCTTCCAGGTTCATTCCTCTGAAGTAAGCAGTTTGTGATGTAAATGTGTAAATAAAAAACTTATTTCAGTGTAATTTAAAAAAAGTACTTGCGTGGGCTGAACAAGATGCACCTTAGGATACGGAGGGAAGAGTAGAAATTTCAGGTGCAAGGCCATTATTTCTCAGTCCTCAATCTACTTCTGCCGTATTTTTATATCTGCATACTACAGTGGTGCCAGGGAAGTAAAAAATTGCAAATGTTACACCCCTGCTCAAAGGGTACAAGGTTAAACCCAACAACTATAAGCTGGTCAGTTTAATTTCAATGGTGAGAAAATGCTTAAAAGTAATAACCTGTTTCAGTCACTTGCATAAACAGGAATTAATTGTAGAAAGCCAGCTTGGATTTATTGACAGAAAATGGTGCTTAACAATCTTGCTTGAGCTATTTTGATGAGGTCCAGGTGACAAAGTAGACTGATAGAGTAAGCACTGGCTGTTCCTTGATTTGAAGATGACATTTGCTTAGGGTCATTCTTCTGCTGTTGGTCTGCATGTGACTGAACTGGAAGATTCTAAACTTGCTGATCTTTGGCTATATGGGGCAAGGGCTCCCATGAGGTGTGGGATCCAGAGTACAGAATGTAGTTCCTTTTCTTCCCTTCCCTGCTTCATCAAGACATCTGAACTCAAAGCATGATTCAGCTTAATAGACAAGTTGTTGTCTTTTTGAATGATGGGTATTCTTTAAATATCAACACCGCTGCACTTCAAGGGTCACTGGACCACAAACATTAACTGAGTTTATTTTCTTTACAGATGCTGCCAGACCAGCTGAGCTTTTCCAGCAACTTCTGTTTTTGTTGTTGTTGAGCTTAACATGACTGTTTTTTTTTTTAAAAAGTCATCCTTCCCCCAGAACACTGGCCATTTGAGTGTCGAAGAAACAAGACTCAGACGGGAAGATGCTTTTTTTGCCATGTAGTTACAGCCTACAGGCCATCATTTTGCAGGAGTTTTGCCTGAATGTTCTCTTCAAAGCCAGCTCTACAAACAGTAGCACTTGTTTGACAGTCCTAACAATGAATCAGGAGATATGGGGTGTCATTTCTGGTACAACACAATTGCTCTTGCACTCTTTTACTGCACATCCTGTTCCATTTGAAATCCCACTCATTTGTCAGCTTTATACTCGTCAACTTTCAATCGGAAACCTCTAATGCCAAAAGTCTCCTGTTTACTTACTCTATTCTTGCTACTGCACGCACTCCCAACAATATGGTTTGCACCTTTCACTGGAGTCTGGGGGCTTTATTTCCCACACCTTAAAAGGAAAACATTATTTTAATTTAAACTCTGGTTGACTATTGGCCACGTTTTCGAAATATTTCCAGTTGTAATACAAGTCAACAGACAGGGTCACTAGCTGTACCACGAAAAAATACACCCCATGTAAGTATTTTGTGAACAAAGAACAAAGTCTGTTTCCATAGATGTTTCATGGGGCAATCTACTTAAACAAATGTAAGCCACATGCAAGGCAAAATATCAGTATCCCATTTACCAAATCAAAACAATCAACACATCATCTGAACCCGTTACAATACTAAAAAAGCCAAATCCTCCACAAACAGGTAAGAAATGTATTTGTTCAACAAAAAAAATTAAACAATACATATACAGCATTAACTTATAACAAATTTTCAAGAATGGGGTGAGCACATCAACATCCACACAGCAAGTCCCTGTTGCCATGTATCTAGAAGTACAATTCCACACCCGGCTCAAAAGTTATTCTCAAAGACGATTCGCTCAAAAGCAAAATTCTACAGGACAGGTATAGCTCTGTCAAAGGTCTCAGAATTAAATTATAAATTGTCATTTTGCTCTCCACAGATACTGTCTGTCAAGTATTTGCAGCATACATGGGTTGCTACAATCATTCTAAAATCAAATTAAAGAAATAATTTTCTCTAAAATTCAAGTCACCTGGTCTAACTGCTGCTTTCATCCACTGATATTTTGATTTAGCTCAGTGAAATGATGGATTTTTTTCAAGATTATATGGAAAATTTCAAACCTCATTCTTCAATTGGATCTACTCTCATCTTCGTTCAGTTATAGCTGTTATTCTGACGACTCGTTATAATTGTGCCTATAACGTGATATTTTGCTCACTTAATTATTCTAGGCAGCGTCATATTGTACAATCTCAGGGTCACTTTTTACTGCTCCCTCTTTTCATTTCCAGGTTTGCTTATTTATATTGCAAACAAATTCAAAATTATCAGGTAGCCATGGTGGAATTTCAAATGGAGTTCTCTGGTTTATAAGTACAGGTCTCTGGATAACTTGTCCAAACATAGTCTGTGCGTTACCATACCCTGCACAATCTCCAAATAAGCTAAAGTGTAATAGCTGCAAAATATTCTTACAGTAAGGTACATGAAAAGCCTATGTGGTTCTGTCTTAAACTACTAATGGGAGCATATTTGTGGTGGTATTCTTACAGGCTTGTTAACTAGCCTACATGGAGAAAACTATGATCTCCTTCTATGGCGTATGTTCACCACTTTTTTTTTGGAAAGCAAATGGATAATCATTTGCTATTTAAAAATGTTATTATGTGGAAAATAAGTTACATTATTCAGTTGACAGCTGAAATTAGTAATTATATCCTAACTTAAAAGCTATCTTGATTGGAATCCGACATACAACAGCAGTCACAAAACACCTCCAAGCTCAGTGATCATTTCAGATAGCAGTAGGTGACGTGCACATCTAATCAAAAATTTTCCTTGCAGGGAACATATCATGACTACCATAAGACCTATTTAAAGAATAAGACTGGCATTTACTGCATGGCACATTTTTCAAAAGCATCACATGAAAACGTGACTCAGAGAGAGTGCCCATGTAAAGCAGTGATATAGTGCAACTGCACCAGATAAATAACGTACTAGCTGAAGTTAAATAATCTGCTTTTTCCACGTGCATGAACTGTGTAGATCACAGTTGTGTGCGCCATTGTCTGAAGCCTCAACCCATCTATCCGACATACGCTGACCTCATTATCAAATCAATCGCACTGGTTTTTCACAAATCCATTTGCTTTCTAAGAATAGTTAGGATCTACAACATTTATTGCTTATTTTAGTCTTTGACTTTTTAAACAATGTTAGTGGTGAGAAGGAGAGCTAAAAAAAAAATCAGGTTCATAAAGACCTTTGATGTTTAGCCTGCAATGTTTACTCTGCTCATTTTGACAAGAAGCTGACCGATCTGCAGAGTATTTACAACACTTTTGTCAGACTTACAACACGAGCAGTATTTTTTTTGCCTGTTTAAAACATATTAACCTTTGCTAAACTGAAACACTTGCCTGTTGAGTCCGAAGGTCACATGGTTGCATTCCAGTTCAGAAATGTGAGCAATTGAGGCTGACACTTCTGTACATTACCAAGGGACAGCTGCACAGTCAAAAGGTGTTGCCATTAACATTGAGACATTAAACTCAAGTATGCTCTCAAGTAGACATAAGCCATACAATGGCACTACTTGAAGGCAAAAAATTGAGTTCTTGTGTATTCTGGGCAACATCACTTCAAAAAATATCATTATTTGAATTGTACATAATTCACCCAAGCTGTTAATGGTCATTGATGGACACTTAGTGTAGATAGAAGTTAGACTACTTTACTTGGGCTCTACAATGTGTTTTAAATCTCAGGACAGCACTTTCTACACCAGCAGGTTATTTCTCTTCCCACTTCATCCACCAGTGCAAGATCAGCACCTGACCAATAGTTTACTGCATTGTAGAATTGCAACTGTTTGTGCAGAGTTTCAAAAAAATCACCTCAAGCTGAACATCAACAGTTGGTTGAGACAAAAAAAATCCTCGTTCATTGTACTGGTTGGAGTTAGAATACAAGGAGCACAGAAGGAATGATTGTATTTTTTGCTGCAGAAATGATTGGAGAGAATTTTATTTCATTGAAATACTATGACACATTTGATGCAGTAGTTACGTAACTGAAAATATTCATCCGTCCTAAATTTCAGACACCAGCAATAACTTCTATCTTGAAAATGTGTAAATGAATTGTAAGTGAAGCTGGGGACAAAGAAAGAGAGAAAATAAACTGCCGTTATTGGCTGTTGTCCAACTGTTGTCGAGTTTCTGGAAACTGAAAGACATATCAATAACTTTCCAGTCATCAAGCTGAAAGAGTACACCAGAAGGTATATTTGGAAATAAATCAACCTACACTATGAAATTAAACTTACCAAGGTTCAAATGACAGTTTAGAAGATTTTTAAGAATTAAGGTTTGAAATATAGGGTAGACAACAGATTTCTCACAATTACAAGTTCCCAATTTTTCCACATTGTAAACAAAGTGCATGGTCCAGATTAGATACTTTCAAGAACAGAAAAGTATTTGGCTCCTGTTTTTTTGCAATAAATCCTGGGATGCTGGGTTATAGATCAACAAAAGCAGGAGGTAATGGAAATGATTAACTGCATGCCTTCCTTGCAGCAGATACTGCAAAATGCACTAGACAAAAAAAAAAGTGGAAGAAAATACAATGGGATACCTCATCTAAAGGGAGCAGCAGGATGAAAATACATTGTTATTCAAGAAAGGACTTGCCAGTTTCAACTAAAATAACACTGATGCCTGAAATTTTTTTTAAAATTACAAGTTCATACTATACTGACTGTAAACAAGCATTTAACTACTGTTATAATCAGGTTTGGAGGGGTGAATTGATTGCTTTCCTTGTCCTCCTCCTCCACTGATCACAACAAAGTCCGCATTTAAAAAAGGGAGATGATATTGCCAAGTCATATAGCTATTAGACTGCATATACTTCAGTATCAGACACAAGTCAGCCAGTTCTTTAGATAACAATAACTAGTCTGATGCAAACAAGAAAAAAAAACTTACTCAAGTAAAGATATTGTTATGATCCCAGCTATGGCTATTATTGGTCATGTCAGATCCCAGTCAGAACCTGACTTGATAGATAATGTGATGATTTGTTTTGGTTTTAATGAAGTGGTCTTTTGCTGAAACACAAGCACTCAATGCTGTGGATTTTGCTTTATTAATAAAGTGGAAGCATATTACGAGAGGAAAGAAGATTAAATAGAGTAATCCAAACTCAAAGATTTTAAACACACCATAAAACATATAATGGCATTATTTTTCAATTCATAATGTTTTGGGATTAAACAAAACGGTTTTTGTATAGTACCCAAACATACCCCTGGTACAATCCCAAAAGACCATTTTCATAATACTCACAGCATAGTCCCTGTACCTAACACTTTGCAAAGTTTAAGACACCTGTGACCTCATTCTTTTAGATTGGAACTGCAACAGCTTCTTCCAAGAGCCACCAGACCTCAGCTTCACTTTATACAGCCTAAAGTAATCTCTTCAACATTTCTGTTCCAACAATTCTACTCAGGGACTAAACACTAACTCTTCACTCAAAGGTAAACTAATTCATTATATCCATCGTTCACTTCTCAGAAACGCTGCTCCACACATCCAAGTTCCAAGGACTTCACAGGGCTTTCTCACCCAAATTCAAGACTGAAACTCTCAACCATGAGTATTTCCCTTAAGATCAAAAAACAAGTTTCAGAATTTCCTAACATATATCTTTGAGGTCCTGTTGTTTACTGGGTCGCAAATATTCGAAAATAAACAAAATTCTATTGGTATACTAGACCCATTTGTTCTTCAGTTTGGCTTCAAAAAATTCTTTTTAAAAGTAATTGCTATTATTGAAATACTTACAAGTTAATAATTAATTTTAGACAACAAAACTGATTGGAGTTAATATCTCAAAACCAGAAACCCAATTAATATTAAAATTATACCTGCAAATCCCATAGTTTACAATACTAGTTAAAGATTAGTAAAAGGATTTAAGCAGTGAAAATATATACAAAAGTAAACACTACCTCCAAATCTGGGAAAAAAAATACAGCTTTGCAGAGCACCAATCGTTTTTTCTCTAACTAAAATGACCTGTCCTAATTCACTTCAAACTCCAGACTGATATTCACTTTGAAAAAATGTGAATTGTTGGCCCCACCCATTGACTTTTTCAAAGAAAAGATAAATTAACGACAGCAATACAATAACACTGCTTTTAGTATTACAACAGAACATTACTATCCCAATGGACCGAGGCGCTTCATGCTCATCACAGGTGATCATACTTTATGACCAGCAAAGGTTGACTGGTATATTATTTTGAGTTCAGAATGGATTTGGCTTGACAATAATTTCATATCCTCTGAACACAACCACCCCTCGAATAACACTGAAAACAGCAACAGGTTGCCAGAGTGTTTTTTCTTCTGATAATCCAGAAGGCCAAATTTTAAATATTGCAACAATTTACATTAGTGGGCCATCCACAGTCTGTTAGCAAACATTCTGTGACTAAGCAGCACTTGGTGAACTATCTTGTGTTCTAACAGATACAACAACCATGAATTTAAAACATGCCTCAGTTACACTGTCAGAAATGACATGCATTCACAGGATCCTGTTCTCTGCAAACATGAAAAATATTCAAGTTTCCAGCCCTTTCCGAAATACCTGGGAGCTTAAGGACCCCATATAGTTTCCTTTTTGACTTGCCAGCCAATCAGCATCCTTTTTGTTCCTACTACAGTATAAGTATTTGCAAATACTTTAAATTTAGAATTCTTGCATTTGTCCTGATGAATACAAAATTAAATGTTTGTTAATGTCTCTCTTTTTTCAGCAATAATCAATTTCTAGACCAAGTTCACTTGTACACAACGTAATGTCATAATATTTTTAATCAATGCTAGGCCACTGGAAGTCACTCCTATGTAATAATAAAGAGACAATTAGATACCCATGACATTGTTAACATTTCTGCTTTTGCAAAATTATCCTACAGTTTATTAATACTTCTTTGAAATATGTCCATGATGTTTTCAAAATCCTGGTTTTAACTGCATTTCGGTTTCGGTCATGTTTTTAAAATAAGTGAACACCTTAACAGCATTGAAAGAAACAAAAACTCAGTTTGCAAAATGCCAGAGTTTAAGTCACGTTGACTAATTGACAGGCTAGTAGTTTGAGACTTCTTGGGTAGTGAGCATTATTTCTTAGTTTGTTTGCTTTGAAATGAGAAAGTAATTATGCACAGCATAAGGGTAGCATTTACCATCTTATCATTTCCTACTAAGCCATTAAATACTCACTTGATGCA
>NC_063351.1:15911027-15918720 GCF_021869965.1 Rhincodon typus | reverse complement strand
GTATGGCCTGCACATATCAATGTTAGGATTTCAATGATTGCTGTTCCAGTTTTGTAAAATATTGGAACAGAGTTGAAGCAATGGATTGAAAGAAACCTCACATGAATGCTACACTGCCAAACTTGTCCTCCCAGTGTGCAATTACGGTATATCTACCAAATAATAAGAAATAATAATAAAGTAGGATACGTGCCAGTGTTAAGTTTTCCATAGAATGCTTCAGGGTGGTGTCCTAGAACCAATCATCTTCAGCTGCTTCATCAATGACAATTCCTCTCTTATGAGATCAAAGTGCAGAGGTTCACTGATGATTGTACAATGTTCATTTACAATGGCTCAGATACTGAAACAGTCAACACCCAAATGCGTGCATTATGGGCAGTAGCCCTTAGTTCAAGACTTGAATCACTAGATCCTAATGTAAAAACAATGCTGGATGAGAATGAAACTTGACACACAATCATATATCTCAAAATGAAAATTGGTAGGACTTATTTCATTCTCAGTGCCAATTCACATGGAGCATTTGGCTCAATACAATACCATATAGTTCAGGTCAGGGATCACAATTTTTAGTTGCTTAAAGCCAGAACTACATTAGATGTCAAGAAATGTTTCTTTTCCCAGAGAATAACAGACCATGAGAAAAGGCTGCTTGTTTGTATGATGATTGCCAATTCACAGAATTCTTTCAATAAAAAGCTGGACATGTTTCTGTCTGGGGTGGAGATACAAAAGATGCATACTGCATGACATTACAAGAGCCAGTGGAGTCCTTTTGACTGATTGTGATTGCCAAGATGATTGAGGAATTTCTCAAATTGTAACTCTTTGTATACTTGGACCAAGTGATGGCACCCATATTTGGTTCACCAATAGAAAAATCTCCTAACCAGTCAAGCCTTCAAAATGGAGGCAATCTAGCAAGAGTGTCAACAACTAGCTTCAAAAGGTTTGGAGCACTTCCTTCATGAGTCTGTAAATTCTAATTGATGTCATCAGGTGTGCCTTGATCAGTGAAATCTGATGTAGGACTAGTCCAAATTTTATGGCTATACATCACCTTCATGAATGTAGTTTACTATGCAAAGATGGTTTTAGGTTACTTTTTGGCTGGTTCTCTCAGCTGCTCACTTAGCAAGCCAAAAGAAAAACTAACAACATAAGTTCACCGTACAAACGTACAAAACAGGAACAGAAGCAGGCCACTCCAATCAGTCAGCCTGCTCCACCAGTCAATAAGATTGTGGTTGATCTTGATGGTGGTGTTTCAAATTCTGTATTCCCATATGCCTGAAAACCCTCGATTCCCTTGCCCAACTAGAATCTATTTATTCATCTTAAAAATATTCCAAGACCCCCTGCCTCCACCACCTTCTATGGCAGAGTTCCAAAGTCGCACAACCCTCTTAGAGCCATAGTTTTAAAAATTGTAGACTGCATGGAGAAAGAACTGTTTTTAAAAACAGGGAGTTACAAGGATGGCTGCATAATTTCATAGCAAGAAATTTGAAACCTATTGCGACCTGTTTTTTGTGTGGCTCTGGGTTCTGTCAAGGTGCAGATGTTCAAGAGCCAAGGACTTGTTTACTAGTGAAGCTGATTGGTTCTCAGCTAATTAAACAGGTTGAAATTGAAACAACTTAGAAAGAGACACACAGAAAGAAAAAGACACAGATGAGGGTGTTATTGTTTTCCTCAGCAGAAGCTGTTCTCCATAGGAAGAAATCTCAGTTTAAACTTGGGAAAAAAAAGTTATCTTTTCTGTAGCAGTTGCTGTGAGCTGTCACTTTTGACTTGATAAATCAGAGACATTTTCTTTGTTAATCAATCACTCTGTACTTCTTACAAACTCGTGGAATCTTCCAAAGAAATACAATTGGAAACCAAGAGCCTGGCTAGCCAAAGATGAATCATCTCAACATCAGAATTGGGAAGCAAAGACCACTGAACTGATTTTACCACATTTTCCTACCTCTGCCAATATCTATTTTCTCTATTTGTTTGTCTGTGTGTAAGGGGCAGTCTATAAAGGACTGAAATTCTGGTTAACAGTGTTATGCACCAAAGGTTTACATGTATTTACTTGTAGCTATACTCAAATTACTTATTATTTATAATAATCCTAGTCTAGTACAGAAACCTGGTCTGTGCAGGTAAATTGGACATTGTAAGGACCTTTAAAAAAATGTTAGCATTTGGCAGAATTCCAGGAATAACAAGGTGAACACCAAGTCTGAAGTCCAGTACAGAACATGGTACTGGAAACGGCAAAGCATTTCTCCAGGTGGCTGGCAGCCTTAAAAGAAATTTCAAGACCAAGGTTGGTTGACGTGTTGGGGAAACTGGAGGTAGCATTGCTGACAGGGTTGTCAGGAAGGACTGTGGGAAAAGGGATAATTAGCCATGGATAACTAGGGAAATAAAGAGAGTATCAAATTGCTTAGAAAGTAGCAAAGATTAGTACAAAACTAGAGGTTTGAGAAATCCTTAAAGGTCAATAGAAAGCCATTGAAAAAATATATTAAGCAAAGTAAAATGGATTATGAGAGTTAACTAGTTCAGAATATAAAAACAGATAGTAAAAGTTTCTGCAAATATATAAAATGAAACAAACAGTGGCTAAGCTATGAGTGGCTAAAGGTCCTTTAAAAGGATGAGAAGGGGGATTTAATAATGCGAAATGAGGAAATGGCCAAGGTGTTGAACAGGTATTTTATGTTGGTATTCTCAGTGGAAGACAAAATAACATGCCAATAATCGATGATAAGACTATAGCAGATGAGGATCCACAGACAATCATAGTCACTAAAGAGTCAGTGTTGGGTGAGCTAATGGGGCTGGTGGTAGACAAGTGTCCAGATGGAATGCATCCAAAGGTGCTAAAAGAGATGGCAGGGGAAATTGCAAGTGTGCTTGTGGTAATTTACCAAAATTCACTGTACTCTGAAGAGATTCCAGCAGATTGCAAAACAGCAAATGTGACGCTACTGTTTAAAAAAGGAGGTAGGCAAAAGGCAGGTAACTATAAGCCCATTAGCTTAACTTCTCTAGTGGGGAAAATGCTTGAATCTATAATCAAAGAAGAAATAGTGAGACATCTGGATAGAAGCAGTCCCTTCAGGCAGATGCATATGGGTTCACAAATGCAGGCCATGTTTAACTAATTTACTGGAATTCTTTGAGCACATTATGAGCGTGGCGGACAAAGTGGAACTGGTGTATCTGGATTTCCAGAAGGCATTCCACAATGTGCCACAGAAAAGACTGCTGCATACGAGAAAGTGTAAGGCGTTACAGGTAATGTATTAGCACAGATAGAAGATTGGTTAACTCTCTGGAATTCAGAGGGTTGGCTTGTGAGGACAGATGGAGTGGACTGAGACTATACTCATTGAAATTTAGAAGAATGAAAAGAGGGAGGTGAATCTTATAGAAACATATAAAATTATGAACGGAACAGATAAGCTAGAAACAGGGAGGCGTTTCCAATGGTGAGTGAAACTAGAACTGGGGAGGGGGTCATAGTCTCAAAATAAGGGGGAAGCAGATTTAGGACTCAGTTGAGGAGGGACTTCATCATCCAAAGAGTTGCGAATCTGTGGGTCCCTGACCAGTGAAGCAGTTCAGGCTACCTCGTTGAATGTGTTTAAGACAAAGATAGATAGGTTTTTGAACATTAAAAAGGAATTAAGGTTATGGTCAGCAGTTGGGTAAGTGGAGCTGAGTCCATGAAAAGATTAGCCATGATTTTATTAAATGGTGGACCAGGCTCGACGGGCCAGATGGCCTACTCCTGCTCCTGTTTCTCATGTTCTTACGACAGAGCAAAAAAAAGGCAGAGATAATCGAGGGACTAGCAATGTACTTTGAGTCATAGAGCTGTACAGCATGGAAACATACCCTTCCATCCAACTCATCCATGCCGATATCCTAAATTAATCTCATCCCATTTGCCAGCATTTGGTGCATATCCCTCTAAACCCTTCCTATTCATATACCCATCCAGATGCCTTTTAAATGTTGTAATTGTACCAGCTTCCACTACTTCCTCTGGCAGCTCTTTCTATACATGCACCACCCTCTGAAAAGGCTGCCCCTTAGATCCCTTTTAAATCTTTTCCTTCTCACTATAAGCCTACAACCTCTTGTTTTGGACTCCCTCTCCCAGGAAAAGACCCTTGTTATTCACTATCAATACCCCTCATGATTTTATAAACTTCGATAAGGTCCCTTAGCCTCCGGCACTGTAGGGAAAACTACCCCAGCCTATTCAGCTTCTCCCTTTAGCTCAAATCCTCCAACCCTGGCAACATCCTTGTAAATCTTTTCTGAACCCTTTCAAGTTTCACATCATCCTTCCTATAGTAGAGAGGACAGAATCGAATGCTGTATTCCAAAAGTGGCCTAACCAATGTCCTGTACAGCCGCTACATGACCTCAAATCCTATACTCAATACACTAACCAATAAAGGCAAGCGTACCAAATGCCTTCCTCACTATCCTGTCTACCAGTGACCCTGCTTCCATGGAAACTTGAACCTACACCCCAAGGTTTCTTTGTTCAGCAACATTTGGGAAATGTAAAAAGGCCCAGTACTTCAGACAGTGAGACGTTAGAATGGGACGATATTCATGCTCCAGCTGTACCTGAGGAGAGAATGAAGAAACTAGAGATAGAAGATATGGAAGCCAGACGGAATTAAGAAAACAGGAAATGGAAATGAGTAAGGTAGAATTAGTTAGTTCATCTGTAGTTTAATTAATAATTTCTCTTTAGTACAAAACAAAACGGATCTGAAAATCAGTTAAATTGATGGGCTGGGCGTACCTTTAGTAAACATATATTTTGCTATAATTCAGGGAACAGCACTACGGCGTGCTACACTAAAGGTAAAAGAAAATTCTCCTCCCTCTACTGAAAGGGCAAACCGTAAATTTTAGATCAAAAAAGTTTACAAGATATATTTAAAAAAAGGTGCAGCATAAATACATATTGATGATCATCTTTGTCATTTCCACTTCCTCATTGCACGCACATCGATCGGGACTGTTCAGAGTTATCACGATGGTAAAGGCTCGAGAGCAGAAAAGTGGAAAGATTTCTTTGCCAGTAATAGTTGAAAAGCAATTTACGAAATCTTAAGAAAAGCGGCGCTATTGAAAAGTTAAATGCTTCAAAGTGATGGCTTCACGGAAATTACGATCTTTAAAATTCTGAAGTGAACTGTTTCATTTGTCAAACCAAAACAGTTTCTCAGTCGCTCCTACATGTTGAGAAAGTGTTGTTTAAGTAGCATAGCTCCTCATCCATGAACGTACCGGAAGATAACGCGTTGTCGAGCCACAGCGCATTCAACATCTCTTAAGAGCTAGAGGAATTACTAAGAAAATGCTCGATTTACCAGTTTAGACTATGTAAACAGCCCCCGCCTCCCTTCCTTCAGGAAGAATTTAGGGAGTCCTCCGACAAAATACAGGAGTACTTCATTCAGACGCTAATGGCTGATCAACACCTAAAAGGTGCAAGTATCCAATGCCTGACCTGAAACGCCAAGAAATTAACTAACAGTCATAGACTGAGTGAAATACACAGAATAAAATACCGTACTCCCAAAGGAACGCGAGACAACAAAAACAGCCTAACTCGAAACCACTGAAGAAGTAAATCCCAACGCTACAACTGCTGCTGATATGCTCGAGCAGCAGACGCCAAACGGCACATTGCTCGTGCGCCTCACTGTGGTCGCTCGAGCAGCACGCGATCAACCTGACTGTCTTCATCTGATTTAACCGTTAGAAATGAGAATTACAATTACAACAAATGGTAGAGGCAATTCCTGATAAGTTGTTCAGTTGATAAACAAAATCTAAAAATTAACTGATATATGAATGACCACACTAATCCTCTGGATGTGAATTACCAAATATCACCCCTCCCTGTAGCCTGATTTGTTATTAAGTAGATATATAAAACTAGTAGAAAATAATTCATATATGGATGACCATACTATTTCTCCAGATGTGAATCACGAAATATCACTCGCCACCCCCAATATCCTGACTTCTCTCTTACCAATACACTCAATATTCTATCAGGGTAAAGATAAATATTGCCTTTCGTTTGCGGGCTTTTCCCTGACATTTTTTTGATAACGTCAGTGGATTTGTCTTGCCAAACAAAAACAGGGGCTTTCACAAAAGTTCAGAAGGCTTCAGGGAACTTTTCTGCGAAGGTGGTTGAAATTAATAAACTATTAAATAAAAATGGAGGATTAGGTCTGCAGAGGTTGAAAGATTAGGAAATGCTGAGTTTAGCTGCATAGAAAAATAACTGCAACGAATATTACAGTGTGAGTATAGGAGGTGATAGTGTACAACAGAGAGAAAATTTGGAAAAAGAAAACGATCATGGGCAGTAGTCCAAAAGGTGGCAGAATTAACCTAAGCTGCCCCACCTAGGCTGTGTGAAACAAAACAGTCTCCAAGTCTAGAACTGTAGGGTAATGCATTTGGGGAGACCATAAAAAGTAAAGCAACATGCAATTTCGAATACTGAGAGGTGTTTAGGAAGTGAGGGACCGTGGAGTGAATGTCCACAGATCCCTGAAAGTAGCATATTGATAATGTGGTCAGAAAGGCATATTTAAATACTTCCTTTATTGGTTAAGGATGTAATATAGATGATTGTATTAGTACTGTGTAAAGTATTAATAACAATAGTAACATTAGATTTCCCTGACCATGTTTAACCTGATGCCATGAGAATTCACACAGTCTAAAGTCAATGCTGAGTACTGAAAGGGCAATTCTGTCCTGATTGTACACCACTGTGCCACCATCTTTGTACAGTTTGTCATGCTGGTGCGATAGGACATATCCAGGGGCTGTTAATGCGTGGAAAATTGACTATAAAGTGTGATTCTGCCAGTATGTCCATGCCAGACCGTCACTTTACAAATCTGTGGGACACCTCTCCCAATTTTGGCTCAATCCACAAAGGGGATTTTGCAGGGTGAACAAGGCCAGGTATGATATCGTTATTCCCATCGCTTAGCTTGAAGCGATATGATGTCAGGTTTTATTGCTCTTTGACTTTGCTTAGTCTATGTAAATAGTGACCCCCTCACCTCCCCAGTGAGGTTAGGGATTTAGGGATTCCTCCTGCAAAATAGACAAGCATTTCATTCAGACACTGGTGGCTGATTGGCAACCTGTAAAGGATGTGAGTCTACATGCCTGAACTGACACAGGAGTGCTTTGCTGGGCCATTTCAGAGAACAGTTAAGACTCAACCAACCACATTAGTTTAATGTGCAGGTGCAGGTGTTGGATGAGGATGGACAAGGTCAGAAATCACACGACACCAGATGATAGTCCAACAGGTTTATTTAAAAACACAAGTTTTCAGAGTCTTACTCCTTCTTTGGGTGTTAGCGAGAGTAGTAGTATCAGACACAGAATTTATAAGTAAAAGATCAAAAGGGTCACACTACTGATGAGGATGTACTAAAAAAAAACCTAAGATGCTCTTTAATGAGTTAGAAGGTTTTAATTGATTAATATGTATATGTAAATCCCTGAATTCCTTTGAAGTCACTGTCCTGAGAGAACTATAGGTTTTATCAGTGTAAAGAAGAGGTGACATTTTAGGTCAGACAATGCATGTTAGGTGTGAGGCCTTGTTTAGAAT
>NC_063351.1:15868720-15910927 GCF_021869965.1 Rhincodon typus | reverse complement strand
ATTTTAGGTCAGACAATGCATGTTAGGTGTGAGGCCTTGTTTAGGATCTGTTTGTGTTTTGGTTTGGAGTCAGACTGGTTTTATTGCCAAAGTTGGAATTTATAAAACACCACATTGACTGACTGTCTATAAATTGTGTGCTTTTTGAACGAAATAGAACGTATCTGCAAATACAAGTTCACCCCATAGATTCAAGTGAGAGAGAGTGAGAGAGAGTGAGAGAGAGTGAGATCACCTGTAGTGCGACATGAACCCAAGATCCCAGTTGAGGCCGTCCTCATGGGTACCGAACATGGCTATCAGCCTCTGCTTAGCAACTCTGTGCTGCTGTGTATCCCAAAGTCTGCCTTGGAGGACGTTTATCCAAAGAACCGAGGCTAAATGTCCTTGACCACTGAAGTGTTCCCCCACTGAGAGGGAACATCACTGTCTGGTGACGATTGCGCAGCGTCCATTTATCCATTGTCGTAGCGTCTGTGTGGTTTCGCCAATACATTGTGCCTTGGGGCATCCTTGCCTGCAGCATATGAGATAGACAATGTTGGCCGAGTCACATGAGTATCTGCCATGCACATGGCGGGTGGTGTTCCAATGTGTAATGGTAGAGTCCATGTTAAAGATCTGAGATGTCTTGCAGAGGGTGCCACTTGTATAGTGTTGTGGTCAATGTTGTCCTGAAGGCTGGGTAGTTTCCTGCGATCAATGGTTTGGTAAAGGTTTGGCGGTTGTTTGAAGGCGATAAGTGGAGGCGTGGGGAAGATCTTGGTGAGGTGCTCATTTTCATCAATAATGTGTTGGAGGCTGCAAAGAACATGGCATAGTTTCTCCACTCCCGGGAAGTACTGGATGACAAAGGGTGCCCTATTGGACGTATCCTGTGTCTGTCTTCTGAGGAGGTCATTATGGTTTTTCGCTGTGGCTCGTCTGAATTGGTGATTGATGAGTTGAGGGTGTCCTTCAACACCTCCAGGTGTCTGTCTTATTCTTCCTCATCCGAACAGATCCTGTATAGGAGTACGGCTTGTTGGTAGGGGATGGTTGTTTTAGTATATTTAGGGTGGAAGCTAGAGAAATGCAGCATTGTGAGGTTATCCGTGGCCATGTGTACCATAACTCTTAAGGTCAGCAAATTTTCTTCCCTAAAAGACCATAAAAACATCAGTTGTGTTTTATTTTCTCTTATAGCTTTGCAGTACCATCACTGTTTGTAACAATATTCTGACTGTTCATACGTTCTTGGCTGATATCCTCTTGGTTTGGGGGCTCAGAATGCCATACCAGAGACACTCCACCCACAAGGCCCTTCTGAGGAAGGGTCACCGGACCCGAAACGTTAACTCTGTTTTTTCCTTCACAGATGCTGCCAGACCTGCTGAGCTTTTCCAGCAACTTTGTTTTTGTTCCTGATTTACAGCATCCGCAGCTCTTTCGGTTTTTATTTTCTCCACCTACAATACTTTGGGGGCAATATCTGCCCATCATGACAGGAGACAGCAAGTAGCGTTCTACATCCTTTGTAAGTAGCCATCAGCACAAAATCTGAGGTATCTTGGCATCGCAATCTTATCGATCACTTCCAACTTCAGAAGAAGGCTCTAGACCCGAAACGTCAGCTTTCCTGCTCCTCTGATGCTGCTTGGCCTGCTGTGTTCATCCAGCTCTACACCTTGTTATCTCAGATTCTCCAGCATCGGCAGTTCCTACTATCTCTGTTGGAGGCAGCTGTTTTCTCCATTCGGTTCCTGGTAGGTCCTTGCAGACCGCAGCATCACATACTTCCTTGTTACCGGAAAATTATCCTAAATTTTTGTAGTATTGTTGGCCCTGTTTAAACAGCTCTCCCATCCTTCCAAATACGATTTTCATGGGGCTGCCTTTAAATAGTTGAGCTTGTAATAGATTACCACGGGTTATAAATCATTGGAATTCAGATACAAATACAGTGGTTAGATTAAATTTTTAAAAAAATCGACGAGTTACAAATACTGTGCCAATACCACAATTCTAAACAAACAGTCTAAGAATATACGTTTGAATGAATTAGGTTTCACCGTCTCCTGCGGAAGTTCCATACAATTTAACTTATTCAAGCGTCAGAAGAGTTCCACTTTGTTTTGAGTTGCCAGTATCTTGACCCCTTTTCATCCACGATTACGAGAGGATTACAGCTGAACAAATTGACCTGCGTATTTTCATGCTGAAATATGCATTTTATCTAACGTTAATTATAATACAAAACATTAAATAACAAAACCCTTGCACGGATTTCTCACTCATTGCGCTTGCGCAAATAACGTAACCTAAGGACTCATTTTGTAGCGTCAGATTGCACATGCGTGTTTTCGTATTCTGGAAATTTCTATGGTTGGGTGTTGGTTGTAGGGATAGATGAGGAGCAGTAATTGTATATTACTTCAGACTTTATATTAAAAAAAACTTGGGTAGGTTTCATCTCATTTTACGCTAATTAAAATACGAATTGGTACATTATAAAGAGCCTTCTATATTGAACTTCGGAGGTTAAGCGCAGTCACAGATGATTTTTGTGTGAAAGGATCGAGGCCTGGTCTGTGGTGCCTGTTGACTGAACAAAATCGAAGTTAAAACATTTAACAGCGCGATTTTTCTATTTGCTGCAGTGACTTTCAACGGCTCCTTTAAGTCATGGTGAAGAAGAATACGGTTCCTGATGGGTAAGTATGATCAGACTGACTTTAGACGGATTTAGTTACAGGACTACATACTAGGTGAGTCCATGCCTAAAATGTCGACCAACGGGTAAGTAGAAAGATCGCCGCCATGTTAAGCGGCGCTTAAGCACAATTGGTAAGTAAACAATGCCTTCAAAATTGTAAGTATCACGCTTGCGAATTTCACGTTTTTGGAGGATGAATCGTACAAGGTGGTATATTTCGTGAGTGTATGCGTGCTTTTAGTATTGTGGAGAATAAGCAGTACGCCTCTGATCCTTTTTAAAAATTCGTTCTCCTTGCATCAGTGTAAGGATATCGCATTTTATGTAGGAATTCCTTTGATTCACGATATACGAAATTCGGAAAGTAGCAAATCCTAGACTTTGGTTTTTTTTTTTTTATTTCTTGAAAAGGTAAGATTAATACTAATATCTAAGTTAACACGTCCGCAAACGGAGAAATCCGTAACTTGTGGAATGATCGCAGAAAACAATGCTACCTAGAAGGCATAGCCATTAAAATGCGTCCGTTGGTTGGTTAATCTTGTTTGAAATATTTGGCTTAAATGAAGTTCTGTGGTTTTGTTATTGATAGTTATCTCTTTAAAATATTAATCTAGTTAAAATAGAATCACACTAATAGATCAAGGAGTTAATATTTCAGTTCTTAAGAATTAAGGTAGAAAATAAATAGCTGCCAGTTTTTTGGATGACTTCTTATTACAGTTAAATGCACCAGATACTGACAGTGATAGTAATGGAAGTCTATATTTGCTGTTGATTGGTACAAATGGATTTCTGTGACTGAGTTATGCCCAGGTGTGCTATTAATGCAATAGCCCAGAGTCTTTAGTCAATGGCAGTTTTATAAAGGTGTGAAAAATTTTGTAAAATTTGCTCCAAGTGTTTGAGTATTGTAACCCATGGCAAGTCTTTTGGGAATTGTTTGAAAAACTGTGATCTGAGAAATCTAAAACAATTTGCTATGATAATGTAGTGGTAACAGTAATTAATGTTTACACCCAAAGTCAGTGCTCAGATTCTAACATAAAATTTTCTTAAAATTTGCTTTTATTTCTTCTTGTAGTTTGTTTGCAGATGACACCAAAATTGGTGGTGTAGTGAACAGTGAAGAAGGTTTTCTCAGAGTACAACAGGATCTTGATCAGGTGGACCGAGAAGTGGCAGACCTAATTTAGATAAATGCGAGATGTAAGGCAAATCAGGGCGGGATGCATATGTTTAATGGTAGGATCCTGGGGAGTGTATGTTGGACAAAGAGATCTTGGGGTGCAGGTTCATTGTTCCTTAAGTGGAGTTGCAGGTAGTAGTGAAGAAGGCATTTGGTATGCTGGCCTTTATTGATCAGTGCACTTAATATAGGAGTTGGGATATCACGTTGTGGCTGGACGGGATGTTAGTTAGGCCAGTTTTGGAATACCGTGTTCATTTCTGGCCACCCTGCTATAGGAAAGATGTTGTTAAACTTGAAAGGGTTCAGAAAAGATTTACAATGACATTGGAGGGTTTGACCTAAAAGGAGAGGCTGATTAGGCTGGGGCTATTTTCCCTGGACCATCGGAGGTTGAGGTGTCACCTTTAGGGGTTTATAAAATGAGGGGCATGGATAAGGTGAATAGCCCAGGTCTTTTTCCCAGGTTTGCAGAGCCCAAAACTGGAGGGCATAGGTTTAAGGTGAGAGGGGAAGGATTTAAAAGGGACCTAGAGGGGCAGTGTTTTCATGCAGAGGATGGTGTTTGTCTGGAATGCGCTGCCAGAGGAAGTGATGGAGTCTGGTCCAATTGCAACACTTTCAAGGCGTCTGGATGGGTACACGAATAGGAAGGGTTTGGAAGGATATTGGCTAAACGCTGGCAAATGGGTCTACATTAATTTAGGAAATCTGGCCGACATGGACGGGTTGGACTGAAGGATCTGTTTCTGTGTTGGACAACTCACTGACCCTGAGATTACTTCCCGCTACTGCCGTCAAGTTTACCACGTATGGCTTAATAATGCCTTCCAGTCAATGTGTTATGGACAAATGTGCAAGTTCATAATGTTAACTCCAAAAGTGGGCAGTAACTACCAGACCAGTGTATGCAGGCTAACTGAAAAGTTTTATGTGCTACAAGAAAAACATGCAATTAAGCAGAATTAGTACCAAATAGAACTTTTCAGTTGAAAATCACTGAAAAAGCTTTAAAGTAGTGAATTGGATTTGACTGTTTCAGTAGCTCTTTAAGATTCTTTGCGTGGGACTGCTTTCTGTAACATAACTCTTCTTGCAAAGTTCAAAATAAATGAACTAATTTGAATTGCTAATGAAAAATTACAGCTTCTTTCATGTTTTCTATCAACACCAGTTATTTTCTTTAGAATGTCATGAAACCGATGGCAGTTAACTTAGGGAGCTAGCTGTAAAAGTCAAGGAAAAGTAGCCTTAACGTTCACATGTCATAAATGTGGAAATCTTGAAATTTAAGACTTCCCCCTTGTGGAGTATCAATTTGATCTAAACTGAAAAGTTGCCTCATTAGTAGCATTTGGGAACTTGAAGCAGCGCCTCAACATAAGGTAACTAGAAATTCAATTTGAAGTCTTTCCAGTTCGTAATCTTAATTTTAAAAAATGGCGTTCTTACAGACAGATGAAAAGAATTCTGCATTTTATTCTTGGCTTTTTCCAATATCACTGCTTTCACAAACTTTAAGCTTGGTGAAAAATATCTTGATATTTAAGACAGTGCTTACTTATAAGAAGAAACACTTTGCATGAGGTCAAAGCACATCTTCACCTTCCTGAACAGATGTTATATTCTGTCTAGTGGAAAACCAGATCAGTCGCCACTGAGGAAATTGGTTCAGGGTGTACTGTCCACAAGTAGCTTTGCAAGTTATAGCTCAGACTGAATGTTATCAGCTCTGGTAGACAACTAATCTAATGCAAGATGTAATACAAAGTCTAAAGGGAGTTATGGAATTGAACTGTTGCAGAGGAGTTTTAGCTTCTAGATAATTTGTTTTTAAAGCTGCCTTAAAATGTACAATAATGCAAGTTTCTCAAGTATATAATGCAATGAAATAACCAAATTCTGGTGAAACTACCATTAATTACATTGATCTAAATGAATCTTCACTGTTACCTGTGCCCCTTGTGAAGCAGTGACACTTAGGTTTTCTCGAGGTAGCCTGGCCTTCTGAATAAGATACCAGAGCTTGTCTCTTAAACCTGTTCAATCCTGGCAATTATGGGATTGTCAACTGAGGAATGATTGAAGACTCCGAGTCTGTACTCAGAGGTTTAGAAGGGTTGAGGGCGGAGTGGGATCTGACAGACTTTTCAGCATTCTGAGAGTTTCAGGATAGAGTGCACATGGAAATGTTTCCACTATATTAAAAAGGACTAGGACCTGAGGTCATAGCCTCCAAGTGAAGGAATGACCCTTTAGAACTGAACTGAGGAGGAATTTCTTCAGCTGGGGGTGATGAATTTGTGGGATTCGTTGCTACAGAACACTGGAGGCCAAGTCATTGAGTGTAAGACGGGTAGGTTATTGATTAGTAAAGGAATCTAAGGTTACAGGGAGAAGGCAGGAGAATAGGGTTCAGAAACATATCAGCTAGGATTGAATGGTGGAACAGACTCTAGGCTGAATGGCCTAATTCTGCTCCTACATCTTGTGGTTTGAGATTTTATTGGTGTGCTGTTGCTCACGCTTTAAATTTGTATGTTCAAATGCTGTTAGAATAGGCTGCTCAGACAGATTCACTCAACACAAGGCAACAGCACAGCCCTTTGAGGTAGAATCTTTGCCATTTTCAAAAACGAAAAGACCTGCTTATTAGGAACCAAAACAACTCTACATTTAAAGAGTGCAACGCAATTATAAATTGTAGGCTTACTAGCAAGCAAAGCGGTGTTCTGTTTTCATATGGTACACTGTTGTTCCTTGTAAGACAATGTAGCCACTGATGTACATTAACATCTTTGGAGATTTTGTTGGCATATAATCGTAAAACATGTCCATGCCAACCATGAAATAGCCTCACTTGCCTGTGCTTGGCCCATATCCCTCTAAACCTTTCCTATCCGTGTACTTGTATGATGTAATTTATGATTTCTACAAGTTTTATTTATTCTGAAATTTAACTATTCACATGGTTACTTTTGTTGACTGTCTCCAATTTTGCATTTTTAATGCAAGTTGTGCATCAGATGACTACAGTGTACTACAGGGTGATACCTGACACTGAAACAGAAGCCACTTAATGGCCCAGATTGTGCCTGGCCCAGGTGTACAATTCTGCCTGCTACCCAATGTGACTACATGTGAGTAAGAAATTCAACCCCTACAATTATAGCATAAATGAATGCTGCATTGTTAATTGTTAGGTATCTGACATTGGTTGACTTCTAACCTCAGGAAAGTGCTGAAATTGTTCCTTGTTTCCACAGGGAGACCATTGCCTTTGCACACAGATGAATATTAGTTGTTGAATAATGTATTAGTTGTTCCATGATGCTCTAGTTCTGCCCATTAAAAAACAGTAATATTTTGACATTAGAGGACATATTTAATGTTTTCATATGGCATAAGCTTTTTGGCAGTGTAAATGATTTGAATCAATAAAGCTAGTAACACCTGTAATTTTCTGTACGGTTATACTTAATGCAATGGATCAGCTTGAATCAGATTAGATCCAGTACATGTCTATAATTGATATTATATATAGCCAGGTAATACGTCTCATGTTTGAGATTATAGTAATTGCATGGAAATTCGTCTGATAAGATGGCAAGGTGCATTTGCAAGATTAATTGAGGCGAGTCACAAATTTCCCAGGATTTCTGCCTCTTTGGCCAGTTATGGATATTTATCAAGCGCTTTCCTTATGTGGGGAATATTAGATCTGTGTTTAATAGTTGCTCTCTCAACTGTCATTCATTTGATTTTCCCCATTATATTTTCCTTTAAAGGCTTCTGTCTTCTCTATAATTGCAAATCCAGTTTTTTTTTGGAACAGGAAGTATTGCGCATCTCAAACTTGTCCACACAAGCCCTTGGATTTCATACTGTAGTGTCTATCAATGCAGCTTTCTACTGGTTCTCAGGATTCCTGAGGAAAAATCAACCTGCCTGGTTTAACATTTAAGTGGGGCCTGGCAACTGTCAGTCATCAGTTAACTGGTGCATCCTCAATGACCATGTCTCTACCAATCAGCACTCTTCTGTCATGCATTGTAAATCTGGACCTTGCCATAAGTTGGTATTGTCATGAGGAGCGCAAGGCAAAAAGCTTCAACAAAATGTCTTTTCGGCAATATTCAATTCTGTGTGATCTAACAACTATTCTGTTAATCCAGTAGTAATCAGTTGCCTGTTGTTTCACTGCATCTGAGTCTGTCAGCCAGTATGTGTAACAACCTGAAAAATAAACTTCACTGCATTGGTAATTTTTGCAGTGCCTGTTGTTGCAATCTACACCATTGTGCTATTGCGTTAAGTCAACTGTTGATGGACGTACCTGAGATTGCTGGAAATAGGTTCAAACAAATTTTCATCCTCTGCAGTTAGAACCAAATTATATCGCAAGTGTCACATAGCATTACGTTATAAGGATGCTTCTGTCATCTGGACATAATTGTCGTCGTAGTGGAGTTGGTGAGTATGAGGTAAAATCTCAACTACAGAATTTAATTTGTAGCTCTGGAGCATTAATCTGGCAAATTATGGCTACACTCTAAGATTTATATGACAAACGTGAGTGTAGCTAGAGCTGTTTATACTTAGCATGTGAAGCAACCTTAGATTCATCTTGAATTTGTGGTTAATAACATTCATTATGTTAAGATTGATTTCTATCCACAAGATTGAATTCGGTTTTGGTGGTGGATAATTTTGTTTTTATGTAAACCATTTGTATTAGCTGTAAAAGTTAATTAATAAAGCATATTTGTATATGCCTTGTGCATGACTGAGTAATTCTGTTGTCTAAGTTTGATTTTTTTTTACACTTCAGATTAAGAATATGTTGTAATCACAGTTTGGCCTAGAGGGAAATATGATCTAAAGGCAGCATACTTACTTTTAGATTAACTTCTTTGACGTAAAATTTCTCTCTCATCCCATGAGTTAACTTCTCCCTTTTGCAAATTGTCATTTAATTACTGAGAAATTTGATACCTCCCAGGTAACAAACTAAATTATTTGTGCTGCAGCGTAATAATAGATCAGTGGATTTGAGTTAGCATGATGCATATTTTAATTTTGAAATACTGGCTTTTTTTAAAAAGTGGCCCCTCGGTGGTAGTTTGGGGTAAAGCGTGCTGTGTTCTTCTGGAACAATGTTTGTTTTTTTTTTAAAATCTTTATTTTTTGAATACATGGGATGACCAAAGAGCTTTAGCAGTCATCCTGTTAGCATTTTTCAAAACACTTTGAATAATCTTTCACGTTTCACACATGACCTTACTTAATGTTATTTCTTAATGCAATCCATGCCTCTTACAAATCTAGAAAGTTCCTTGCATGTTGTATTTTTGATGTCTTGTTATAGACTGAATTCTTGACTCATCGCAAATAATTCCAGCTGCTTAATACCTTTTTCCAATGATGAGGAAGAGTTTTTTAACTTTATAGGTTCACTGTCTTTTAGGGATGCAGGGCACATAATAAAATCAAGGCCTCTCGTGATCTTTGAGGCCCACTTTTTGGTTTTTGGGGGCCCCTTACTCTTGGCATCATCTAGTAAATTAGTACATTAGATCCACCACCACCGTGGCAAAATATTTTAAGTGTTATGGAGAGAGTAGGGTGTGTATATATATTCTAGACTTGTTTCTTTTGAGTTGAGGAAGCAACTGGTGTCTAGGATGCTACTTCAACCCAATACACTCTCTAAGGACTGAGAGGTAAGCGGCAATGTTTTCTAGAGGGTACTAATAATGGAAAAATTATTGACAGAAAATGGATGGCCTTCAAAACATGCAGATCAATACAGTAGCAACAAATAGTCAAAAATGCCCTGAACAGAAAAGAAAATCAATTCTTAAAATATTGAACCTTCGAGTGGAATTGATTGCACAGAAATAGGTCAAAGAATTAGACATCCCAATTGGAAAGGGACATTGTACAACTAACATTGTACACTGATAGAAGTTTGGGCAATGTAGTTGGAGAGGAAGTAACAAAACTTCAAACATGAACCTAAGTTGAAATTGACTATTAAAGATTCTAAATGGCTACCTGGAAAACTTTCTAGGCAGAGAAGTTGGTGGGGGAGAGAACCTGATTGTGTACAACTTGAGGGACATGGATTGAGTAGATAAGAAACTCCCCTTGTATCTTCTAGAAGTGGCGTCAAAACCAGGTGGCATAGATTTAACCTATGGGGTAGGATATTGAGAGGGGTCTTCACTGTATTTGCAACTATGCCTGAAATGGTGAAGTGAGAACCATCACAGCTTTTAAGTATTTAGATAAGCACTTGAACTGCCACAATATACAAGGCTACAGGCCAAATGCAGGAAAAATCTATTTTCATAGATAGATACTTGGTAACCATGGTAGACGTGACACGCCCAATTCTCTGCTGTAAAACTGTTAGACCCTCTGACGTGTGGAGTTGACTTTATATCCAATGTGAAGCATGTATTGCCAATATAACTGAAACTTTGCCTGTAGTGAACTTGCCTGAAGCGACGCAACAGCCATATGAGGGATGAATGAAGAATATTCCAGGGTATCTGGAGGGGTATTAAAAGCAGTAGTAAGATAGGACTGGCACTAGTGAATGGGGTAGTTAAACACTTTAAATGGTACAGAGAAAAGAGTTGCGCATTCTCTCTTCAGTGTGTTGGGTTGCTTGTCTTTGTGAGAATTGCTTCCGTTAAGAATGTAAGAAATAGGTCATACAGCCAGTCAGTAAGGTAACAGCTAAATTAATTGCATTTTCCTGCCCTATTCTCAGAACCTTTTTATTACTGTCCTCAAATTTGCAAGATGTGATATTCCCATGTATTTCTTGCTTTTGTTTTTCCAGGTGGTATTGGTCATGGACTTGAAAGTTGCTGCAGTCCACCGGTGGCACAGTGGTTAGCACTGCTGCCACACAGTGCCAACAACCTCTGTTCAATTCCCGTTTTTGCACTGTCTTTCATGAGTTTGCACATTTTCCCCATTTCTGCATCGTTTTTCTGTGGGTGCTGCGGTTTCCTTCCCACAGTCTGAAGATGTGCAGATGAGGTAGATTGGCCCCGCGAAATTGCCCTATAGTGTTCACAGACGTGCATGTTCGGTGGATTAGCCATCGTAAATGGGTCAGGGTGAGGATTGGTGCAGACCTGATGGGCTGAATGGCCTCTTTCCACACTCCAAAGATTCTATGCATCTTGTAGGTGCCGCATTTGTTGCCATTGGGGTTTAAAGTGACAAATTTAAGTTGGTCAGTGATTGATCAAAGTAGCTTTCCAGGCTATTCTGTATCAGGCTTCTTGGTCTATTCGGTGTAAGTTGATGAAGATGATCTAGGCTTTCACACACGTGTATTGTATTATTCAAACTAATTGTTGAAGCAGTTAAATTGCCGCATGTTTGCAAAGGATGTTAACACTGTGGTTAAAACGTAAGACTTTCTGACAATTTCTCAATGTACTTAGAATTTAAAGAATTGCCAACAAGGACTTAATCTTGCCATTCATGATTCTAAGCTTTCATCTTAAAACTCTGCTTTGACCTTTACAAAGTATCTAATACTAGGAAGCGCTCTTCCACGAGTTACTAGGTTTTTTGTAATGATAATGGAAGGGAGGACAATGAGGATGAAGAAACTGTCTACTTCTTGCAGAGGCTTCAAATCATTGACACTTCTGTGGAAACCTCAGTGGGATACCACATAAATATAGAATTCAGTTTATTAAGGTAAAATCTTCTGGGCAAGCTAGCTTTGCATCATGGTTATTGCCTTAGTTTTCAGACCAACAAATTGATTTTCCACCTTGAATTCTTAAATATATTGGGCTCTTAGTCATTTAGATGGAAGTGTTTTCAATTGACCTTGCATCATTTTAAATAACTGTTTTTGGGCCTATTATTTCTAATCTGTTGACAAACCTATATCTAAACATTCTTTAAAATTGGAGGGAAAATTAGAGGCAATTACTGGTCATGGCATTTCTGTTCAAGAAATTGCACAACAGGAATGCTCCTGTAAGTATTGGAGGAATCTGCAGAATTTGTAACATCAGCGCTCAAGGCTCCAATGTGCAGGTTCTGAAAATGGCCAACTTCTTGATACACTCAAATCTTCTATCTCTTCATTAAGTATTATATTGAGGTGCCAGTGTTGGACTGGAGTGGACAAAGTCAGAAGGCACACAACACCAGGTCATGGTCCAACAAGTTTATTTAAAATGTTGAGCTTTCAGTGTCGCACCTTCATCAGGTGAAGTGAGAGAAGCGCACAGATGCAAAATTCATAGGCAAAGAGATCAAAAGATAATACAAACTGAGTGGAGTGTCAGTAAGTCTCTAGGTGATCAAAAGTGTCAGATGTTGTGAGTAATGTGTCGACAGCTGAATAACAAGCGAAGAATGACCAATAGTTTGATTAAGTGAAGCAGAAAGATACGTACAAAAAATTAAAATAAGGTGGTGCTGGCGATTAACCAAATGACTGGAAGAACATGATAGGTATAAGAGTCACATGCCAAGGATCTCACCAAAGTAATACAAAACTGAAAACTACTGAAGGCCTCATTGGATCAAATTATAGGTCATTCTGTGGTTTGTTAGTCAGCTATTGACGCTTCACTCTCTCCGTCTGACACTTGTGATCACCTGCAGAAACTTCAACCACTCTCTCCATGTACCTGATCTTTTGATCTCTCTGCCTATAAAATCTGTGTCTGTGTGCTTGTCTCCCACTTTGCCTGATGAAGGGGCTATGCTTGAAGCTTGTGATTTCAAATAAACCTGTTGGATTATAATGTGGTGTCATGTGACTTCTGACTTTGTTTATGTAGCCAGTTTATTTTTGCTGAACTGTTCTAATGTCACTACCTGATGTTCTAGCTTCTCTCCCAAGTAGGTGCCCAAGGATTTGTATTTGTCCCTTGATCATTTTGTGGGAGTTCTTGAACACATCGTGTGTGAAATTGCAGCAAAAAGTGCCACAAGCCATTTGATGTGACCTGTTAATTTAAGCTTTCATAGGTGGTGAAGGATTGCTTTCAGTTTTTGAGCACTGTGCCTATACTACGTTATTCTGGACTGATTTTGTACAGAAAGAGTCCAAAAGACCACCATTATTTAATTATTCTGTAATGTCCATCACCTGAAAAGATCCTATGATGTTATATCTATCATATGGTTCAAACCCTGTAATAAACTGTTAGATAGCTGTGGCTCAAATTATCAGAGCATTCTCTGATTTCTAAGTTCAAAGGAACCGAAACTCACTGGATCACAGCATTCATATCATGTAGGTTGTATCCCAAAAAAAAAAGGAAGCATTCACCATGTGCTGAACTGTTGACATATACAAAATTTAGATTTGCATGTTGTGAATGAGATTTGGGCATTCATCCCTTTTTTTTTTGAAAGGTGACCAGTTTGAGTTGAGGTCAACAACAAGGTAAAAGGTTATGAGGAAAGTTTCACACTAAGGGAAAAAATTCAGGACTGCATAATAAACCGTAAGTTGCAAATATTTGGAATAAACTTCTAGTCAGAATAGTAAATGTAAAACCCTGAAATTTAAGGAGAATTGGATAACAAAGAAGTTGAGGATCATTTTGTAGGTGGATGAATTGGTTTGGTTGAATAACTGACCTTGTCTGAAAATACCTTGCATAATGCCTTACATTTGTGGAGAAAAAGTGGATTATCTAGGTTTTTCAATCAACTTTCCTCAATACAATACTGTGTTGATGTACTGGAGTGCTCAACTTTCTTGGAATTTTACCAACATTGGAATGGAACTTTTGGAAAATGTATTGCCCTAAAAAATGAATATTTTAAAAGTGTTGGGTAAGTGTTTAATGCAGGATTAATTTTGATTTCAGGAGATTAGGAATAGAAAGAGAAACAATTCATGGTGTACAATGCAGCTCGTTAAACAAAAGTGGCGACTTAGTAGTGATGAGCAGCCATATCAACTATGTGTGCGCACAGTAATAATGATTTATCTATTTTAAGCAATAATGGAATAAGAGCACGGAATCTTGACGTTTTAGGTTTGCACCTTTCTGGGCTAACAATAACAAGAGTTTGACTTCTCTTGAAGTCATCTGAGTAACTAAGAGGGAAGGAATGGTTTAGAAACGGTAACTGCAAGATAGATTCCCTGCAAAGGTGTGGTGTGGGGCCTGGCCTAAATTAATTGAATAGAAAATTTAGCGAAGGCAGAAACAACAGCTGATGTTAATATGAAATAAAAACATGCTGGATACCTGCTAACAGCATCTATGGAGGGAGAAATGGTCAACCTTTCTGGAAAGAGGTTTTTGTTTCCGTATGATGCCAAATTTAGTGGGGGGGGGGGGAAATAAATCACCTACGTTTGATCGAATTCTCTCTCGTTGGGAACATTTTATATTCCAGCTGATTCATGATTGATAGACTGTTGCATTTAAATGGACATAAACTGACATGATGAAATTGGTGTTAATATTACTTGAAAAATTCAGGATAACTGGAGGTGAGGGCTGAAAGGTTGATAAATTGTATTAAAAATAGTGCTTTAGTTTTAGTGTAGTAGAAAGAGAAATGGTTAGAATTAGCTGAAGATATGACCAACTTTTTGTGGTAAAAATGAGAATGTACGGTTACTTGCTGCAGCTCAATGTTCATGCTCACCTCTTCAGAAGAGATTTGAGACTTGGCATGTAATCTAGGATAGCACTGTAGTGTTGACCCCTGTATATTTGGACTCTGGCATTGGCTCTTCATCTGTTGGAAACAGAAGCTTTATAACTAAATTTGCTGAATTATGTGGCAAAAATTAATAATTTACGTGGGTGCATAATATTGCAAAAGGACATGGATAGACTATGAACAGAATTGACCAATGGAGTTCCATGAGAAAGTGAGGTTATCACCAATGGAATAAAAAAAATTCCGAAATAGGCAAAGAATTCTAGAAAAGCAGTGTGGTATCTGGACTCATGTACAGCTGGTGAATGGTCGCTAAAACTATTTTAAAAACCTAGTCAGGTATTGGTCTTCATTTCAAATGTTAGAGTACAAAAACAGCAATTAATTTTAGAGAACTGCATTTGGTTTTGGGGACCACATCTTGCGGAAAGATGGAATGGCTTGAGCATGTGCGGTGCCAAATCAGCATTGTGGTAACAGTAAAAAGAAGGATTGAGGGTAGGTTGCATGCAATAGGCATGCATTCCCTTGAGCAAATTTGAATGTTCTAATTGGTTGTTTAGGATGATTTGAAACAGTTTCTATCAACCCAATAAAAACATTTCTGTTGGGGTGCTCCGAACAAGAAAGCAGCATTCAAAGGAAATTTTAAAAGTTCTTGAATCATCTTCGCAACAGGTACTGCACAATTTTGAACATGTTTCTTCCCCTAAAAAGTTGCAAAGGAAAGATCAACTGGGACTTTTTCACCTGACACAGATCTTTGTACAAGAGTACTACTAAAGAATGATTACAGTATGGAATGAAGCCCATTCGGTTTATGGCCATGCTTGCCGTCTGGAAGAAAAACTTGCATAGTTCCACTTACCCTACACTTTCCCCATGGCCCTACAAATTTCTTTGCTTCAGATAACTTTTTGCTTTCAATGTTCTCAATTCAATCTGCTGCCACCACACTAGGCAGAACATTTTCAGATCAAAAACGTTTGTTTCACTAATTCTAAAACTGATAGTGTCTGGTTTACCGATCATTCATTCTGGCAATGGAACTGATCGTGATTTTGGCAACCTCTTTCAAATTTCCTTTTAACATTTGCATCAAGGAGCACATCTCCAGCTTGTCCAAACCATCTACTCCCAGTGTCTCCCCATCACTCCTAAAGAGTCGTGCCCAGATCTTGGGTGCAATACTTTAGTTCCAGCTGAACTTGAAATTTTATACAGGGTCAAGCTTTTTTAATCCTACTGTCTGCCTTTTTTTTTCAAAATAAGCCGAGGATCCATAACACTTGATTAGTCACTTCACGGTGCCCTGTCACTTACTGTGATTTGTGTACATATACATGGACTCTACCAACATGAATAATTTCACGTTTCTCTGCATTAAATTTGATTTGCCCCGCTTGTCCAATCATTCCACCAACCTCTCGTATGTATGGTCTTGGGGGATGTGGAATATACTTGGCTGTTTGGACCGAATGTACATTTCTTTCACAACCTGATGCAATGGCAGAGCAAATGCAATGGACTGAATGATCTTCAGCTGTTCCTGTTAGATGTGCTGTCTCTTGGATGAGATGTTGAACCAATGGCCTGGCTGAAATAAGATGCCATAACACTTCAGAAAAGCATAGAGTCACAAAGGAAAGTCTGGTGATGTTTGCTTTTACCACCTCAAGCAAATTTTGCCAGAGATTTCAGAATACTAATCCACACCTTTTTGTGTTTAAGAAGCAAGCAAAAGACAATCCAGTAACTATAGTCTGAACATTCAAGATGAAATTAGCAAGTGCTTGGCATGTGGTTGAGTTTAACCTTTTGAAATATTCAATGGAATTTTTAAAGTCATTTGGATAGTTAGTGGAAACAAGCTGTGGCTTGTGGACTTTGAGAAGACCAAGGTATCTGATACAAAGCTTGTTACAAAAATTAAAAGCAAGGGGAACATGTCTGCCAATCAACTTTCCTAGCTAAGTAACAATGGTTATGGACAAATTGCAATTCCTTGAATTTAACTGGGATTGGAAGTGATGTGTCAAGGGCTTGTGAATTAATGTTTGTTCGTGCATATAAATTTGGACACAAACATTTGTGGATTGAAAAAACATCTAACGGGGCAGGAAAAAAAGACTTAGAATATAAGGTAACAAAAAAGCGTAAACAGATCCCAGATACATTTGGGAGCTCTAGTTGAAAGGAAAACGCATTTTGTGTAAACTGAATTGAAGGGTGTACGAAATGCTACTCTTGAAGTGTGGATAGTTGGCCAGATTTGTTTTACCTGTAGAGACAATTTACTATTGCAAAGACAACATGAATTTGTGAAGTATCTATTTTAAAGAAATTTTCTCCATTTGATGGTAGAATGTAAAATGTGTTAGCATGTGATTAGTTGAAGCAAACAAAATAGATGCATTTAAGGGGAAACTAGACACAAGATAGGAGCGAATAGATGGCCGTGGTGGAAGTTTTAGATGAGCAAGCAAGGGTGGAATATAAACACTGATGCAGACTTATTGAGTTGCATGGCCTGTTCTGTTATATTTTCTGTTAGGAATGCTAGATTTTCAGTCAAATTTTGAGTTGTCTGTTAAAATGGCGTGAAGGATGTGATGTACAAAACTGGAAACAAGCCATTGCGATCTGATGACGGAGCAGGTCAAAATGTCTTTCAAATAAGAATACCTGGATGCAAAGAGACATCGGACCTTGTTGTTGCCCAGACTTAACACTTGACAGTCAGGCTAAAAATTTTATGGAAGAAGTTACTACTGTACCATACCATTTTTAGCTGAATTGCCACGCAGAGGGATGAGAAGTCTGGACCTAGGTTATAGGAAACTATCATGGTGAAGAATTAAACTGCAGAATCGCTACTGGTTAACTTGAAACAAAATCTATTTGATTGTGCTCAACGGGTTTAGTGAAAAACTTTGCTTAAAGTCACAGTGGAAGATTCATCCTAATGATGTAGAGCAAAGAAATCCTGTAAGTGGGGGAGAGCTTTGAATGTGCTCTGCAGAGTTTAGTCTTGCAACTAGAACAGTATTATGTATAAACATGACATGGGGTTTTTTGGTTTTGAAAAGTTGATAGGAATTTTGTGGTTTATTTTGTTTAAACATTAACAGTAAATATAACCAATGTTACAGTTTAAAAAGTCAAAATGTGAAGCTTTGTGTAATCCTTTTGAGTTAGTCACTGAGAAATTCAAACTGATTTGAAATATATTAGCGCCTACAGGAATTGGAACAAATTCATGACTAAATTTGACTTCAACTCACAGACAAAAAAATTTTTTAGAAAATAATTTGCAGCCAGGATTAAATCTTACTGTACATGGTCTTCAGTATTCTATCAAAAGTGGATTGACCCTCAGTTATCAAACACTGAGGAAAACTTCTAAACGTGCCACTTGTGACACAAAAGCAAAATACTACAGTTAAATCAAATATTAAAAAAAAAAAAAAAAAAAAATTGCCGGAAGTATTCAGCAGGTTACACAATATCTGTAATGGAAGTTGTCTTTGACTATGCTCTTCCATCAACATTACTGGGTGATACTTTAAATTGGTGGTCTGTGGCTATAAAACCTTGTCTTCATTCTGAACCAAAACATTGATATTCAGTTTAAGAACAAAATTTCCATAGTGGTTGTTATGGAAATACTCGGCGGGTCTGGTATCATCTTTGGAGTGAGAAACCAAACTACTGTATCTGGTTGTATTCTTCCATCAGTGTCCCGAGTTCACAACTCCAAATTCATTCTGATTTTCTGCCTACAGAGGCTGATCATTGAGTATTTCTAGCATTCTCTGGTAGTGGTAGACTGTTGCTTCTGCTATCCTGCTGCTTTAGAGGAAAAAATTCTGACTTTGCACTCCCACTTCTATTTGAAGTTTGGCGTAGAATGTGGCCTTGCAATGCATCCTTATTTGCAATGAAAATGTTGTGCATCGTTGGATGTGCACATGTATTCTACCGGTAACTAATATTAAAAATACTATTGCTAAGTTCTTTGATTCATTGACCCTGGTAATCCATTTTACTTCACTATATTGCAATGCAGGTCTAACAAATTTAGTGCCAGGTCACTGAAATTGGGTTTGAGAACTTTCTTTCATTAAGGAAAAGGCTTTAAACATTTCATATTAAAAGCATTTCTCATAACATTTCCATCCACATCTAAGCATTGGGATAATGGTAAATAACTAGTGTTCATGTCTGGTGTTTTAGCCTGATTAACACAATGGAGATTCTGGTGTTCTACAATGTTCTTTAAATACAGACATTCAGACAGTTTTCAGTTTCTTCGGTATCCTGTTTTTTTTTTTTTTTTTTTTGATTCAGGTTTTCTTTTATTTGCTAATTATTCCTCTTAAATTCTTGCTATCTGATGTGATTTAATTGATTTTGCTTCTAATTTGGTCACTGTTTTGCAAAATACCACTCTCCTGTAAAAGTTGTGAAGTAACTCAAAGCATGATTTTGGCATGCCTGCTTTGAATTTATTAGAGTGGAAGCCAATTTTATAGCTTTGTGCTTGTAACTAAAAACTTTCTCCAGCAGTAATTTTAAGTCAAGTTCATGTAAGAAACTAAACTTTTGTCTCCATTGTCCTTGTTTAACATCTAATTGTTGTCCTTTTGTTTAAATACAGTTTTGACTCATCATTAATTACAAAACTTGTGTGCCTAAGTCATTTTTACTAATGAAAAATGATGCTTATTCCAGTTTTTCCTGCATTGTCTTGGCTTATCTTAGTTCCTTTGGCAACCATCAACATTAGAATGGGATATAGAAATGCTAAACTGATATTTGGCAAATAAAGAATTGTAGTATTCTGGGTATATTTCAAATTAAAATCACAACTGTGGCTATTATGAAGTTAAAAGAATATTTAAACAGTTTAAATATAGTTTATTCAATTTGTATTGTATTAAAAAACAGCTTTCTTTCTGAAATCCTGCCTCAAGCATCATTGGTAACATGAAAAAGAACTGATCGTAGTTTTTCCAATTTGAGTATATCTTGCCCTTCTGATTGTGCCATTTGTATCAGTTGACTTTTTGTTTACAGTTTGAGTTCGTAATAAGTCAATCTGCAGCTTATGTCTGTTTAGCCATGAAACATTCTGTGCATTATTATAAACCTATGATAAGTTAATCTTTAAATTTGAGGCTTTCTACTTACTGTGTAGCTATATCAATTTTGCTTTCTGCTTTCTTGCATTTCTTTTCCTCCCATTGATCTGAACTGCTAGGAGTTTGAATACTGTTTTAATTATCAGAATTGGTATTTTCTAAGTCAGAATTGTTTTCCTTACCTGACTGCTCAGTTTTAAGGAGATTGAAGTTGCATATTCTGTTAACAAAGCCATGCAGCTGACTGAGGAAGATAAAAACTGTTAATGTTTGAATGAAAGGTTGTAGTTGAAGTGTTTTAAAAGAGAAAACTTTGTTGCGTAACAGAAGAACTGACAATTTAATAAAAATGGAAATGAAGAAGCTGAAGAGAGAATTGGTGCATTGAAACCTGTTACTGTAGCGGAAGTTGCATTGACTACTGTGAAACCGCAAGCAAAATTTTAAAGGCAAATAAGTCTCCTTTTTATTGGGTTAATGAACATAAATCAAATGTACTTCTGTATCATGCAATCCTTGGGATGAACTCTTGTAAATATAAGTCACACTAAAATCTATTTTTAGGTCTTGTGTTTTAAATTTGCGTTGAACAGATGACGAGTGCCAATTTTGAAAAAAAATAAAGATCTACCACACCTATGAAGTCTTTGTTGCTATATGTAAATGACTATATACCATGGGATGACTTTTGAAATTTATTTTTATTTAATATGGTCATTGCTTCTCATACTTGGTAGTGGGAAAACTGAACAAGATCTTTAAATGGGTCATTGGAACTGAACCTGAAGGAATCAACATGCACGTATGTAATAAAGCATAGGTTTTAAAGCTCGAATGCTTTTGCCTGAAGACCTGCAAAAAATGTAAATATTTTCTGTAGAGAGTTAGTATAATACTATTTTTGTCACTTTCCAGTGATTAACCAGCAAGTGTATAGTATCTGGTTCCCTCTGAATAGATGCTTTCAGAAGTTAAGATGGGACATTCCAGGAATGTCAGTTTGTTTTTGAGGGAATCTAACATTTTGAGTAGAAACTCTAGAATCTAGTTTCCACCCTGGCTTGGGGAGTGAGATCAGCTAGCCTCACAGGTGAGGGATTAAACTTTAGAGATGTAGCAAATGGAAAATTCCAATGTACAACATCACTTTAAAAAAGGAATATGAATGATTTGCTTAAAAGAAGAATAAAATTACTAATGTATAAAACCAAAACTGTATGCAGTGTGTTGTTGGAACTGTAACTCGCATCCTTAGTTTCTCCCTGTTGAAGGCATTAATGCTTCACAGAAGACCTGGCCTGTTTCACCATTTCATTCACTTAGTGTAGCTTGAATAAAAAAGAGCATAAGGATAGTGTTAGAGTAAGTAAAAGACTGCCAGTCATTTCATACACTTTTGAAGGACCAATTAAGGTAACATTTAATAATAAGAGCCAATGTGGTGTTTTTTTTTTCAAAATAAAGGAATTACATTTCTTGTATTCCAACCTGTTATCAGAAGAGCATTGAGAAAGGACGCAAGTGACTTATATTTCACAATCTTGGAGTGTGATGATTAGCAGTACTAATTAGCCAATAATTCCCCAAACTTCCTTAGCATATTAAGTTGTAACAATGAGTTAGATAGAATATTAAATATATTTGCCAAAAAAAAACAAGTTTGTGATCAACTCACTGTATAGCTACAATATTAAAGCTTGTGAAATAAATGCTAGTGAAACCAAAAAAATCTATTTTCAAAGCCAGCTTGCATTTAATCAGATTATTCCAGAAAATTGCACACATTGAGGAAAAATCATTGAATATGATAGAATCCATGGGAAAGATAATCAGTAAAACAGTGCAAGGTTTGAGAAGCTAAAAATATGGGCACATTGGTGGAATATGTAACAGGGATGAATGGGAAGTAAAAAAGATTGGAATAAATGGATAGTTTTTGGGTTGTATGTGTCATGATCTGTATTGATCTTTCTTCTCCATTTGAATAAGTTGCTTGAATATAGGCAGAGGGATTATAATTGCTGAATTCCAAAATTAAGGATAATGGCAAACAAGACTGCAGAAAGACCACCCTGCTTAAGGAAATATGCAAATATGTGACCAGTGTACCCAGTATACATAAATGTGAAAGTTATCTATTAACTACTCTTTCCTCCACATAAATGCATTCTAATCATTTTAATCTTTGTTTTCTTAAACTAAAGAAAGAGATCTACTGATTCAAAATCGTTGTTTCTACCGTAACTTAAACCAAGTCTTAACCATCCCTGTGCTTATTGGCAACACCCAGAATTGGAAAATTCCGTTTGTGTTGTGAGCTCTTTCGGGTGACTTTCCTTCCCTCCTCCAGCCCTAGTACCTTTTTGAGAGCTTGGTGCTCCTCCAATTCTGGCCTCTAGTGCATCAGCATTTTTCTTCCTCAAATAATATTGTTACTTTTACCTTGTGATGCATAAGTGTCTAAACTGTGGAAGATCCTGCAGAAGTTTCTTTCGTCCTTTTTGCTCCTGTCGTAGCTCTTTGACTTAGTCAAATTCTGTCACGCAACAGGCATAAAGATCCTTTTTTAAATGCAAGTTGTTAGTACAAGTTTTTAAAGGATTTGTAGGTAGAAATGGAATTGAGTGTTTAAACATAGGAAAGTTTATCCTTTTAAAAACAAGGGAATAAATTTGCAGAGGATGTCATTTTTTAATGTGGTTTGGGTAATTAACTGGAATAAAGTATTCATAATAATGAAGGGATGAGAAAGTACAGTAGTTCTGGATGAATGGGGCTGAAGTTGAATGATTTTCACTGGAGAATCAGTAATGAAGGCACGCATTTTGGAATACAATACTGAAATGTTAAGAACAATATTTTAATAGCCCTCTGGCTTCCTGTGATTGTTTGTTTTACTTCTTGGTACCAGTTATGCCAGAAAGCAGCCATAGGTCTGACATCTGTGGGTTCAAGTCATGCTGCCCTGTCAGAGCAGACATCTCTTTTAATGAGGCCTTAAATCTAAGCCACTTCTGCTCCCTTTGGATGCAAAGGATCCTAATGCTGCCATTTAGAAGATTTAAGTGCGTTCTCTCCAATCCTCTAATCAAAAATCCCTCCATCAATGTCACAACAGATGAATTGATCATTATAACATTGCTTTTTGTGGCAGTGTGTCATATGCAAGTTAGCTGTCACATTTCTTGCATTACAATTATATTGTAACAGCACTGAGCACCAAATGTCTCAACACTTTACAAAGGTGCCATATAAATGCAATCGTTTCTACCTCTTGTTCTTTAGCCATGGAGATGTTGGTGCAATAAATCTCCTTACAAGTGTACTTTCAGCAGTTAGCTGGAAAATCTGGCTCAATGTTTTTCCCCACTACTTAACTGGTTCTAAGGTTAACTGAGATTCATCTGCCTGACCTGCAGTAAGTCAATAACATCAGAAAATGAATCCAGGATCTTTCTGAATTAAGTGGCTCAACTAATGAGAAATGTGCTGCCCCCTTTTTTGTGTTAAATGTCATTTTCTTTTTCGTCAACCGTTAGCCATCTTTCATGAGAACCATTGGTCACATTTTAAAACCATAATACATTTAGAATGTCATTTCAAATAACATTTTAATTGCAACTGCTAGTAGCATTTCATCAGTGAGCATCCTTACCAATGGTGACCTAATTTAATATTTTTTTCCATCCACAGATATTTCAGAAATTAATATCGGAAAACATAATGATTCCAATCAAGCTCACTTGGTTCCATGTAGCATACACAAAATTTACATCCACTTACAGAAGGGAATTCAATGTTGTGCGCACAAATCCTCTTGAAAGCAAACCATTTAGCAAAATCATGCAAACAAGTAATAATAGTTGTTTCTTGAAATGTAATGGTAATCCCAATTAAGTGCAAATATTCTGGAGTGTTCTAAATCTCGTGCTGTTCATTCAAAGCAGTCGGTTCTGGTTTCATAATTTGGGTGCATTTTGTTTCTATTCACTTTGGCAACATGTAAAATGTATTTACGCTGTTGAATCCATTGCTGTCAATGGTAACTAATAGAAAACAGATTTTAGATGCTTTTAGACCCTTAGATGGGCGAACTACAATCCTAATTCTCAATTCTGTGCTTCTGCAAAACTGGTCTAACAAACTAATTTCATAAGTATTGATCAGGAAATGTGAGATATTATTAAAGACACCAACCTAATTTGTGGCATTTACTGATTTAGCATTTTGCAGTCCTTCAGAAAGTGAGGCAACAGTATCTTTTGAGTTGTTAGGTTACAGTGTATGCAATCAGGGCACCTTTAGAGACTCTGCTGATAGGTTTTTCTCCCGCCAAAACATGTTAATTTGGCAAATTCAACCATAAGTATTTACACTTGCAAAAATACACAGTTTTGATGTTTATAACATTGCTGGATTACTGGTCTAGTCTGTGAGTCTAATGCTTTAACAAAGCCATTAGACCAAATTGAAATATTTTTATCTTGTAATCTAAAATTTTAATCTTAAACGTATGAATGTAGAACAGTAAAATGACATGCTGACACTGCTATGAACAGAAGCAGTGGTCGTAGTTCCAAAGTGGTAATGCAACTGAGGACTATGTAATAAACCTGAACCATATAACCAAATTGAGAAGTGGATGTGCAGGATAGTACCAGTAATTATGATTTTAATAGATTATTTAAAAGTTGTTTCCTGAAAGGCAGCTTAATTTCATGACCTGTTCATTTTTGCCCTAAAGTTTTGATTAAAAAATTGTTACTTTACCTAGCTCAGTTAAAACTTTCTTTGTAGTCACTTTTTATCTGCACCTTTTCTCTGATTATGACAGGATGTGCAGCAGATTAAGTTAAATTATTTGGATGTTAGCAAATTGTGTTGCTGCACAAGATAGCTGGAAATATGTAGTTGTTTGCCTTTTTGAGTTAAGGGTTTTCAAAATGGATGAATACAAAAGGATAAAAATGATTTTTTCAGTTGAAACAAATATTAATGAAATATCATTTGTAATTGCATATTTGTTGGTGCACCAAGATCAGACATTAGCATAAGTATGCTATCCAGAAAATAAATCTAAACTGTATTGATTTCTCTACTTTTTTTGGAACAACGTAAGCAGGTTTGTTGTGTAAAGATGACTGTGATTCTTTGAAGAATTAACACGAGCTTAAGATGCTCTTAAAACCAGGAATGTGAAGTGTGTCATTCTTGATATACATCCTAGTCCAATTTAATATCATCTCTCTTGTCCTATGAAATATTAATACAAAACATCGAACTGTCCATTGATTCGGTCAGAGTTCCTATATCTTCACTTCAGAAATTCTTTTTCAATTTGGAAGCCAGAAAAAGTGTGAAAAGTTAGCACTCTGAGGAGAACAGCACTTTACTAGAAAAGAGGGTGGAATTTTGAGCCATTATTATTGACACCCCATTAATGCAGTTACTGACCCATCTTACATGGGAATAACACCGCTTTGTTGATCATGCTCAGACCTTTCTCTCCTTGTTGGTACATAAAGGGATGGCCTTGTCACTTGAGTTAAGGAAGCTTGAAGTATTGCAGAAATTTGTGCTTCTGATCAAAGAAGATCTATTTAACATGTTTTCCCAAAAAAAAATCCATGATTATGGATTTTTTGGCTGAAGGGCAGGGAGTAGAATTTCAGCATTCGGATTGTTCAGTCTGCAGGATAATGTGGTTTTGCACTAGGTCTGACTTGCTGTTTTTCCACGGAGCTAAATACTTCCAAATTAGGGCAAGAGCTGTTGTCATATTCAAAAATTATAGCACGTGTTATTTCTTTGTTTAAAAAGTATTGGAGAGAAGTTTTTAAGAAGCATCTTTCATTGAAATATTAGAGCTTTTCTATTTACCTCTTGCTTAGATTGCTAAACAAATGGATCAAAAGAGACTATCCTGTAAGCTTTAATTTAGCTGAAATAATTTGTGATCAATAAAAAAAATTTCTCAACTGCAGCATTTTTGGGACTTGCTTATGAAATGAACTTTATTGAAATGCATAGGACATTCTACCTCATGCAGGGACACTACAATAGGAGCAAAGCTCCTCACAATCTGATATGACTAAAAGAGCATTGACGTTAGATCTTTTGGACTGTTTCTGCTATTTCCTTTGTTATGGCACATGGAAAATGTTATCACCCCTCTCTGGAAGAATGACTGACTGTGAAACCACATTCTGAAATTTGGAAACCTGGAGTTCAGTAACCTAACAGAATTGTTACAGGGGCTGGGGATTCTATATGAATAGTACTGGGTCAAATCGGGGATACAATGAAAGAAGTGAGATTCCATTTATCTTCGGTCTTCATCCTCTTGGTTATAGTAGTATTTTTTAGTTTTTAAGAAACTAGAAACAGGACTACAATTTCTGATAGGTTTTGTACTGAGTACTTAAGTATTTAGTGAAAGGCTCCCTGCCTCGTACTAAAGCATGAAAACACAAAATTCTAACAAGTTCCTTGAACATGAACCTTATTTTTGAACATATGTATAAATTGTATCCTGAATGTGGTAGTTCTTGTTTACTTTTGTACCCGTCCAGTGTTATGCCTGTGCTGGTTTTCTGAAAATGCATGCACTTAATTTAATCCAATGTTCTTTCTCTATATCCTTTTTAAATTGTCCAGTTGTTTAAAATATTTATTTTTTTAAAAGAACAATCTCCTTTTGATTTCTGTCTGATCTCCCATTTCATGTTCTAACAACAAACAAATTACTTCTTTTTAATAATCATTGAGCATAAATCCAAGATAAATTCACTGAACAATGCAAGTAGGACTTCTCCACTCCACACCCGTCTAGCTTAACAATCTTTATTCCATTACTGTAAACACTTATATTAAATTGGCACTTAACCTTGTTAATTACTTAAGCAGTTTTATTATTCTGTAAGTGCTGTTAATGTGCGCTTGCAAAACTGCGCGTTGTTAGAATTATACTATAATAAATCATAACTTGAGCTATTTTGATTATTTGATGAAACAATATTCCTGCACAAATTTACAGAAAAATAAATACAATTCATGCTCACACTTGATGCTTAAAAATTGCAAGCTTTGTATTTCTTGTTTCATCTCATGGGACCAAGTATGTTGCAGCTCAGATCACTTCTAGCATAGTTCTTGATCTTTCTAACATGCAATTTTTGTAAGTTTCATCCCAAAATTTTGTATGACCTAAAAACTATACATCATAACAGATCCCTGATGCAATTAATCTTTGTATATTGGCCTCCCACAGAAAATTGACAGATGTGATCAATTTCAAATATACTTTTTTTTTGTAATGGTCCTTACACTTGCATTAAATAATTGAACTTGTGTCATAGTATCTCAGACTTTCTGCAATTCAATCTGGTCTTCATGTGGTTTATAGTAACTTTATTATAGTTTGCAAGGTGGTATTGCTTCATATGTTTGATATTTCTAACTTTTTCAAAAAAACAAAGAGGTTATTTGTTTCAGTATTGGAGGCGTAAGCTTGCTGTATATGGTGTTTAATCAACTGAGAAGCCATGTCGGAATAAAATAAAAGAAATGTTTGGGTTAAAATTTGCCCAACTGCATGGAACGATATGTAGTTGGTGCACTTTGTTGCTTTTGTTTCACTCGACACCTATGCCCACTAAAAATCTGTACTAGATTTGGTTTTATGAGCAGTTAGACTTCAATAAAAAGTGCACAAATAATGTTAAAGACTTGAAACAAACATGAGAAATAAATTGAAATTCCATTCTTTGAGGATAAGCTGATATAATAGTGAGAGCCCATCTTTCCTGTAAGTACAGTATCATCTTCAGTTAAATTAGTTCACAATCTGACTCCTGTTGTTTACTATGTTCCAGGTCCTAAAATGTTTTATCCATTTGGTGTTCTGTCCCTCTGTGTATTTTGCTCCTTATTTCATTTTTTTAATACAACAAGTATTCCATTTCACATTGTTTTCAACATAACCACATTAAAGTCTATTTCATAATTTGTTTTGCATGGTATTCTTTCTTATCTTTAAGGTGTTTATAAATCATGCAAATGTTTCTATTATGAATATTTAGAACAGCATGAACTTTTTTTAACCAAAGCCAATATTATGCTGTTGCTATAAATATTACATGAGCACAAAATTTGTGATGTTTTAGCATGAAGATTACTCTGTGGTTTGAGTAAACTGTAAAAAAATTGTCACAATTGTAACAGTAAGTATTTTGAAACCACTCCATGGCCTTGACAATCCTATCTCTACAACTTCCTCCAACCTTTTATTTTGCTCCCTTGTGCAGTGTCCTAGTTCTGATTTTTTTTCTCTCTCTGTGCTCCCACACTGTTCACCCCTTGCTCTCGTGTTCTGCTGCTTTCACTCAGCCCATGGTGAAAGTACCTTGGTCCATATTTCTTCAATTCCACTTCTGCCTTTGTGGCCCTTCTTAAGACTGATCTTGTAGCCAGACTTTCCAATTATTATCAAATATAATGTGCAAAGAGAAGTTTCTATTAAAGCTATATGTAGAGATCAACAATGGGGTACAAAATATAGTTTTGCTTCAAACAGCCTTCAAAAGGATGATTATATAAAAACTAAAATACTGAAGATCATGAAAATTTAACATAAAAACAGGTTGCTCAAAATAATCAGCAGGTTTGCAAGATCTGTGGAAGGAACGATTTAACATGTCTGTTTAATGGATCCTTCATCAGAACTAATGAATAATTCTTCAACCAAAAGGTAATCTTTTGTTTTGCATTGATGCTACCTGACCTGCTGAGTATTTCCAGCATTTTCTGCTTTTATTTGAAGTGAAAGTACCTTTTTTAAAAAATTGGGGTTTATTTGTAATTTACTCACCACAAAATGTAATCTTCTGGTCTGACTCTACAAAATAAAAATAAACTCTTTTTGGTCCATAATTTGTCTTCAGTTTATCTATTGTAATTTTCCTATGGGAGAACTAAATTAAAATGTTTACACGAGATATATGACTAATTTTACATATTTTTGAGCTGGATTTGTGTATCATCCTGATCTCTCAGTTCAAATTTACTGTGTTGTACAGTACAAAGACTGTTACTTGTATCACAATCTAATTTCACATTGTTATTGCACTCAGTTGAACTTAAACTTTATTTCAGTTGGCTAAACAACCTTAAACATTTGCTAAATGTAGTTTCTGTCAGTTGTACTCGTATGCCAAGCAAGATATCATTATAGTTGACAGTTTGTTTGCCCATCTGTTTAAACTAGGTGGCGAGGCATTATACCAGTTGGGAAACGTATACCAAGAACTAGATTTGTTGCTTTCAAAGTTCCTTTGAAAGGGGTAAGAATATTACTCTTTTTGTGTATTTTAAGTATTTAATAATGGCTTTAAAGTAAAATAATGAGTTTTTTTCCTTTTTCATCCCCTTCAAATAAAATTCATTCTATCTAATTGGTCCCAGAATATTATTGTGATGAAATGGTGTATCAATGAGAAAACGTGACCTCCAGATCAACTTTTTGAAATTTCCACCCCAGTTTGCTCTTAACAATCAGCAAAATGGTGGGAGGTGTCATCGATAGTACCATCAATTTACTCAATTACACTTAACAATAACCTGCTCTCTGTTACTCAATTTGGCTTTTGCTAGGCACACTCAGTTCCCAATCTCATTACAGCCTTAATCCAATCAATGACAAAGAGCTTAACTTTTGAGGGTCATCAGCAACAAGGCAGCATTTGACAGAGTGTGACATCAAGGAGTCCTTGCAAATCTGGATTTATTGGGATTGGGGAAAACCTCTCCCTGTTGGAAGTGATACCTAGCGCAAAGGAATATTGTTGTGTTTGTTAAAAGTCAATTGCTCTAGCCACAGAACTTCACTACAGGAGTTCCTCAGGTCAAGTCTTAGCAGCTTCATCAATGACTGTCCCTTCATAATACCAGAGGTAGAGCTGGTCACTGATCTGTACAAAATGTTCAGTACCATTTGCAGCATCTCAGATGCTGAAGTAGTCCATCTCGAATGCAGGTTTGGCCTGCAATATGGTAGGTAACAGTTGTGCTAAACAAGTACTGGCGAATGACCATCTTCAACTGTGGACAATCCAATCTCCTCTTGACGTTCAGTGGCATTACTGATGCTGAATCTCTCACTATCAACATCCTTGAGATTCTCATTGACGCAAAACTGAACTGATCCAGCCTCCAGCCATATAAATACTGTGGCCACAATCGCAGTTCAGAGTTTGCGATTCTGCAACAAATAATTTGCCTCATGATTCCTCAAAACTTGTCCATAATCTACAAGGCACAAATCAGGAGCGTCATGGAGTAGAGTTTCAGGAGTGAGTTTTTCTTTGCAAAGGTTTTTTTAAACTGATACGGCAATGCTTATATCATCTGTAGCATCAGAAACTAGGTGTGGATATTGTGACATTGAAGAATCCAACCTCGTGAGCATGTGCCTTAAAGATATCATGATAGTGAGACACAATAATCTAACAAATTCCACTTGTTTACATTTATTGTGGCTCCAACAGCACCCAAAAAAACTTGACATTATCCAGGACAAAGCAGCCTACGTGATTGACACTCCATTTAATAACTTCAGATTTTAATCCCTCATCCACCAACACATCGCAGCAGCATTGTGTATTGCCTTGAAGATGTGCTGCAAAACTCACTAAGCTCCTGAGACAGCACCCTCCTTGGAAAGACAAGGGTAGTATACAGATGGGAATGCCATTGCTTGCAAGTTCCCTTCCAAGCCAAATAGCGTCCTGGCTTGAAACTGATTTTTCCATCTGTCACTGGTCAAAATCCTGGAATTTCCTCTTGAACAGCACTCAGTATACCTACACCACATGGACTTCAGTGGTTCAAGAAGGCAGTTCACCATCACCTTCTCAAGGACAGTTGGGAATTAGCAGTAAATGCTGGTTTAGTCAGTGGCATCCACATCGCATGATTGATTGATTGTTTTTGAAAAAAAAAACATTGGTACATGTCATTAAAATCTGGTTCACTGATGCCTCTTTAGAAGAGAAGTCTGCTCCCCTTACCTGGTCTAGCCTACGTGCGGCTCCAGACCCCCAGCAACATGGTTGATCTCAGAAATACCTAGTCCTCTGAAATGACTTGGTTCTTTCAAACCACTACAAAGTATCTGTTTTCTGTGTTTCAGCTGATTTTTATTTTGTGCTAATAACACCTGATTTTATGTCATATTTTAATAAAAAATCTCTCATCCAAGGACAGTTTTCTTTGTCTGCTTGTCTATTAGTAATAACATTTTCTTATCCATTCCTCTGGACTTATTATCTTCAGTTGAAATTTTCTGTTGTTGTTGTTGTTGTTTTCTTGTTTCCTTTTTTTTACATACATGGAACCTACTTATGGTTCTTGTTTGCTAATCAGTCTTCTACTTTGTTTACCTCCCTGGCCCAGTTCACTTCCCAGACTCGAACCCTCCTTCCTTGTTGAAGAAAATACGTCTGATTCTCAATACAAGCCAAAACTTAATTATGGACATTTATTATATTTTCTTTTTGCAGGCTATAAGCCAAAGGCTTACAGCTAATCAAAAGTTTTCTCCAAAAGACCTAATAGCCAAGATCAAAGAACAGAATGAGGAACTTGGATTAATTATTGACTTGACGTATACGACTCGCTATTACACTGAGAAGGTATAAAATAAACATAATTAAGCATGAAACATAATTATGGCCTTCAGTGAAATTGAATGGTCAGTTTACATGTTTGTATATATTCTTCTCTGGTAAAGGATTTGCCCAAAAGTGTACAATATCAAAAACTCTACACTGTTGGACATGAAGTGCCAGACGATGCTACCATTCTGCAGTTTAAACGGAGAGTCAGGAAGTTCTTGTGGGAAAATGCAGATAATGGTAAGTATTCACAGTTATTATCATCAATTTGAATGCCATTTAAATGGTATAGTTCTTTAATGTCTGAGGGAAAATACTGAACTGATGCATTCGAAGAATTGGGAATAATTTTAACCTGGAGGAACAGTTGAGGGAGGTTATGTTGGGCACAAATGTGAGTACATTAAGCAGCCTACTCTAACCATCTAGAAAATAGGAGACAGTCAGAACTGCAGCTGCTGGAAGCTAGAGTAACTAAATGTGGAGCTGGAAAAGTACAGCAGATCACAGCATCTGAGGAGCAGGAAAGTCAATGGTTAAGTGCAGTATGGTTTTCAGCAACTTGAGAGTCAGTAATCTAGGTGGGTTGCTTGTTAACGTAAAAACCAGAAAAAAAAACTGGATGCTGTAGATCAGGAACAAAAACAAATTGCTGGAAAAGCTCAGCAGGTCTGGCAGCATCTGTGAAGAGAAATCGGAGTTAACACTTTGGGTCCGGTGACCTTTCCTCAGAAACATTAACTCTGATTTCTCTTCACGGGTGCTGCCAGACCTGCTGAGCTTTTCCAGCAACTTCTGTTTTTGTTGCTTGTTTAACATGGTTATCATTCAGTTGGAGGGATACTGCAAGCATTCTGTCATGTTGAACCAATGGATTTTTGGGATGATGGAAGTCTCCATTGAAAGCAAAGTAATAATACAACAGGCAATGCAGGAGCTAATAGTAATTCCTAGAAATACAGCAATAACTCTGTACTAAAATCTGCTTTCTATGCTACTGTTAGGGGAAGGATCTGTTCACAGTATTTATGCTGAGTGCTTTTTTCACACTTCACTGGTTTTGTGAACCACAGCAGAATGAGTGACACTTTTTTGCTACTTTTAGATTAAATCTCTGGAGGAGCAACGGGTTGAACAAGCGACAGCATGAGTAGCTGCAGCCTGCTATTTAACGAGCTGCAGTTAGACAGCAGTAGCAGAATAAAGGTGGAAGCTAAGCTTTCTTGACACGTCACAAGGCTGTTGTATCATAACACATGAATTGTTATGTCAGATGTTGGTAGGCATCTGCAACTGTCGTGTGCTGTCCTAGATTTGGAACCAGTCAAAATGACCACTGGCTTCAAATTTGTTATGCCTTCAGAATTTTCCGGGAATGGACCACAAGTACATAAGATGTATCAAGATCAGCAATTATGTGAACTTTTCCTGCAGTGTTACCAATTGGAATGTTTGGGTCCTCCAATTTGTAGCTCTGACTGGTTTCCCTTTAGGTACAGCGCATCGTTGTGCGTACTTGGCAATTTGTGTATCCACTATAATCCAGAAGGAGTACTCATAATCTCCCAAAAGTTTAGGATAATGGGGAAATAATCTAAAAATTAGAGCCAGATCTTACAGGAATGAAATTAGAAAGCGCATCTACACAATGTTTGGTTCCACAAATTGATAGATCAGATTATAAATCTTTGATATTTATGCATTTTTGTTATCCAAAGGAAGGGTTATGAGAAGATGGGTACAGGGAATGACATTTGCAGATCAGCTATGATCCTACTGAATGACAGATCAAGCTTAACAGGCTGAATAGCCTATTCGTATTGTGGTCAATCCATCAATGTGCAGCTATTATGCATTCCCAAAAGGATACATCTGCAACATGTGTACGGTTGCAATTATATCTTTGTCCTGTGGTAGCCCAAATTCCCTACCCTCCAGAGCTCGAGTGGAAGCTGCTAGAATGTAAGTGTAACAGGACCTCCAGCAAGTCGCAGTGGTGAAGTAAAGCAGTTGGAACAGCTGAGTGGACTCTTCTCTTTCCATCGACCCTCTCTTCCTGAAAAGACATTTTCTTTGCCTAGAGAAGTTAACACAAATAGTCATTTCATGCAAATTGAGTATAAAGTTTGTTTATCCTTAATTTCCCATTTGTATTTGTAATAACCTGATGCAATAGAATACAGTATTCTTTCTTCACAATCCTTGGGCCATTGGTGTAGTCAAATCTCATGTTATATTTCTGGCATTGTTGCCAAGGTTCCATTGCAAATGTATCAAATGGTGGATGAGGTTGAAAGGCACTAGGCCAAGATTGAACAGATGTACAGGAGTTGAAACTGCCACAGTCTATAAGAGAGGCTGAGGCTGCTCTAGGATCATTGGTGACTTGGGTGTTGTAAGAGGGAATTCAACTTTAGGCCAAATCCAGGCAGAGGCTCAGCTCACCTGTATGTGTTCCCTTGACGCTACAGTCGAAGGAAGCAATACTCCAGGTCGCGCACATTTTTTTTGGCCAGTCAGTAGAAAGCAGGGGAAGACCAGACATACCCAGTTGACTTGCCAATTGCAAGATGGCGGCAAAGTGGGTTGCTCCTAATGGATCTCTTCTGCTCCAACTGCTCTTTTTTTGCCTCCTTTCTTCCTTTTCCGTCTTTTGGTCTCCTTTTTCTCTCTTCTCTTTTCTTCTTATTATCTTCCCTCGGCATTGGAGCTGGCAGCAAATCCCCAGAGTAGTGAGCCCTACAGCAGCACGTGGGGAAGCAGCCCCGGAGCATCGCTCAGGCACGGAGTCCCGGGGACCGGCGGCGAGAGTGGGAGCAGGCAGCCCGAGCGTGATGGAGGGGCTGAGGTACAAATCCTGGTACAGCACGACTTACCCGGTTGCTGCTGAGTGTCGATGAGGAGTGGACTATAGGCTAGAGCGAAATGAGACAATTGCTGGACTTGAGCCTAGTGCCACATGCTGAGCTGCTGTTATCAGACTGTAAGACCTTTCACTATGTGGTAATTGTATATGTAAGTAAAGCTTATGCTTTTCTTTAATCCTGTTTGTATAAGAACAATTTTTTATTTTACTCTAAGATTTGTACCTAGGTACTTGTACCTAAGATGGTGCCATTAAAAAGCAGCCATTGTAAAAACTTTTCCCTGTACTCCTAGACCTCTGTAGTACAAGTGACAATAAAATATATTCTTTTCTAATTGACCAGCTGTTTATTGCAACTGGGGTCTCAACGTGAGTGAGCAGGCGGTATTTGTGATGGAACATCTGTGCAGGAAAGCTCATCAGGAAATACTACGAAGAGGTACTGACTGAAGAGAAGGATCTGGTTTCTGTTTTTGGGGTTGGAGAGTTTGTTCAATGGTATCGTCCTGGATCCCTCCTTCCAATCTACCAGAGACAGGATACTGAAGGACTGCCTAGCAAAAATAGTGAGATTTAAATGTCAGAGTTGAGGTTTGATAGTGACAAAACTACATTATCTTAAGTTTTTGACATGTGGGGTCACATCATCCAAATCATGGGGAAAGATTGAACTCTTAGGACCAGGAAAGGGACTATCGTCAAGATGTGACTGTTGGCATCATTGTAAATCTTCTGCCGAAGAGGCAGGCAGAAAAGATCCCGACACAGCATGCGCAGACCTAGTCCTTGCTAAAAGTGTTGGAATTGAGGTGGGGCTTGGCATTTTAAACAAGACTGCCCTCAACAATATGGCCACCAGTGCTGTCAGGGAAAATAGCCAACTTGGCTACTTTCAAACATCTGCCAACTTGAGAGCAATAGGGACCCAGTGGGCTGCTGAACACAAGTTTTAATCTAGACAGTTGGTCAGCTCAGTTGGCTGGATGTCTGGTTTGCAAGGCAGAATGATTCCAACAACTTGGGTTCAATTCCCATACCAGCTGAGGTTAGCATGAAAGGACCCTCCATCTCAACTTCTTCCCCGGAGACAAGTTAACGGTCAGGATAAACCATTACCAGTCATCTCTCTGGTTTTTAATGAAAAACCAGCCCTATAGTCAAGTAGGAGTATGGTGACTTTACCTTTACTAGCAGATCAGGGAAAAGTAGTATAAATACTGATGCCCTTAGTTAGATGACTGACCATGAGAGAAAACTCAGCCCTGCCTAGTAGGAGGGATTGTGTCTGCTGCTGTGCCTATGCCTCAAGTCGAAAGCTGCAATCAACCACAATTCCCTATGACAATTGGATTAAGATTCAGCAGTGCGTCACCAATGTGCTTATGAGTGAGATCCAAATGCGGTCCAGATGGGTAGAGCCTGGAGTGGCCAACCTTTGCTATTTAGCTAAAAAGAGAACTTCTGACAGCTTCAGCTGACCTGTATGGGCTTCTGCAGATTGCACCATTACTGGAAGGCCTAACATCTGCCAATCCAGAGTCTAAACCGGCACACAAACTGAGGTGCTGTAATGAGATCGGTGAGCAGGGTAGAGACCTCTAGTTAACGACAGAGAAGTTAAGCAACTCTTCCTTCACAATAGCCTCAAGTATCAAGTGTTGGTGGCAGTTCATGATCAAACAAGACACCAAGCAACAGAAAAGACAACTGCCCTGACCAGGTTGGCTTTAGATATTACTTTCAGAATTGAGATGTGCAATCTTTATCAAAGCAGGAAAGCAATCTCACCCCAGCATGTGATTCCTGGTTTCCAAGAGACCTCTAGAGGTATTTGCACAGGTTTATGGTCCTTGACCCTAGTAGGAATGGGGCTGAGCATGTTCTTGTACTCTCAGATGTCTTCACAGGCCGTTCCCATTTATGATCAAAGGGTCTCAACTGTAGCCAAAGTGCAAGTGCTCGATTTTTTTGGTTTGTTCATTTCGGTGTTCCATGTCAGATTCACAGTAATCAGGGGTGCAACTTCAAGAGCAAGATCTGGCAGGAGCTTTGCAAGGTCTATGGCATTGCCAACAGCCCCACCACCCCCATCATCCACATGATAATGAACATTGTGAATGACTCAACCTAATACATGCATGACAATTTGAGCACCTTGCCTCAGAGTAAAGAGAAGTGGCCTGAGTAGTATCTTTTATTTTGTAGCTAGTTTATACTGAATTGTACCCAGCCCTCTTCCACAGGCTATTCTCCGCAACATTTCCTATTTGGATGAGACCCAGTCTGTTATGTGGACCATCTCCTTTGGGCTGACAGCACTTGATGGGGATGGCTAGGTCAATGAGTGGATAGCTAACAGTCTCTAGGCTGGTGCAGATGTTTGAGATGACATCCAAGAAGACCGAAGTGCTGAAAAGAAAAACCCTAATCAATCGTAAGTCTGACCTTCAATTCTATACGAAGGTGTTCCTCTAAAAAATGAATATTTGGGGTCAGAATAAGAGAGATGATGTTTGGGTCTCTGAATCCCACAGAGTCATCAAGTGACAACCTCTGGGACCAGGAGTCTGTTGGATGATGTAGAGGGAAGCAGCTTGCTTGTGTTGCATAATGTGAAGTGTTGGTGCTTTGGTAACTTAAGTAAATGGAGTTGAATAGTGATTTGGAATCCTGGCGTGACCTACGTTGATGTGAATCTAGGGGTGCATCCAGAGCAGAGAGGCATGTGTAGGCTCACTTGGTGTGGTCAACTGCATTCTGCTCCATGTGTGCAAGAAGGCTTCAGATTAATGTCCTATGACATTTTCCTGCAAGCTTGAGGCTGACTGCTCTATTCTGTACAGTTGGTAATGTGCTTAAAGGCTTGTCAAAATGTTGTTCTCTGCTGCTTGGAAATATCCTTTTTTGTCAAAGGTTCTAGAGTACAGCATCTGCCTTGCCAAGCTTGATTTGGGCAAACCTGTGCCCTGAGGTGCTGGCTTTCTATAGTGCATACTCCAGTTTCCTTGTGAAGCGAGTCACCAGGTAAAAACCCAATAATCTGTCCAACAAGTCTCGAAGTAAGTCTGCTGCATGGTAAACATGAGTTCAGTGCAGTGCACCTTCAGAACAACTCATGTCCTCTAAGGATTTGTTATCCGCAAGGTCAGTGGACTCCTGCATACTTGAAGGCTATGCTTGTGATAAAAGTGCTGAATTGTATTGAATTAGTACTGCCAGGGTAAAAATGTTGCAACTTCTTACATTTCTCTCCCTACAGGGATCAAAACGTAGCTGGGTGTTGTGTGATCTGTACGTTCTAATTGATTTTGTCATTAGCTAAAAGAAACCACTGATCTCTGTAGCTTCCTCTCCTGCAATTGGTACTGTGTGGATGTTCACCTTGACAACTTTTCCTTGTGTTTTGTGTTCTTCTCCCTGCACGTAAGGAATGAGCCGATCTAATGTTTGGCTATAATGGTATGTGTTCACCCAGTGAATGCAATGCAATTGAGCATGAATATCAACAAAAAGCAGGTGAATGGTAGCATTGAATGGTCAAATAGGGATATGAGAAGAACACAAATTGCGAATGTTCTGAGTGTGAATTGTGATGTGACAGAATAATGAGAAAGTGGTGTAGGAGTGGTCTAGTAATCCTGAGACCAGGCCAAATCACTGGGGATATGGCTTCAAATTCCACTTTAAATCTGATGAAGTTTGGAATTGAAAGCCAGTCTCAGTTTTGGCTGTGAAACAATCATTAACTTGTCATAAAAATCCACCTGGTTCACGAGTGGCCTTTACGGAAGGTAATCTGCTATCCTGTTTGGTTTGGCCTAAATGTAACTCTAGACTTGGTAGTGTGCTTAACTCTTAACTGCCTTCTGAAATATCCTAGCACGTCACTTGGTTGAAGGACAATTAGGGATGACCAATAACTGAAAGTGTGGACTGCAGGAAGATTTCAGTGATAATTTCAGGAATGGTCAGGTGGGGAGAGAAATAGAGATAGGAATTCAATTTGTAGAACTGAGAGGTAATGCCTCTGAGGAAGGTAAGTGGCGGTGGCGGAGGTGGCTTTGGCGGCGGCTACACAGGACAGGATTTGGCTACAATGGATCATTTTTGACTGAAACATTTTAAAAGGCAGTTTGTTACCTTTGGAACAGACAAGTTAAGAGGAAATTGCACTGAGTTGTGTAAAACTGAGAGTCTAGATAAAGTGGATAGGAAAGACCTACTTCGATGACTAAAGAGGTCAATAACCAGGGAGCATAGATTTGAAGTAATTGGTAGAAGGGTTAATGTGGAGTTGAAGAATAAGTTCCTCACAATAGGTGGTCAGGGTCTGGAATTTGCTGCCCAAAGAATGGAAGAGATAAAAAACTTATCTTAAAAATAAAATGAATGAGAGAGTGCACTTGAGTTGCTGTAATCTACAAGGTTATTTTGTTTTATTTCTCAGTTCTTTTCCTACCAGCATGGACATGATGGACCAAATTGCCTCCCTTTGTGCCTTAAATATTTCTTAAATGCTAGGGTTAATAAAGTGTCATCTGGGGCCTCTTCAGGCCTGGTGTCAAGCAATTGACGCCAAACCAGGAAATAAAATGCTAATAAGGTGATTGCATTCTTAAGAGACACACTAGTTCTAATTCTGAAGAGGGGTTACTGGATTTTTGTCCACAGATACTGTCAGATCGACTGACTTTTTCCAGCAATTTCTGTTTTTGTTTCAGATTTTTGCACTGTATCATTTTCAACCTAGTGGTTGTAACTGCAAGTTGTGGCCACCTTCTTGCTTCTCATAGAGGAAGAGAAAGAATAGTTCTCCCTTTAGGTACAAGTTTTTAAGCATGTAAAATTCAACTTGAACATGTTAAATAATGTGAACTTCCACTGGTAAGCTCAATTTTGGGCTATATTTGAAAATACTAGGCACTTCAGTTCAATTGGTCAGTTATAAGTTTGTTTTTTTTTTAAAGTAAAAAATGCCAAAAATATGCAAATACAAACTGAGCTAATTGGAAACTGCAGTAAATTTCTTTGTTTCCTGAGTTGTCAGATTAAATTGTGTGTGTAACAGAGGCTCTGTGTTTGATTCACAACTATTCTGACTGCCTAAATTTATGTTGGAAGGGCAGGAGGAGTAATACCGTTGCCGTCAGTACTGCCGAGATTTTAATGGGAAAATTGAATGCACCCAATCGTCAAAGTTTTTATGTAAGAATTTTTAATATTGGCTGAGACCAACATTGAGGATGTTGCCAGGGTTTTGAGCTATAGGGAGAAGTTGAATAGGCTGGGACAATTTTCTCTGGAGTGTCAGAGGCTGTGGGGTGACCTTATTGAGGTTTATAAAATCATGAGGGGCATGGATAGGATAATTAGACAAGTCTTTTTCCCTGAAGTAGGGGAGCCCAAAACTAGAGGGCATCGGTTTGAGGTGAGCGGGAAAGATTTAAAAGGGACCTAAAGGGGCAACATTTTCACGCAGAGGGTGGTGCTTCGTGCATAAACAAACATGTGGGCAGGATATTGAGCAATACATGTGAAAGTATATTGCAATCAAAGTCGTTGTTTGCAAGTAAAGGAAATTGACAAAATCAAGTCTAATGAGATCTTTCTCCAACTTTATATTTGCAGTAGAAAGGTTAAAGTAAAAATTACATATCTTTAAGTGCTTGAACATTGTCCAGTTTATGCAATAAAAATGTTTTGAGAATAAACCTTTTGTTTTGTACTGTGCTGAGAACTTTGCACGCCTGTAGAATTTCATGCTGACATTGCTGTGTATTACTTTTTACGTCATTATATCCTTAATCTTGGAGATGTTCCAATCTTAACCTAATCTTTCACATTTATTTTTAGATAAAATCATTGGAGTTCACTGTACTGGCGGAATTAATAGAACGGGATATCTTATCTGTAGGTAAATATTGGTTAAATCTACTTAACTTTGTTTCATAGCCTTCAAGCATTCTGAGAGATTCTCCATCATGTTGGGTCCTATACAAATGTAAGATGATTATGCTTGCAAATGTTCATATTTTTATCAATTCATCTCCAATCTCTGTTTAATACCGCAGTTATGGATAATCTGTAAGTGAAATATATTTATTGCATCAAATATACACACTCGTGAGATAGCTTTATTACCTTTGGCACAACTGTCCATGCTGATATTAATAATCCACCTGAGCCTCCTCAAAAAAATCTATCATTGTAATTTTGACAACCCTTCTTCATACGTTTGTCGAGTGCTGCTTCAAATACAGGTATACTAATCACTTTAAAATCATCCCCTGTAGCAGCAAGTTTCACATTCTTAATACTGGGTAATGAAGAGTTTTTTTTTTAAACATTGCTCTTGGATTCCTTGATGGTTATATTTTGTTGATAGCCTCTGGTTATGCTGTTCCCCATGAGAGGGAACATTCACTTTACGTCAACTCTATCAAAACCTTTCATAATTTTGATATCTGTCTTGGATCACCCTGAGTCTTCCTCTTTTGTTGTAAAGAAATCAATTCTGTCAATTCTTTCTGATATGTAAAACCATGTATTTCTAATATTATCCTTATAAATTTTTCAGTGCACTCTCTTCAGTACCTTTTTTTTTAAATGGCAACCATATGACCTTTATAATTTAAGACAAGAGTAGGCCACTTAGCCCGTTGAGCCTGCTCTGCTACTTAAATTCTTGGCTGATTTAATTATTCTACAATCCTGCCTATCCTCTAACCTTTCACTCCCTACCTTACCAAGAATCTTTCTATATCTCCCTTGAAAAATATTCAAAGATTCTGCTTCCGCTACCTTTTGAGGAAGAGAGTTCCAAAGACTCGTGCTGCTCCTAGGAAAAATTTCTCCTCATCTGTCTTGAAGAGTGATCCCTTATTTTTAAGCAATAGCCCCTAGTTCTAATTTCTCTCACTGTATTGGTCATGTTTCTTACCAATTGTTTTAAAAAAAAAAAGTTAGGTCCAGCACTGCCTTGTAGCATGCTCAGTTTATATCTTAAGAACATAGAACAGTACAGCACAGTACAGGCCCTTTGGCCCATGATGCCAGTAGAAAGTGGCCACTTTGGTCTACTGTTCTGTCAGCTCGTCAACCTTCTGTCCATGCCAATATATTGTCCTTATGCCATGAGCTTTTGGTGTGGCTCCTTATCAAATACTTCTGGAAATCCAAGTAGAGTACAAGTAACTTGCTTCCCTCTGTCCACAGCACATGCTGGTTAAACAGGATTTCCGTCTGTCAATGATATTGTGTGGTTACTTGAATTTTTCCAAGTGCCTTGCTACAAATGGTCCGAACTGTATGTAATGCTCTAACCAAGGTTTTAGTCTTTTTTATATCCATCTCTTACCTTGTGTTGTTCATTCTGTGCTCTCCTTCTCTGTTTTGTTTGTACTTAGGCTGTTTTGTTTCTTGTAGATCCTTCCCCAGTCTTACTAGATTAAAACCTTTTGCTGCATCCCTTGTTTACTTTCCTACTAGGATGTAAGTCCTAACATAGCTCAAGTGGAACCCATCTTATTCGTACAGCTCCCTGATTTAGAATTGCTTCTTGTTATGTGAAAATAAACCCCTCTTCTCCCACAACAGCTATTTCCTCCCCTTGTTCATTCTCTTGATCTGTACACTCCTACACCAATTTGCCTCTGGTTTGGGCAGTAATTTAGAGATGATTATCCTTCAGATTCCTGGTTTTTTAACTAAGATGCTCACTCTTGACACTCCTTTCAGCAAGACCTCCTCACTTTTCCTATTTATTTGTTTCATTTTGCATCATGACACTGGACCTATCCTGCAGCTGCAGAGAATATCCCTTAACGTGGCAGTGGATAGAAGTGATGTATCCTTAGCATTCGTTGTAGCCAAAAATGAGAATCCTATCTTTTTCTCTATTTAGAAGTCACTGCTACTACCATATTTCTATTCTGCTCTTTATTCCCCAAGACCCC
>NC_063351.1:15854982-15868220 GCF_021869965.1 Rhincodon typus | reverse complement strand
GTCAGATGCCCGAACATGTAGATGCCCACAATATCCAAGTACAGTAGTTTAATCTGCAATCCCAAGGGCATACAAAATTATACCAAATAACAATGTAAAATTATACAACATTGTCTTCAAAAAGAAAAAAAAAAAATCACTGCTAAAATAACATTTTTAGCTTTGCAGTGCTTTGCTTATTTGCAGAATTGACTTCGTGTCATTAGGTGCAGAAAATCTCAGTACAGGTCTTTTTTTTTTAAAATGGTCATTATCAGCAGCTTTGATTTCCAGTCTCTCCTAATCAATATATTAGACAAAGGGAAAGGAAGTACAGAGACATTTTGACCATATTAATCTGTAGCAACTCACAAAGTCTTCGTCAGCAGCGTTTTAAAAACCTGTGACTTCAAGGGTAGCAGGTGGCACTCAAAATACACAAAAGGTGGTGAGTGAATCCAATCACTAAAGTTGCAAAGACACTCGAACGTTAATTCACTAGCATGACTGATCATAGAACAGTTAGCCCCATAAATTAAATTGAAGGAAACCTAAAGATCTGCACCCCTATTCACAGGGTGGCCTCCTCCCATGCTTGTGGCCGACATCAGCAGAAAACTCAGGCGACAACCAAACTGTGATCAAAGTAGTGAGCAATTGATAAGTGCTGGAGTGATACCAGTCACCAAAGGATCGTCCACTGAAAGTATGGGGCTAGGGAGCCGAGAGTTGGAGTTATGAGAAAGGAGCAGCTCCGGAGAGGGAGCAGCCATTTTGCAGATAGGGTAGGTACCAAGATGCATTCTTCTTGCCCTTGTTCAAACTGATGTCATAAGACTTCATGGGGTCCACAGTCAATGTGAAGGACTCCCCAGGCAACTCCCTCTTGACTGTATATTGCTGTGCCAACATCTCTCGAGTTGTTCTGCCAGTGGGACAGCACATACCCAAGGATAGTGACAGTGTTACCTGGACTTTGTGTATCATGTTTCATTCTGGGAGTATGGCCATGTCACACTGTTGCTTCACTAACCTGAGAGACAGTTCTCCTAATTTTGGCATGTCCTCGGTTATTGGTAAGGAGGATTTTACAGGGTCAACAAGACCGTGTTCGCCATTATAGCTTTGGGTGCCTAGGTGAACACCAGGTGGACTGTCAAGTTCAATCTTGTGGGTGACTGCATCCCCAAGTAAAAGTATTTAGTATTTAGAAGTATCCTTCAAGAAAATCTCAAGAGGAGCCCTTAAAAAATTGTAATCTTGTAGGAGAAATATGGGAATACCACCACCTGCAAACTGCCCTCTAAGTCACACACTATCCAGACAGGTTCATGTTGCCATTCTTTCACTGCTGCTCTATCAAAAATCCCGGAACCTCCTTCCTAACAGCAGGAGTGCACGTGCAACATATCGACTACAACTGCACAAGCTGCTCACCACCAATAAATGCCTGCTTTGCTAGCAATGCCCACATCCCACGAAAGAATAACTAAAAAGACTGTTCCGAAAACAGATTTGAAAAAAAGATCAGTACAACTACAAGTTATCATTTATTAGCCCAAGAAAGATTCAAGGATAGTTCCATGATCTTTGGATAGTGGACTCTTGTTGATTGCAAGTAAGGATTTTGGATAATTGTTGTGTCATTGGGCTTTTTAATCTCACAAGTCCAGCTATTTATTGACCTCTTTTGGGAGGATTATCAGTTGACTGCACAAACAGAAAACAAGCATAAGAAAACAAAGCATTTTGCATTATGCAACAAAGTAAGTAGTCAGGGAATTACATTGTAAATTTGCACGTGGTCTCTCATGAGGCCTGACACATTCTTATATCTTTAGTACTATGCCCTGCACAGCTATTCAGACTGCTGTATGCAGCACATTCATGGATAACTACAGCAGTCTTATCCAACTGTTCCTTTGAAAATATTCTCTTGCTCACTCAGCCTGGACCACATTGATCCACCCAGAGCTCAACTTTAAATTAAAAGACCATTTATTTCTTTCTATATAATATTTCTTTCCTCCCCACACCAATCTTCAGTTTCAGTATTACTGCAATGCTACACAGGAATTTGTTAGCTCTGGGTTTGATATCTTCACAAATGGGATTCCCTTTCTGTAGTTCTTATCAGAATGAAAATTACTCATGTGGACATTAGCAATATAAAATCACATGGGAGGGGTGGTAAACAACCTCCTTATCAAAAGCCTTCTGAAAATACTAGTATACTATGTCTATGTCTATCAGCGCCGCTTTAAATCAGTTCTGTTAGCAACATCAAAAAAAAAACTCCAACAGGTTCAAACAGGACTTCCCATTCACAAATCTATACTAACTAGGCAAAATCAGATTATAATCCAAGTATCCATTCATCATATTCTTTATAATAATTTCTATAATTTCCGCAACTACTGATGCAAGGCTATCAGATCTGTATTTTCACTTTTCTCTCCTCCTCCCTTCTTAAAATAGTGGGGTGATATTTGCTACCTTCCAATCTGCAAGAACCATTGTGGAATATATGGGAATTTTGGAAGATGATCCCCAGTGCAGCGACAATCTCCATAGCTACTTCTTTCAGCACTTTGGAACGTAGAATAATCAGATTCCAGGGACTTATCTTTGTCCGATTTATTTCTCCAACACAAGCTTCTAATATTACTTTTCCTCATTCTCCCCAAGATCTCTAATTCTGGGAGATTTCTTTGATCATCCTCAGTGAAGAAAGACAAAATTATTTAGTTTCTCTGCCATTTCAGTATTCCCCATTACAAATTCTGCCAACTTTGCTTGTAATGGACACATGTTTGTCTTAGACAAAGCTTACTTGATAGATAAGAAAGTGTGGAGCTGGAAGAACAGCTGGAGTTGACGGATGTGCAGGTGAACCTCTGTCTAATTTGGAAGGTTTGTTTTGTGCCTTGAATGGAGGGAAGGGAGGTGTAGGGGCAGGTGCAGCACTTCCTGCGGCTGCAGGGAAAGGTGCCGGAGGTAGTGGGGTTAGTGGGGAGTGTGGAGCGGACAAGGGAGTCGTGGAGAGCGCGTTTCCTACAAAAGGCAGATAGGGGTGGGGAGGGAAATATATCTTTGATTATGGGGTCGGATTGTAGGTGGTGGACGTGGTGGAGAATGATACGTTGGATAGGATTCACCTGCACATCCGTCAACTTCGTCTACTGCATCCGCTGCACCCAATGTGGCCTCCTCTACAATCGGTGAGACAAGCGGAGACTTGGAGACTGTTTTGTAGAGTATCGGCACCCTGTAAACAACAAACACCACCACCTTCCGGTAGGGAAACATCTTAACTCCTCCTCCCACTCCCTGGGGGACATGTCCACCCTGGGTCTCCTACAGTGTCACAATGACACCACCCACAAACTGGAGGAGCAGCACCTCATTTTCCGCCTCAGGAGCCTACAGCCCAATGGCCTAAATGTGGATTTTACCAGTTTCAAAATCACCCCACCCCCGGCCTCATCCTATGACCAACCCTCCCTATCATCTGCCTCCTTGACTTGACACAACTTATCCATCTTGTCTCCCACCTATCACTATCCCACCTACCTTCCCCAGCTGCACCCCTCCTCTATTTATTTCTGAGCTCCCCTCACTCTCCCCATTTCTGAAGAAGGGTCCCATCCCAAAACATCAACTTTCCTGTTCCTCTGATGCTGCCTGGCCTGCTGTGTTCCTCCAGCTCCGTGCTGTGTTATCAGACTCCAGCATCTGCAGTTCTTGCTATTTCTTGTGTTTTACATAGTCCGTTTATCTGTTTTTCTTGCTAGATTACAATCACATTCCATTTTCCCTTTATCAGTCTCTTGGTCCACCTTTACTGTATTGGAAAATCCTTCCAAATCCTCAGGTTTGTGACGATTCCTTCTAGGCATACACATTCCTCCACTTCCATTGCTAATCCTGGCTTACTGACATTTTTGTGCTTCAAAAGGAATGTATATTATGTGTAAACTATTCAATAAATGTTCAAAAGACTATTCATTGCCTATGTACCTATTTAAGTAATACAATCTATGCGGTCCTGATAGAATATCTATGTACTAAAATCAACAAGAAGATTAGAAAGCTTAAGACCAGTTTAGACCCCTTGTGACATCACCTAGGTTCACCGAATATGGTTTTTTGTTTAATCAAGCTGGCCCCACATCCGGCGATTGCTGTACATCATTCTACTGACATTCTGGAGGTTTCTCCCCATTCTCTTCCATCTCTGGTTTGTGATTTATTCAGCATTTCTCATCTATTAATATCAGAGCGGGACAGTTAAAAGCAATGGTTTGGGTGAATGGTACTTTAGAGGCAGGGAAACTCTTCAAATGCTATGGTGCATTCAGGGTCCTCTCATTTCAAGGTCGTCTCAAGGAGACTACAATAGCACTGGAGAATTCAAAATAATATCCAACGTGACAGAAATCAAGAAAGCACTCTATCCAATTACTGGATATCATATTATTAAAATGATGTTCATGTGAGAAATGTAAAAGTTAAAATATTCTTTTAAACATAAGGTACTCTCAGTTTCTCAGAAGATATCTGGCACCTTGAACAGTAGCCCTTAATACTCTACCTAGGAAGCTGAGGGAAATTATTCTTATATACACCCTATCATAACCACAGTTTTGTGAATACTCAAACAGTGATTTAAAGCAATAATTCTGTGGCAATAAGATTACAGCGCCACTCCAAATGCCTTTGTGCAAGATTGAGGGTTTTAACAGTTTGAATTTTCAAGTGGCTACTTTCCAGGCCTGGGGAAGACTTGTACACTGAGCATCATTTATTAGAACCACATGTCCCAAGCAATTTGGGGCATATGTCTCAAACGTGACCCGAAAATACAAAAAAGGAAAATGCAGTAAACATTGTCTTGAACGGACAAAGAAGAATTATCTGCTTGTACTTAGTGTGTGAATTTCCATTGCACAAATGATGGCATTTCAAAACTAGTGTCCCAACCAAATGGAGTTTAAATAAATGAATTTCTTCAAAAAAAAAGGCAAATGCAACTGAAATAAGTGACACTATTGACAGCTAAATCAGAACTTCTATTTTCAGTAAACATACAGATTTTTGATATTGCAAATTAAAACACTAACCAATAATATAACCTTATTTATTCTTTCACAGTTAAAGGAAACAAAGAGTTGCTTTTGTTGCACTGATTGATAAAAGAAAGGAATGTCAACTTGAATATAAAAATACCTGAAAATATAAAAATGACTTATCAAACATCACCATTCATTTCAAATAACATCTGCCAACACCTGGGATTTATTGCAGGACAGTGGTGAAATCTGTTAATCAGGACTTACCTAATATTATTTCTACTCATTACAGCACATTTTATTCTTCCTTAATTAGGATTTTACAAAAAGTTAAAATTAATACAATGCAATCTCTGCTGGCACTGCAATCAGGCCTGACAGACAATTTGCATTCTGTAGGTCAAAAAAGTCAGAAAATAATTGGATTTTGGTGCAAGAGGAGAAGTTCAAACACAGCGACGGAAATGAGGAGGAGAGAAAGATAGGTAAGAAAGTGCTTCATAGGAAAAGTGAGTGGAAATTAGTGATATGGATGACAACAGGGGACAAAAGTGCTGAGGCTGAAGCATCTCCTTCTTTTGATCAGGTATAGAATTTCTCAAATGGAGGGAGATTTAGTGGTGGTGGACTGGCCATGATAAATTGTCCCATAGTGTCCAGGGATTTGCAGGCCAGGTAGATTAGCCATGGCTAATGCGGGGTTACAAGCATAGGGTAGGGGGTATGCCTGAGTGGGCCGAATGGCTGGCTTCCACACTGTAGGGATTCTATGATTTCGGACCCTGGGGTACGTTCATCATGATTTTTCACTGGACTGAATCTTCCTCTCAGGAAAGGGAGGATAACGGTAGGGATAACACTGTGTAGAGCTGGATGAACACAGCAGGCCAAGCAGCATAACGGGAGGGGGCCAGTTTTAATGTTCAGGAGGACTGGAGAGAACAAATCACCTGCTCATCAGCGTTACTTAGCTTGGGCAGATGAGGTACTATTTTAAATTGACATGCATGTTGTCTCACATAGGTGTATAACATCTAATGACCTGAAGCTGTTTTAAATGAATTAATTCACCGAATGGCAAAATTATGACCGCTGAGTGCTAAAGCAGCCCAAATGTCGATGTTTAACGACTATTAGGTGCTTTTATTTGCTCATTTTCTGATCTTAAAACATATTTTTAATTTAAGAGAGGATTTCAAAACTTTCAGATAGATGTAGAAATAAATGATAGAGGTGCCATCTCAAAGACATGTTGGTTTGCTTGACATCTCAAATTGACACTTGTTATAATGGTGTCAAAACGGACAGCACGAGGTACTAGAATAGCTGGAACTTATAACTTTGTAAGCAATCCGCAGTTACTTTTGCATTCTTTTGCCAGCAATAGCACTTTTTAACAACGTTCATAATTCACAGTCTGGGGAGTTTTGATTTTAACCATGCAGTCTGGAAGAGGTCAAACAGAAGCTGGATATATCCTCAAGGGCAAACGATACAGAAAAAAAAAAATCAGATGTGCCTTACACTTGACTCCTAATGACTGGCAACAGGATGGTGCTGTGTACCTAATAAAAATTCTCCAAGACCTCAGATGTTTCAGCCAAAATGCCTGACTGCAATATGTCGAGAGACGGAAGCCAACACAGATGATTGTGCATTCTTCCAGATAGATCAAAGGCCAATAAAGTGCAGTATTGCCACAGGCTTCTCGAATATCCAACCCTGATTAGGCAGAAATCTTCATAACTGAATACTGGGTGGACCTTTAGTCCATGCAACAAATTTCACTCCCTAATCACGCTTCTCACCTTGGAAATTATCTGGTGCTAAACTGGATGGGTTGAAACCTTGACAACATATCTAGCCCCAAGAGGTGCCGCTGACCACATATCCTCATCATCACCAAGACCACAAATTTTCACTTGCATAAGATCATTGGACTCTGCTCCCTTCTTCAGTTATCTACTGCTGAAATTTTCCCTTCAAACTTCACCAAGTGCTGATCACCTAACAACCTTGTGCTGATGGACCTATGCTTTTTCCCGATTAAGCAATACCTGGATTTTAAAATGCTCATTTCCAAACCCTTTCGTAGTCTTGCCATCCCCTTCTCAGACATTGTCTCTGGCCCCACAGACTTCAAGGATACCTGCACTCCTGTAATTCTGGCTTTGTGAGCATTTCCCATTGAATTGTTCCAGAATTCAGGTGGTCATGTCTTCATAGTCGAAAACTCCCTCCCCGAAACTCTTCATCTATTGCAAACCTGACTGATTCACAAATGTCTTTCAGGGAAGGAAAATCTGCCACCCTTACTTGCTCTACATGTAATTCCAGACCAACTGCAATTTGGTGGTCTCTCAACTGCCCTATGAAATAGCCTAGCAAGTTGTATTAATTGCTAAAAAGTCTCAACAAAGAGACGAAACTGGATGGACCGCCTGACATTGTTGTTTCCGACACATAGGTCAAAGACAAAAACAGCCCTGTTGATCCGGCAAAGTCTTCACTAACATCTGGGGGCGAGTGCCAAAATTGGGATCGCTATCTCTCAGGCTTAATGTGGAGGTGCCGGTGTTGGACCGGGGTGGACAAGGTCAGAAATCACAAGACACCAGGTTATAGTCCAACACAAGGTTTTGGAGTTTTACTCCTTCTTCAGGTGTTAGTGAGAGAGGTGAAATCAGACATAGAATTTATAAGTAAAAGATCACACTACTGATGAGGATGTACTAGACAAACCTAAGATGCTGTTAAATCTTTAATCAGTTAGAAGGTTTTAATTGATTAATATGCATATGCAAATCCCCGAATTTCTTTGAAGTCACCACCCTGAGAGAACAAAGTTTTATCAGTGTAAAGAGGAGGTAACATTTTAGGTTAGACAATGCATGTTAGATGTGAGGCCTTGTTTAGCATCCATTTATGCTTTCTCGTTTGGAGTCAGACTGGTTTTATTCCTAGAGTAGGAATTTATAAAACACCACATTAACTGACTGTCAATAACTTGTGTGCTTTTTGAACAAAATAGAATGTATCTGCAAATACAAATTCAGCTCATTAGATTAAGGTGTGCACATGTGTTTGAGGGACAGAGAGAGAGAGCACGCGGGACAGAGTGTGTGAGAGGTGGGGAAAAGAGAGACAGAGTGCACGCATACGCGAGAGCGAGAGGAGAGAGAGCACAAGGGAGAATAGCATGGTGCTGGGATCACCTGTAGTGACATGAACCCATGATCCCAGTTGAGGTCGTCCTCACGAGTACTGAACGTGGCTATCAGCCTCTGCTCGGCCACTCTGCGTTGTTGTGTATCCTAAAGTCCACCTTGGAGGATGTTTACCCGAAGATCCAAGGCTGAATGGCCTTAACTGCTGAAGTGTTCCCCCATTTAGAGGGAGCATCCCTGTCTAGCAATTATTGCATAGTGTCCATTCATCCATTGTTGTAGCATCTGTACGGTTTCGCGAATATACCATGCATCGGGCATGCTTGCCTGTAGTGTAGGAGATAAACAACGCTGCTGAGTCATATGAGTATCTGCTGTGTATGTGGTGGGTGGTGTTCCCATGTATGATGATAGTATTCATGTTGAAGATCTGGCATATCTTGCAGCGGTTGTATAGCGTAATGGTCGATGTTGTCCTGAAGGCTGGGCAGTTTGCTGTGAACAATGGTCTGTTTGTAGCTGTGTGTACTATCTACAAGATGGACGGCAGAAATTCACCGAAGATCCTTAGGCAGCAACGTCCAAACCTACAACCACTTCTATCTAGAAAAGGACAAGGGCAGCAGATACACGGTAACACCATCACCTGCAATTTCCTCTCCAAGCCACTCACCATCCTGATATGGAAATATCTCACCATTCCTTCACTGTCACTGGGTCAAAATCTTGGAATACCCTCCCGGAGGGCATTTTGGACTGCTGCAGGTAGGTAGATCCACAAAGGCAGTTCACCACCACCTTCTCAAGGGCAACAAGGGACAGGCAATAAATGCTGGCCAGCCAGCGACGCTCACATCTCATGAGTGGGGGGGGAAAGAAAAAAAAAACCTTTCCTCCTTTAAGACTCTCCTTAAAATCTGCCCCTTACACAAACCCTTGGATCATCTGCTCTAATGTCCCTTTGTGGCTTAGTGGCATATTTAGTTTCATAAGGTTTCTTTAATGCTGTATAAATAAAAGTCGCTGCGGCTATGAGCAAGTTTCTGGTTTACACCTTTTGCTGGAGAAAAGTGTATGGGATGATTAACAAAACAAAATTGCTTTACTGCAAGAGTGGAAAACCTCATCCTTTTGTTTGTTCATTTCTTTCTTGAGTTAGTGAGAATTAATAGTCACTATACATGCAAAGTGCATGAAATAATGCATATAGATTACAGCCAGCAATCTATATGGATAAAAAGAAAGAGATTTCACCAGATACAGTCAGAGAAACAAATTCATGCATTAATATCATAGACAAGTACAATCATGACAGCATCATAAGACTAAACTCCTCTACACAGCTTTTGTTTTCAGATACACAGACTATGTTTTGAATAAGTCAATTGTGGTTAACACAAAATTTGATATTTTATCCACTAACGGGGAGAAAATAATGACAAAAGGTACAGAAGACAAGTCTGATCTTCCATTGCATTTCAATGTGTAGATGACATGAATAATTGGCAGCTTATGATCACTGAAAGCATGGAAAAATAGCTAAAATTATGATGTTGGGCATGGAGAAGCACAAGCTTGCCACAAAAGTTTTGCTCAGTGCAGTTAATGCATTACCATTTAACGATAACGTTCACCTGAATTTCCCATATGAGAAGAACATAAGAACTGGAGCAGGAGTAGGCCGTCTGGCCCTTCGAGCCTGCTCTGCCATTCAATAAGATCATGGCTGATCTTTTCGTGGACTCAGATCCACTTACACTGATGGAAAAGCAGCACACACATAGGGGAAAAATCTCAATTCTGATATCATTTCTAATCAAACTTTTATTCTGTTTTACTGCTTTTGATATTATAATTGTAGAAAATGCAACATTGTCGTAAAAAATCTAGATTGATTCAGCTTGACACTATCTTTAGAAATTGTTTTTAAAAAGAGGGTTTGATCATGCATTGTTTGTTTCAGAGGTAAAAGAAAATACAGATGTTAGTTAAATAAAATAGCTGTTCCTCAATGTTATTAGAAAACATCTGTTATAAATTTTGGGTCTTGTTCAGATATTTTCCCTTGTTCAACATCACAAGCTTATCTTATGAGCATCTCCTATGATCAGAATGCACTGATGATATGACCTGAGGCTATTTTGTGATCCTCTATGTGCAATGGATTCTAAGATCTTGTAGTGCCCCTCTGGTTTTTTCTTCTGGAAGCAGTCAACTCAACACTTTTGTGAGATTGTGCTGCAAAACACCACAATATAGTGTATATTGTACATAAACGAAACACTGTTTTCAAAGAATTCAATCTGCTTTCTCGTACTTTCCATATACAGCATAAGAAATGCATAATGCAAACAATAGGGGAGCTGGTGTAGTGGTAATGTCATTTGGCTTGTAATCCAGAAGTCCTGGTTACTGTACTGGGGATATGTTCAAAATTCCACCACAGTAGAAATTGAAATTTGAACTGAATTCAACTCAATAAAAATCTGGAACAAACAAAATAGCTAACCCAATAGCAATCATGTAACCATGACCAACTGACATAATATGCCCTCTAGAGAAGGGAACCTATTATTCTTAACTGGTCTGGCCTACATGTGACACTAGACCCACAGTAACATGGTTGGTTCTTAACTGCCATCTGGGCTATTGGCGATGGATGATTTATGTCCGCCTAGCCAGCAATGCCCATATCCGGTGACCAAATTAAAAATAAAGTAGGTTTGCTTTAACAGTTATCTTTGATAATTTGAACATCTTCTTTCATTTTTCAAATTTAAATGTCTACAAATTAACATTGTCTTATGATGATCTGAAATAGAGGTGCATTAGAGGTGATGGCATAGTGAAGAGAACGTTGGGTTGGCAACGCTGCAGGTTTGATTTCAGCTGGTCTGCTGAGAGTTCAAGTCCAAGCTTGGGTGTTGTTTATTTAAGGGTGTTTGTTGTGTAGTGATTGTGTCCCTAATGGGTTCAAGTCCCATCTGATCTAGTGTGTCAAGGCATGTCCGAATAGATGGATTTAAAAATATCCAAAACTATAGACATAATCTCTGGCAACCATTCCCAATGTCCACTTTACACCACTGCAGCTCGTTGCTAGGAGCTGGCTTTGTTTAGCTGACAACTTCCTTACGAGTGGAATCTGTACGTCCACGTACCACATCAATTACAGCTGTGGTATGTGTTATTGACCAGCTGTAATACATTTGTCAATCCAATGTATGGTCCAGACTTTCCAATTTGCCAGTTGAAGTGCTAGCTTTTTTTTTGTCTTTGTATGTTTTGTGTAGTTGTCTAATGCAAGAGATTCCATCCACTTGTTTAGTGCAGACTCTAAGCACTGACCGCTCATTGAAGCAGATGGACACCTAGGGAGTGTGTTTCTGTCTGCGTGTGCGCGCATGTGTTTTAAAAATCAGACTAAAATTTATCCAAGGCCATACAGACAAAAAAATTTCCCAATTTGTTGTCACAGCTCATGCATTCTTTGTGGAGTTTAGCAATTACGGTCGCGGTCAGAGGGTGATGGAAAAATATGATTAAGTAGAGTAGGTCATAGTGTGATAAAGCAGTTTGAATATTGGAGCAAATTTAGGTTTTTAAACGGAAAATCAGCTTCACACATTATTGCTACTTGGACATCAAGCTTGAGATATTACAACCTTGGTAATTCTACTTAAGGGATGTATTGTATTTTTAACACAGTGTGAGCAAAGTTTATTGTTTTTATATACGTGTCTATATTTTTGTTTGGGACTGAAGTGTCTAGACAGGGCAATTAAGCATTCAGATGTTAAAATTAGATGTGCTGAGTTGTACAGCAACCTTTCTCTTAGCTTTACTGCTTCAACATTGTTAATTTAGGTGGTGGTGGTTCAGGAATAGGGGCCACCAGTACCCTTACAAGGGCAACTGGGTGACCAACAGATGCTGATTTTGCCAGTTACATCTGCATCTCAAGAACTTACAACAAGCCAAGGAATTTGGGCTGGATTTTAGGTAAAATTCAGTGCACTAAATTTATGCATGACTGATGAGAATCCTGTGAACTTGAACTGTAATTGAACACCATTTTATGCTGGCATCATTATTTAATCTTCATTTTTATTTTTTGCTGCCTCATGTTTCTATTAATCTCTACTTTCAATGGTTATTATTTCCCTCTTCTGCTTCCATCATTAGTTTTTTCTGTTCTCAGGTGATGACTGGTGTAGCGAGAAGTGTTCAGGAGGCTGCAGACTACTCCCCAACTTCCCTTCCAAATAGTGATGCTTCTCTTTGCTCCCATTATTTGTCCTCTTTTCTCTCCATTTTTTCCCTGCCCATGAAATTCCCTTCCTCTTTGATCTTGTGGTACTTGATCGGTTCCTTTTATCTGCCTTACCACTTTACTACTTACATTACTTTTCAATTTCCATTCACAATGCCCCTCTCTACCTCCCTTCCTCTCTCTTACTTGCAAACTCTCTCCTTTATTACTCTTTTCTTTATCACTTTGTCTCTGTTGCTTGCTCACCACGTGTACTCGGACTCACGCTGGAACACAACCTTACTTCCTGCTCATCAGTCCAACACAATAAAAAATACTGGGATTCCAGTTCAGTTATAATAAAAATGTTGTCAACTACCTCCTATATTTTGTTTACTTTTAAATCTTTTCTAGACGTTTATTATAAACTAACTTAACTGCATATAGCCTTCGGTCTTTTCAAAATTGCATTGGAGTAGGAAATGCTACTTTTCCTCTATTTAAACACTCAGCAGTAAGGAAACAATATAGCAAGTCATTTGTTCACAAACTATATTGCGTAAGAGGCATGGATGACAATTTTCAGTTTCATGCACTAGTATAGCATTTTACCAAGCAGCACTTTAACTGTATGTTAGGAGCAAAATAAAGCAAACTAATAAAAAGCATCAAGATAACAAGGTGTAGAGCTGGATGAACACAGCAGGCCAAGGAGCATCAGAGGAGCAGGAAAGCTGACATTTCGGGCCTAGACTCTTCCTCAGAAAA
>NC_063351.1:15830689-15854582 GCF_021869965.1 Rhincodon typus | reverse complement strand
GATTCTCCAGCATCTGCAGTTCCTACTATCTCTAATAAAAAGCATTAGCTACATCCTCAAAACACAAACATAATCAGACAGTGATAATTGTATTTTTAAAGGATCAGCATTAAACTGAAATTTCCTGACAGCCCAATAAATTGTGGTGTTTTCCTTTGTGCTAAAGGGGCCAGTACAAAATAAATAATAAGTATAAATAGTTAAAACTGGATTCAAAATTTGCAGTATTTAAAAATAATGACAGATTTTACTAATCAGCCAGTGTAGTCAAGCAAGATTAAGAAATCACTTCAGAATCTACTGGGATTAGTTTGTGCTTCAGCCTGAAATTTTATGCAACAGTGATAAGCTTCTGCAGTTCTTCAAAGATTGAATACTTTACAATAATGCCAAATTCCATTTCATTTCATGAGAGAAAAACATGTTACAGGAGCTGGTCGTGCAGTGATTAGGGTCAGACCCTACAAAAACTCCAAAGCATCTTAATCTCTTGATAGAAAGAATGTAATGGGGGGGGATTATCATATGGACAATATCAAACTCAGTCATCCCATTTTGTGGCCTCTTGATAAGCAATCTTAAGACTGTGGTCACAGACCTCGGCCAGTCCGATACTTGTACAGATGAAGACACACGAAGCATCAAAGGGAGGCGGCGGCGGGCGGTGGAAGCGGAGAACTACCTGTGACATGGTGCCAAACAAAACTATATCAAATTATTTAAACGGGTTAAGTGATGGTTGAAATGTCCTTTGGTTGTCAGAACCTGGATCACCTACCTCTCCAGAGAACTGTCAAAATATGGATAAGAAACCCAACCTATCCATATCAAAATTCCATGTACTCTTACATTTTCTTATAAAATAAACAGACTATGTATTTTCGACTAACTTCAGAGATTAACGTTCAACACTGTGACCAAAGATGAAGCAGGGAAAGACGATCAACAAGCCGTGGGCAAAATGAGGAAGTTGGGGGGAGTGGAGAGTGGAAAGAGGGCAGAAAAAGCCACACATCTGCAGACCAATGTCAACTCTTCAGCATCTGACCCCTGTCTGTTAGTTGCTCAAGTGCAGGCAGTACTGCATTTGAAGAAGGAAGGTGATGTTCTGTGCCACTCCACAACATCCCCATATGCTAGTTTTGTAGTATGTCAGCCTAAGATCTGAAGCCAACTTTCAGGGCTCTTAATATTAATATTTACAGTCAAGTCAAAAAGGCTCCTTGCAACAGGTCTGCATCTGGATCTCTGCTGGTCTAGATCCTGTAACAAGTTTCACACTATCATCGCGACAGAAGTGTTTCCAGGGGCTGCAGGTATTTTGATGGGTGCAGTCAATTAGGGCAAACGATTTTTCGGTCACACTAGCACACTAACAGATATGCTATTCTTTGTCAATAAAATATTGGTAGACTTAATTAAAATTTCAAAGAGCTGAGCAGCATGAAATATCTAAGTATAAAGATATCATTCTATTTGGAGTTCAAATAAGTTTCCAATTTAGCTGAACAATAAATAATTGTTTCCTCTTGAAGCAAAAGGAGGATTTCAACCAGGGCCATTTTTAAATTGAGCACATTCTTTATAACTCAGAGGCATGAGAGTTTGATTACAACTTAGTGAATGGTGCTTCAAAAGTGAAAAAAGTCATTCCATTCATCAAGACACTCTAAATGCACATTTAGTGCTCAATTCAAGTTCCACTATTACTTAAATAAACCTATTACTGCTCATTTATTTTAGTTTTTTCTTGGGCAGGGGTTGGGAAGAGGGAAGAACCAGTTAATTTAAGAAGTGCTTTCAGAGTTTTTGGTTTAATGTAGTAACTAACAAAGTCCATTGTTTTGCTTTTGGTTCAAGGATGTATTGTTTTCTAGAGTAGTGGCTGACAGCGATGGGTAATGTGTGACTAGAAAAAGTGCTAATCACAGAAAGTACGTGTAATACGAGAAGTCAAAAGAGTCAGAGGTCTAAAGCACAGAAAAAAAGGCCCATTGACCCACTGAGTCCACATTTTGTTTTAGTAATCATTTACAGGATAAGGGCATCATTGGCTCGGCCAGCATTTATTGCCCATCCCTAAATGCCCGTGTTGCTGCGGATCTGGAGTCACATGTAGGCCAGACCAGGTAACGGCAGCAGTTTCTTTCCCAGAAAGGACATGAGTAAACCAGATGGGTTTTTCTTGACAAAAAAATCGACAATAGATTCATGATCATTAGACTCTTGATTACAGATTTTTTAAAAAATTGAATTCAAATTCCATCATCTGCCATGGCAGGATTGGAAGCGGGGTCCACAGAACATTCCCTGGGTTTCTGGATTAACAACTAGGCCATTGTATCAGTCAAAAACAACTAACTACTCTAATCCCATTTTCCAGCACTTGGCCCATAGCCTTGAATGCTTTGGCATCACCAAGTATACATCTAAACACTTATATTTGAGGGTTTCTACCTTTATCACCCTTACAAGCAGTGAGTTTCAGATTCCCACCATCTTACAAGTGGGGAAAAGAAAAATGTTCTCATATTCTCTCAATCTCCTGCTCCATGCCTCAAATCTGTGCCCTTGGTCATTGATCCCTCCACTAAGGGAAGTAGTTTCTTCCTGTATATCCTCCTCAATTTTATACATCTCTGTCATGTCCCCCACTCAATGTCCTCTGCTCTAATGATAACAATCCCAGGCTATCCAATCTCTCTTCATAACTGACATCATAACTGCAATCACGTCTCAGAACTTTTAAAAATTTTATTCTTTTACTCATTCATGGGATGTGGCCATCGCTGGTTGGGCCAGCATTTATTGCCCATCCCTAAGTGTTAAGAGTCAACCATGCTGCAGTGGGCCTTGAGTCACATGTAGGCCAGACCAAGTAAGGATGGCAGATTTCTTTCCCTAAAAAGGGAATTAGTGAACCAGATTTCCCACCCCCCCAACAATCGACAATGGTTTCAATGTCACCATTAGGCACTTAAATCCAAATTTTTTTTTATTGAATCCAAATTCTACCAATCTGCCATGGCAGGATTCGAACCCATATTTCCAGAACATTACCTGGGTCTGTTCTGTTACTTTAATTGACTGGTGGACATTCACAAAGTCCCTCTGATTCATGTATTCCCTTACCTCATTTGTCTTGCCCAAGACTATCACCTTATTTATCCGGACTGAATTCCATCTGCCACTGATTAGCCCATCTATATCTTCCTGTAATCTAAGGCTATCCTCCTCACAATTTATCACCCCACCAATTTTTATACCATCTGTGAACTGACTGGCTCATCCCCGCTACATTCAAGTCTAAATCATTTATATATACACAAGCAGCAAGGGTCCCAACACTGATCCATGCAGAACCCCACTGCACACAGGCTTCAAGTCACAAAAAACCCTTGACAATCATCCTCTGCTCTCTGCTATTCAACATGTCCACATCCCATTAACTAAAATTTTCTTGGATCCCCTGTGTTCTTACCTTCACCAAGTCTCCCATTTGGGACCTTGTCAAAGTCTTTGTAGAATACATTCAATGCATTGCCTTCATCTACACACCTAGTTGTCTCATCCAAAAATTCAATCAAGTTGGTTAGACATAAACTCCCCTTAAGAAAGCCACGGAGACTGTTCATGATTCAGTCCCGACCTTTCCAAGTGCAGGTTAATTCTGTCCCTCAGAATTGCTTCTAATAACTACCCCCACTACCGAGGTTAGATTGACTGGCCTGTAGTTTCCTGGTTTATCCCTTCCTCGCTTCTTGAATAATGATACCACACTGGCCGTCCTAATGCCAGTGCTCCTGCTGTTTCCTCCCTTGCCCCTCTTAACAGCCGGGGATACATTTCATCCAGTCCTTGAGACTTATCTACTTTAAAGACTACCAGATCAAATCAGAACATCCTCTCTGTTTATGCTGATTTATTTAGTAGGAGCACAGTGGTCCTCTGATTCCTATACCTACATTGTGTCAGTATTCACTAGAGAGAGGGAGAAAGTATTTGTTTAGAACCCTAACCTATGCCCTCTGGCTCCATGCACAAATTACCACTGTGGTCTTTAATGGGCCTATTCTTTCCCCACTTACCCTTTTACCCTCCATGCACTTGTAAAATAACTTAGGATATTCCTTTATTTTACCAGACATTATCCTTTCATGCCCCTTTTTGCTCTTCTAGTTTCCTTTAAGAACCCTTTTGCTCATTCCATACTCCTTTAGGGCTTCTGCGGTTTTGAGCCCTTGGTATCTGCCATAAGTCTCCCTTTTCCTTCTCATCCAATCTTGCATATCCTTCAATATCCAGGAGTTTGCTGGATTTGTTGGTCCCACACTTGATTTTTATTGGAAGATATTGGCCCTGTACTTCCCTGTTATGTCCTCCGGTGCATCCCACTGCTCTTACATAGATTTATGTAAAAAGTACCTGCTCAGAGTTCACTGTTGTCAAATCATATCTGATCTTATTAAAATCAGCCTTCCCTCAGTTTGGAACTTTCTTAACCTGCCACATTCAATGATTTGTTCACATTCACTCCAGGTCTTCTGCTCCCACACCACTTTTACCAACGTTTTGTTATTTTACGTTAGTTCTCCTTGGTTTTTCTTGGCCAAAATGCATTGCTTCACACTACACTACATTGAAGTTCACCTCCGATATATCTTACCACCAGACAGGTCATGAGAACTACACTCCATGCACTACACTGAAGTAGATCACAAAAAGAAAATTCAATGCTATTCACAAATGTAATAATGATATATTTAATTATAGTAGGTACCAGCTACAGCCATAAATTTATTATTTCCAAACACCATTATTGCAGTTTACATTTTTTTTGGAAAGCTGATAGTTTTTGGTCCATACATTCTCAGATTTAAGAAGAGTGCTAATTTTTCAATTTACATATGGCACTACATTTAGAAGGGACTGAACTAAATGACATTCAAAAATCTGCTGAGCAATTAGTTACCTTCAACTTCCAAAACTTGTGTAAAATACTGTATAGGAACTGCGGGCACCAACTCTGGGGTCTTCCCAATTATTTGAACAAACATTCCCCTATATGGCATCTGTTTGTGCTCAACATCTGGGATAAACTGGCCTGAACATTGACTGCAATTTCCTCTCAACAGCCATAGAAAAATTAACATCTGTCAGAGATCTTGTGTTGAGTCAAGAGAAATCATTGCTGGGTGACTCGGTAGGACCACACAGTCTACAAAGTCTCTTCTGCTAACTAGGTTCAGCCATGATCAGCACCCAAGTAAATCCAGCTCAAAATGCAAGGACCTGACCTAATCGTACAGATTCGCGATTCAACATGTGATTCAGAGATGCCATTTCTAAACGTGTACCCAGGACCTCCATTTACTTGTCCAAATAAAATTTTCTTTAAAAACTGAAAAGCTTGAAAAGACCAAGTATGCTAGCAGATAATTTTCATTGGTCGACAAATTGATCTCTTAAGGATTTAACTATTTTGGCTCCTTATCATTGCCAAAAGATTCACAGAAAAATTATTCATCGGAAGAAGGTCAACGGGAAGAAGGTCAACATTTACTGTCCATCCCTTTTTGCCATAAAGAAAGTGTGGTGATCTATCTTCTTGAGCTGCTGCAGTCCATGTGTAGTTACAATGCAATGCTGCTAGGGAAGAAGTTTCAGGTTTTTGATTCAGTGACAGCAACTTACCTCCAAGACAGGATGGCATTTGGGACTTGGAGAGAAACTGGAAAAAGGTTGTGTTCCCATTATCTGCTGTCCTTATTCTTCTCAGTGACAGAGTTTGAGGTTTCCTAAGACGATTTGGTGAACTTCCGCTCAATTGTATCTTGCTGGTTTTCCATACTGTTGTCCTTGTGCACTGGCATTAGAGAGCATGACAGTCAGGTGGCTGGCATGTTGGTTAGATGGACTGCTTGGTCTCAATACTGTTGAGATTAAAGTTTTGATACAGTCGCAACCATGCAAGCATGTGGGTGGTCCTAAATCTGGATTTGTTGAGCAGTTGCTTTCTGAGTAAGTGACAGACCAGGAAAAATAATTTCAAGGAAAAATCTGCAACAAGCCAGATGAGATTTTGCAAAAATCCACTAGTTTCAAAATAATGACTATAGAAATAGCTTTTTACCCAAGTTTTTAAAAAAAATTAAATTAATAGAATCCAAATTCACCGAACTACCTTGTTGGGATTTGAACTCAATTCTTTGTAGCATTATCACAGGTCTCTAACATTCACATATGAGGACTATGCAATCGTTCCCCAAACTGAAGCCTGGTGATGGAATAAATCTATTTACTGGACATCATAACAGAATATTTTGAATCATTCCTGATGCAAAGATCTTCTACTCTACTCATTTTCCATAAGTACCAAATAACATCGTTCAAGTATCTCCACTCATCTAGTGAATTGAATATATTAGTAAGTGGGCCAGAAATGTAATGTTAGTTTGAAACGTAAAAGGATCCTGTCTACAGAGGGCTCCCCTTTGCCTGGAACTGGAAGACTGCTTGCATGCATGAACCTGACATGTGAAAGCACTCAACAACAACAACAAAAAAAAACTTAAATCAAGCCAACTCCAACCCAAACTTAAGTTCTTGTCTGGTTATCAATATCGATCACAATTGTCTATTTATTATCGCACCTTTCATACTAAACCTCCCAAGGTCTTCCCAGGAACAAAAATTGGATGAATTCAACTGGATACTGAACTACAAAAGAGAATGTTACAGCAACTAACTGAAAGCTTTCAAAATTAAAAGAGGAGCTTAAATGTACAAAGTATAGCAAACTGGAAAGGTTAATGGAGACAATTCCAGAGCTTTGGTGTTCACAGCTGAAGGCACAGCTGTCAATAATGTAGAAATTAAAATTGGGAATTTTCAGGAGCCCACAAAAGGGCTGGAGGAAGGATTGAGGGGTTTTAACATCAAGTAATGCTTATCCAGAACTCAACGTAGCATGTCAAAACAAGGATGATGAGTGTGTTAGTTTTGTGCAACTTATTGTATGGGCAACATGCTTTGGATGACCTCAGGTTTATGGACGGTACGGTTGAACATCAGCCAAGAGTGGCCTGGAACAACCATGTTTAGACTACAACTAGAAAAGCACAGAGAAAAAAAGACTTTGAGATGAAATCTCAAAAGCTCAAGTATTTAAATATGCTTCTACCCGAGGGAAACAAAATATGAGAAGCATCATGATTTTCTTCAGGAAAAAACACAATCAAATCTCCAACTTCTGGGTACCTTTGCTTTTAGTATATGATCCACTGTTATTATGGAAGCATTTTATTGGAATGATTAATGAAAATGTGGACACTAAATGAATTCCCAATAAGTTACTTAATGGAACAACTATAATCATCACCTTTACAAGTCATACAATGATTTGCCTGAAGCAAACACAATTGAGGTATTTATAGAACAAAACCCTGTAACTTTGACCTTGAAAATTGTGTTCTTGAAAAGCTGGTTTGGACAGTGGAACAATGAGGTTTTACAGCCTTCAAAGCACAACCAAACCAAATGAATTATCAATGATACTTTGGGTACATAAAGATAAAGACACAACTAAAATACAAGATTTAGAATACGAATTGCAAAGCAATTTCAGATGTGCTCTACATCTGTTTTGAGTATGAAAGCGTCTATTATTTCTCAATAAGTGCTGTTCCGATCTCGTGAGAACAAGGAAAGCAAGGGGGAAAGAGCACAACTGGATTTGAACAATACTGCTATAAACAAAAATTACTTTCTTTTCATCTTCTGGCTATTATGCAATACCAAACATTGTGGAAGGAACCTTACAGAAAGGCATATTTACAAAAATATGTAAAAACATGTATAATCAATTAACAATCCTCTATACCCCATACGAAATTTCATACACCTACCTTTGGCAACAGTTGCAAATTACATTTAAAATCACTTTTTATAATGTAATTTAAAAAAGATAACTCTTCAGTTAAGTTTATGAATGGCTAAAATAATGATTTTGGAGTCTGCCGGTTAATTTTCACTTTCTCTACCAAAGTTTTATGATGTGTTTTACGAAGGGTAGACATAATGAAAATCATTAAGGATTGAATTGATTAAAACAGCACAACTACTAGATTGAAAAGGGATTTGTCAGTCCATTTGTAGATACAGCTATTAAATTAACCTGCAGTAGCAAAACATTTAACTGTATTTACAGAGTTCAAGAACAGTTTTCTATTTGGGTGAAGGAATTTGCATTTTTTATAGTTACAGCTTGTTTATAAAACGAGCACTACAAATCCACGTCTGATATTATATTAACTGGAGTGAAATATACCTAAATATTACTTAAATAATTGTTATAATAAGAAATGCTGGCAAAATAGATCTTTAAAAATCAAAAAATTGCTTGAAAAATCAACTAAAGAACATAATTGTTACATGTAGATGGGTGTGTTTCACTGTTATCTTTCACTAACGCCCTTAACATTAACATACCAGCAAGTTTTTGGCTTCCTTCATGGCCTTGTAGGATTAGCCTACCCACTTGAGAAACAACATTGGGCAAGTCCCACATTCCATTGCCAATTTGTAATAGCAAGTGTCACATGGATAGATTGCGATGGAACTACAATTACCCTCACCATTGAATCGAAAAACAGAAAATTAGTCAAAACATGTTCAATGCCCAAGGATCCCCAAATACAAGCAAAGACTTTGGATGAAGGATCCTTTCGCAAAACAAGCAGTAGTAAGATCTGAAAAGGACAAACGGCAGAAGAGGAATAAAACAGCAACAGATTTGATCACCCAATTTTTCAACAAGTTCTCCAAATTCTTCTGGAAAAGTCCGGATGAGTTATTGGTTGGGCCTAAAACCAATAGGAAAAAGTGACTACGAAAGTGATTTTTAAAAAAAAAAATGATACAGTGCTGACAGAAAATAAGAAAGGAGAAAATACTTAAGGCAGAGATTCAGCCAACTTGTAAATAAAGATTGAAAGTTAGATATCAAGGTTGTACAAAGAAAGTGAGCATCCAAGGAAAGCTTAGGTCTGTGCTGCAGATGCATGGGAGCGATATAGGCAAACACCATTGCATCGTTTTGCAGACAAATAAATGAATATGTGAAACAGATGGAGACACAGGATTACTGGGAGAGATTAATGTCGTGAATCAAGTTTTGCACTGATAATAAGTTGCCAATAACAGTGTTGTAAACATCTATGGCTCTAATAAAAAATAGCCAAATTATTCACCTGGGCAGTTTAACAAAAGATAAATAAAAGAATTAAGTTAATCATAGGGCAGTGATTGCAAAAGATGCATCCGAGAATGAGTTTCTATGCAACTGTAGAATCAAACTGATGGTAAACTTAAGAATATTTGTGTCAGGTTGGTCAACTGCCTGTACTATGAACATTGAACCTTGAACACAAATCACACGATAACCCAGGAAGGCTGCTTAAATAATACCACTACAAATGGACATTGACAATTAATTGAAGAAGAACGCTCAAAAAGAAGAAGTGCAATGAACTGGTAATAACAAAGTGGTGAGCCTAATTAAAGCAGTATAATTAAGTTGACAACGAGAAAATACTGGGGGGGAGAAAAAAAAAAAAAAAAAAGACAAACCAATATCAAGGGAGTTGGACTTAAAAACAGTAAATTCCACAAGTACAAAAAAGTACTTGACTAGGTATATTCGATGGTGAAGGTATAAATATAGCAACAGTCAGCAGTGGAAAAGATTGAAGCATGAGGTGGCTAGAGTACAAACTTAAAAAAAAAATTCCCACCAGGAGCACTACTGGAAAAGAAAGTTACTCAGAGTTATATTATAATTCCCCAATATTCTATTGAGCAATTCAAATCAGCCTTTCTCTCGGCCAAAAAACATCAGTTATGAGTATGACAACCTCAAAAGAATTGTAGTTGCTGTGCTTTTCAAATTATTTTCCATGGTTTAAAAAGTAGTTTTTAATTAAAAAGAAAAGCATCAAGGTAAGATGAGCGCTCTTGGTGTAAACTTTGACTGGGTATCTAAAAGTATTTTACCCAATTTTTCCATCATCTTCATTTCTTGTGTGTGTGACATTACTAATAAACCAGTGCTTGTTGCCCATCCCTACCTATTTTGCCCCAAATATTTGCCTATTCATTTCAAAAGGACAGTTTAGAGTCATATTTGTGCAGATCTGAAGTTACACAGAGCAGACCAGGTAAGTTGGTAGTTTTCCTTCCCCAAGGCCATTAGTGAGCCAGAGAAGATTGTCATTGTCGTAAAAACCTATCATTTGATTCCAGAATTTATTAAGGAAATTAAAATTCCACTACGTGTTGGGGTGGATTTGACCCCATGTCCTCACAGCATTGGCCTGGATTTCTGGACTAGTCTAATGAAATGTCCATTATGCCACCATATCCTCTAAAAAGAGAGAGCTCACATACTTAAAAACAGCATTAACTTACATATGCAATTATTCTCATGGGTTGGGTCAGCTGGAGTCTGGGACAGAGGTTTGGCAGAGAGAGGAGGTATTTATAAAGTTTATATTTTTAAATGAACAAGGTGAAAAAGTGTCTTGTAAAGTTTAAAATTAGTCCCTCCTCTTATTATAAATTCCACTGTTTGTGCACAGTTAGACAATGGTGCACAGATAACAAACAATAAAATGAACAGGCCTTAAGTATTAACTCTCTCTCTCCACAAACACTAAAACCTGTTGACTATTTCCAGAATTTACTACTTTTAAAAAGTAGCATAACTTCAAATCATAGACAAAACTAATTAATCTGTGCTTTATTAATCTTACCCAGTTTTGGAAAGACAATTAGGTATTCAGCATTACATTGTGGACATGCCACTCTGGCTGTACTGTTGCCCCTTTGCTTTTCATCGACCCATCGTTGTAGACAAGCTTGGTGAACCCATTTGGTGGATCCTCTGCACCGGCAAGGCCGCACCCATTCCGCTGTCCGATCATCTTCATCAGTAGCAAAACACACCCAGCAACTCCTAAAATGAAAAGAAAATCCAAGACTAAAACATCACTAAACCAAAGTATTCAATCCTACCAGTGCTAAAACAATGTTAACTGTGACAGTTTGAAGTGATTATTCATACTGCAAACACTTGGTCATAAAGTTTTAGACTATTTCTTTTTCTCCTATAAGATTTCTCTGAATATTGCTGAGTACTAGATTAGTGATCTGTTACTGTTTAAACTATGGGGTTGACCAATGTCCAAATGTGTCAGAAAGAATACATTGTAATGTTCAGCAAATAGGTTTTCCAAAAAAAAAAAAAATTTTTAAAAATGGTGCATAAAACGATCCAGCTACTGTTGGTTGATAAACAGATAAAAAGAACAAAGTCTGTAACCCCAGTGGAAGGGGCAAGGACAAATATCACAGGTCAAGGTGCTGCTCCTGATCTGAACCCTGTATATCAGAGCACAGTGGCCCCATCTCAGCCAAAGGTAAGGAATGGAACTACCTTCAGGATGGGAGATAAAATCAAATTTGTGGAAAGTAATTGATCACTTTCATTTATAGTAGGGGAAACCCTGATAGGTGTTCTCCTAAATGACCTCATTCCTGTGACTGATGAGATCTGCCCAGAGACACTGCGGCTTTAAACTCGAGAGAAACCTTTGACTTGCTCTTTATTGCTAGATAAATACAAGAAAAATGTAGAAAGCAAGGTAGATTGGCCATGCTAACTTGTCCAGTGTCCAAGGATGCCTAGCCTAGGCGAGGTGGGTTAGCAGTGGGAAATGCACGAGTGAAAGGGAGAGGGTAGGGGTGTGAGTCCGAATGGGATGCTCTTCAGAGGATCGGTGTGACTTGATGGGCTGAATGGCCTGCTTCCACACTGTAGGGATTCTATGATCTTCAACAGCTTTGCAAGCCCCTCTTGACTCTACAATTCTGCAGGTAAGAAATTCAGCCTGCTCTTGAATGCTGTCAAAACTCATCAGCCCAAATCTTGCCAGACAAATATTCTTCTCATACACGGTGAAAAAGGGACACTAAAATGTTAAGTATTTCCAATAGCCTGACAGCCATCTCTCTGAAAAAGAGAATGTCGAGAGGATCCAACACTGCAGCAGCTGCATCATTTAAACCTTCTACAAGTCATGCCAGACAGCTTTTAAGAATAAAGACATCCACAAGTCAACAAGAGACTTACTGTACAGAGCAGCTGTCACATGCACATATACTGCAGTGAGACCTGTATTATGGGTCAGTACCATGAAAGTTTGAGAAACTACATCTTAGTAATGCCTCTGCCACATCCTCCAGACCCAACATGCAGACAGTTAAACAAATGCTGGTGTCCTTCCTGAAGCCAAATCCACAAGCACTCATGCCAAACTCCATAAATCGACTTTGACAGACTGTCACTCCGTATGGCCAAAAACCATCTTCAAGTGCTGTTTTCTCAAGTCTCCAGCGATGAATGGTCCAAAAGGAGGAAAAAGAAAATGTTCAAAGGCAATCTAAAATTTACCTTGAAGCAGGTGGTACTGACATTAGTAACTAGAAGAAGCTTGCTACCAATTATGTAAAATGGCAACAACCTGGCCGTCAAGTTGCACCACATTGAGTTCCAATACTTTAAATGAATGAAGCAGAGCAGTTACAGTAGGAAAAGGATAAATCCTCATTTCAGATCTGTGGGTTGAGAGTTAACCTGTTCAGTCACCGGAAGATCTGTGACAGAAATGTACAACTTTGAGTAGATGACATCCACGTATCAAGGGACAGCTGGTCATGATGAAAGTTTTTCACTCATCAACATCCTGGAATGTTGAGAGTTTGGAATTAAATCACACTTCATAAAATGAATTTCATAAACAGTTCTGAATTGATAATTTTTCACTGCTTATCTTTGCTTTCCGTCCAATTAGGATTGGGGGAGGCAGAAAGACAGACAAAGCTCATGCGTGCTCGCTGCATGACACCCTTTCAACATAACCACTGTGCTTCTTGCCAAATTATCCATTTTCTTGTATTGAATAAAACATAATCTTGATAGAGCAGTGAATTAGGTCAGTACTCAGATAACAAACTGAAACAGGAAAAACCCGCTAGGTGAAACCTCTTGTGGAAACAAAGCTTCATTTCTTATGGTAACTCTAGCCTCGTCCCTAGATGAGTCCACAGAAAGCAGAATCAATATCCCTGATGTATTTTGCTCTGCTGGGTGCTTAAAACACAATAGGGAAAAGACAGCATTTTGACAGTGCGTTCTAACCTTATTTTGCAGGACAATGGTGTAAATCTAAATTCACTTGGCAGCTGGACATTTTTAAAGTAATTATCAGGGAGCAACCTTTTATAATGTGTGTATTTAAAATATGAATTATAATGAGGTCACATCATAGTATTATGTTCCTTGTTGATCAAAATGAGGGATGAGTAAAGAATTGATAAAACACGTAATACACTGAATATTCTTTTGCATGTTAACAAGTCAAAAATGACATCCTCTGCATCTGCCAAGAAACTACTCCCTCAGGCGCCCTTCTACTTCAACATACACAAGGAGAAACATATGATCAACCATCCATAGATACAATGCCACAGTACGTAACTGGAGTATTCAAGTGCTGCAATGCCAAGCAGCCTTGGTAATATGATTCCTTTTAACAATTTAGCAATGTTACCTTCTTTTTCCCAAATGCAGCTGCACTGAACAAATTACTGTGTACAAAAGGTAAAATGGATACTGGAAATCAGAAATTAAAACAAAATGCTGGATATACAGAGCAGGTCAAGTAGCTTCTGTGGAGAGAGAGTCCATGCTACAGGTCAATAACCAAAGGTCATTTGATCAGAAACGTTTCCTACTAAATAATGCTACCTGACCTGTTCAGTTCAGTATTTCTACTTTAATTGCAAATGATTTACTGCACAACAGTACATCACCACAGTCCCTCTGAAATGCTACTACACCTTCATTGTCAATCCATTTAAGACCGCCAAGTACACTTAAAATGCACATTTGCAGTTACTATGACAAAGGATGCAGTTTAGGTCATTTTTAAAAGAAAAATAACAATGCAGCATTTTTCTGATGACATCATTTTGCCCCAAATTATGTTATAGTCAGGTTTTGGAAGTGTAGACTCTTTAGTATCATAGGAATAAAACAATCAAAATGCACCCAAGCTTCCTAAAATAGTAGTGAGTTAAGGATTGAATAATCTGTTTCTTAAGCTATGGAATTAATGAATATATACTGACCAAGACAGTGGGGAGAAGTTCTTTTCCCGTCTTGGATATGGCAAGCCAACTGTCATGACAAAGGCAGACAAAATTTCGGTTTTAATGTTTCATTCAAAAGTCAGCACCTTCAGCAGCACAGTCCTCAGCTCTGCTTTGTTAAAGTCAACCTTGATTGGCAATCCACCTAATACCTTTAGCATTCAGTCCCTCAACTACCAATGCACAGTGGCAGCCAGTGTGTACCACCTAAAGATGCACTGTAACAACTCAGCAAGGATCCTCAGACAGCACCAAAGAAATCCAATGTCCTCTGCCACACAAGTGTAATATCTCTGCAGATACTTGGGAATATAATTACCCGAAAGCTTCATTTAAAGCTCCATACTATCCTGATTTGGAACTATATCATTGTGACGAGATCATGGAACTCCCTTTCTAACAGCAATGTGTTATAGCTATATCACATAGATTGTAGTGACTCAAGAGGGCTGCTCACCACAGCCTCAAGGGCAAATATGGATGCATGGTACGTGCTGGCCTAACTAATGACATCCAATTCACCTTGATGAAAGAAATACCCAGACATTGTGCACAAGTTTCCGGAGGAATTGAACCCACAACTTGCACCGATTATCATGGTCCATGTCGGTACCAATGATATAGGTAGAATGAGAAGAGAGGTTCTGCTGAGGAATATGAGCAGCTCAGGGCTAAATTAAAAAGCAGGTTCAAAAAAAGTAATCATCTCCAGATTACAACCTGAGCCACAAAGTAATTGGCATATGGTTCACAAGATTAAAGAGATAAACGCAAGGCTTTGGGTCAGGTGTAGGAGAAACAGGTCTGAATCAGTGAGATAGTGGCACCAATACCAGGGAAGGAGGGAGCTGTTCCATTGGGATGGGATCCACCCGATTTATACTGGGACCAGAGTCCTGGAAAATCACAACTAGGGCTGTGAGTAAGGGGTTTAAAATAAATAGAGGGGTGGGTTCAGCTGAAAGAATATTATGGAAAAAGTTAAAAAGGGAGGTTGAGAAGGGCTCAGCAGAGGTTATTAAAAGTTTCAGAACAAGTAATAGGACAGAGTATGGAAAGGCTCAGGAATCTAACTTCAGGCAAGGAAACAACTAGGAGAAGAGAGCCAGTCAATACAGACTGATGGTGTTGTGCCTAAATTCATGCAGTATACAAAACAATGAGCTTGTAGTACAAATTGAAATTGACAGGTATGATGTTGTGGGTATCACAGAGACTTCTCACGTGGCTACAAGAGGATCAGGGTTGGGAACTAAACATCCAAGTTTACATATCCTATTGATAGAAGAGGCAGATGGACAGAGGGAGCAAGGTTGCCTTATTAGTAAAATTAAATTTGATACAAGGAGTGATATAGAATCAGAAGGCATAAAGTCTGTGTGGCTGGAGTTCAGCAACAACAAAAAAAAGGATTTTAAAAAAAAAAAAAGACCCTGATGGGAGTGGAGTACAGATCTAGCAGTAGTCAGGATGTGGAGCAAAAATTAAAACAGGGGTTAGAAAAAGCATGTAAGAAAGGCATTATTATAATCATGGGAAACTTCAACAGGCAGGTAAACTGAGAAAATCCGGTTGATAGCAGATCCCAAAAAGGAATTTGTGGAATGTCAAGAAATACTTTTTTTGAAGCACTTAGGAACAGGCAATTCTCGATTTGGTGATCTGTAATGAGGCAGACTTGATCAGGGAGCTTAAAATGAAGGAATCTCCAGGGACCATTGACTATATTGTGATAGATTTCACCCTGCAGTTTGAGGGAGAAGCTGGAATCAGATGGTAATGGCATTACACACTAACTTGTCCCTTTCTAAAATTGCCGTACTTTGCTCTCTTAGGTCCAACTCTAACCTTGTTATCAAACCAGCTGACAAAGGTGGTGCTGCTGTAGTCTGGCACGCTGTTACCTTGTGGAGGCTCAACACCAATTCTCAGACACTTCTTCATACCGCCCCTGGACCATGACACCACATTCGAGCATCAAGCCATTGCTGCCAGAACGGTCACTGACCTCATTACCTCCAGGTGATCTTCCCCCCCACCATTGTCTCCAACCTTGTAGTCTCCAAACCCCAGAGAGCCCGCGTCTACCTCCTTCCCAAAAAATCCATAAACCAGACTACCCCAGTAGGCCCATCGTAGCAGCCTGTTCCTGCCCCAATGAGCTCTTTTCCTCCTTCCTTGACACCATTCTCTCTCCACTTGTCCACACTCTGCCCACCTACATTTGCGATTCCTCTTATGCCCTCCACCATACTGACAATTTCCAGTTCCCAGGCCCTAACTGCTTCGCATTCACTGTGGAGTCCAATCCCTCTATACCTCCATTCTCCACCAGGATGGTCTGCAAGCTCTCAGCTTCTTCCTCAACTAGAGGCCTGAACAATCCCTATCCCCCACCACTCTCCTCCACTTGGCTGAACTTGTTCTCTCAATGAACAATTTCTCTTTTCATTCATCTCACTTCTGTCAAGTCAAATGATTGGCAGCTATGGGCACCTGCCTGCTTCTTTATGGAGTATGTGGAACAATCCTTGTTCCAGTCCTACACTGGCCCCTTCCCACTCTTTTTTCAGTACATCAACCATTGCTTTGGTACTGCTTCATGCTTCTGCCAGGACCTTGAAAAATTTGTTCATTTTGCCTCCAATTTCCACATCATCCATTTCTGAAACTTCCTGTCCTTTCCTGGACTCCTCCATCTCCATTTTGGGGAATAAACTATCCACTACAAAGCCACGGACTCCCATAGCTACCTTCACTACAGCTCGTCACACCCCACGTCCTGCAAAGACTCCACCCCATTCTCCCAGTTCCTTCGCCTACATCATATCTGTTCTGATGATGCTACCTTCCAAAACAGTGCTGCTGACATGGATTGCTTCTTCCGGTGACTGTGATTTCCCACCCACTGTGGTTAACGGGGCCTTCAACCGCATCTAACCTACCACCCGTGCTTCTGCTCTTGCCCCTTCACTTCACTCAGTGTGATCGGGATCCCTTTGTCCTCACTTTACGCCCCAGCAGCCGCCACATTCAAAAGGATCATTCTCCACCACTTCAGGCAACTCCAGCAGAACGCCACCACCAAACACCTCTTCCCCTCACTCCCCCATCTGCATTTCGCAGGGATCGTTCATTCTGGGACACCCTAGTCCATTTCCCAAATCATCAACACCACCCCCTTCCCTCGACATCTTCCCATATAACTGCGGAAGGTGCAACACCCGCCCCTTCACCTCTTCCCTGCTCACCATCCAAGGGCCTAAACAGTCCTTCCAGGTGAAGCAGCATTTCACTTGAACCTCCTCCAATCTTGTATATTGCATTTGCTACACCCAATGTAGCCTACTCTACAGTGGACAAACCAAACGTAGACTGGGTGACCACTTTGTGGAACACCTCCAGTTTGTGCGCAAGCATGACCTTGACCTTCCCATACCCGATCATTTTAACACAGTGTCCTGCTCGCGTGCCCATTTGTCAGTCCTTGGCATGCTGCAATATTCTAGTGAATCACAGTGCAAATTGGAGGAACACCATCTTATCTTCAGACTAGGCACTTTACAGCCTTCTTGATTTAATATGGAGTTCAACACCTTCAAATTGTGAACCAACTCCCATTTCCTCCCATTCTTTTAGCTTTTCTTGTTACATTCTGTTATCACGTCCTCTCCCTCCTCCCCCCCAACCCTAGTGGGACTGTCAGCTCTTTCAGGTCTGGCTGATAGACACACCATTGTTCTGTCATTCTCATATACCGATCACTTAATCTGAACTATCAATATCTTTTCTCCACCAGCACTCTACACCCACCAACCCCACATCCACTCTCTCCACCGACTGTAGCATAAATGCTGTCCCCTCCACGTTTCACTTCAGCTCTGAAGAGTCATCTAGACTCAAAATGTTAGCTTGCTCCCTCTCCGCAGGTGCTGCCTGACACTCACTGTTTTCAGTAATGGTATTACAATTGTGTAAAAGGTAATTGCAAAGACACAAGAAAGAAGTTGGTCAGAATTGATTGGAAGGGGACCCTAGCAAGGAAGACAGTGCAGCAGCAATGGCAGGAGTTTACGGGGGAACACAAATTTATCACAAAGAAGAAGAAGAAGAAATATACTAATGGGAGTACAAGGCAACAATTGGTTAAAAGATTCTGACTGTCAACCCAAAGTTGAAATGCCTAATACAGGACGACACAGTAGCTCAGTGGTTAGCACTGCTGCCTCACAGTGCTAGGGATCCGGGTTCAATTCCGGCCTCGGGTGACTGTGTGGAGTTTGCACGTTCTCCCAGTATCTGTGTGGGTTTCCTCTGGGTGCTCCAGTTTCCTCCCACAGTCCAAAGACGTGCAAGTTAGGTGGATTAGCCATGGAAAATAAAGGGATAGGGTAGGGTGGCGAGTCTGGGTGAGATGCTCTTTGGAGAGTCAGTGTGAACCTGTTGGGCCAAAATGGCCCATTTCCGCACTGTAGGGATTCGATGAATCTATTATTCTATTCGGGGGCATGCGTTTATGGTGACAGGTGGAAGTTGAAAGAAGATGCGAGGGGCAAGTTTTTTTTTTTAAAGAAAGTGTTTATCCAACCAAATGTCTTTTAAATGCTGTAATTGTACCTGCATCCACCACTTCATCAGGAAGTTCATTCCACACGCAAACCACCCTCTGTGTAAAAAAAAGTTTGCCTTTTATGTCTGCTTTAAATTTCTCTCCCCCTACCTTAAAAATGCACCCCCTAGTCTTGAAATTCCACATCTTAGGGAAAAGACAACTACCTCTCATTATTTCATAAACTTCTATCAACTTCTCACGCTCCAGTGAAAAAAAGTCCCACCCTATCCAGCCTTTCTTTACAACTCAAACCTTCCATACCCACAACATTCTGGTAAATCTCTTCTGAGCTTTCTCCAGCTTGATAATATCCTTCCTACAATGGGGCGACCAGAACTGGACACAGTATTCCAGAGAGGCCTTACCAATGTCCTGTATAATCTCAACATAACATCCCAACTCCTTTACTCAAAGGAGTGATCAATGAAGGCAAGTGTGCCAAAATACGTTTTAACCATCCTGTCTACATGTGATGCAAACTTTAAAGAATTATGCACCTGCACCCCTAGATCCCTTTGTTCTACAACACTACCCAAGGCCCTACCATTAATTGTACAAGCCCTTGATTGTTGCACCAAAATGCAAAACCTTGCATTTATCCAGATTGAATTCCATCTGTCTTTTTTCAGCCCATTGACTCATTTGATCAAGATCCCTTAGTAATCTTAGAAAACCTTCTTCACTGTCTACAATGCCACCAATTTTGGTGTCATCCGCAAACTTACTAACCATGCCTTCTACATTCTCATCCAAATCATTTATATAAATGACAAACAAAAGAGGGCTCAGAACTGATTTCTGTGGAACACCACTGGTCACAGGCCTCCAGTCCAAAAAGCACCCTCCACCATTACTCTCTGCTTCCTGCTGTTAAACCAATTAGCAAGTTCGCCCTGAATCCCATGTGACCTAACTTTACTAAATAGTCTACAATGCGGAACCTTGTCAAAGGCTTTACTAAAATCCAAATAAACAATGTCTACTGCCTTAGTGCCCAAAAGAAGTCTGGATTTACTCCTTTTCCAGTAGGAGCATCCACATAGTATTATTGAAATTTTTCCTCAGCTCATTTGACAAATTCTTCACCATCCAAATCTTTAAAACTATAATAGTCTGGACAATGTTTGAAAAATTAAAATCCCCCATTATTACAACATTATGCTTACATATATCAGAGATCTCCCTAGATATTTGTTTCTCAATTTCTCTCACTATTGGGAGGTCTATAGTACAATCTCATCAAAATATCTAAGGAAGGATCAAAGTCCCGGTGTTGGAAGGAGTCTAGAGAAGGTTTACAAGAATGACCCCAGGATGAAGGGCTTGTCATATGTGGAACTGTTGAGAACTCTGGGTCTGAACTCGATGGAATTTAGAAGGACAAGGGAGGACCTCATTGAAACTTACAGAATACTAAGAAGTCTGAATTGAGTAGACGTTAGAGGTTTCCACTAGTTGGACCTGAAGATACTGCCATGGAGTCAAGGAACTACCCTTTAGAACAGCGGTGATGAGGAATTTCTTCAGCCAAAAGCTGGTGAATCTGTGTGAGTCACTGCTGCAGAAGGCTGTGGAGGCCAAGATTTAAGCTGAATGAAGCTTCATTCAATTCCATTCTGCTCTGAAAACTACTTCAAATGAACCAATTTCTACCACAGGGAGTTATATTAGATTAAAATTGGAAGGAAAAAAAGTTACAGTACTCCTGGTTAAAATGAAAAAAAGTTGTGAAAAGACAGGGATTTCAGAAACATTACATTACATTAACACTTCATGATTTCTCTTCTAGTTTCAGGTTGTGAAAAACAAAAATATAAAATCAATAAGATTTCAACAAATATATCAATTTTAAATGTTAAACATGAGCATTAAATTTAAAATGCAATTTTAAAATACTTATTACAAATATAAAATTCTATTGTCCACAATGACAAATTGTTCAATTGACCACAAAAGCTTCCAGATGAAAATAGGTCTTTAAATTCATCAAAAATACTCATTTCCTCAATGTTTGTAATTGCCAAGTCCAATGTGATTTTTAAAAAATTGCTTAGAAGCCTTCATCTCTTACAAATATCAAAAAGATAGGAAAAGCAAGAAGGTTTTAAAGGAGTACCTCAATCAAATTAATTTTCTTGACAACCTAACTTTAATTCTTAAAGTGTGTTAAACCTAATGGGGTCAAGGTGAAAGGCCTAAAACCCAAAGTCATGATGTTTCAAATCATATTAATTAAAACTTGTCTCACTATTGTTCTTCCACAATGCTGTCATACATTTGCTGTGATTTAATTTTTTAAAACCTTTTATAAAAGTCTGTCGGAATGATTCATATACCAGACACAACCTTATCTCACTGAATAACAAAATGCAGGCAACTGCTGACTTGGCCACACTACCGTGCTCTCACTGGACAGTGACCAGAAAAAAAACTAATTAGGTCAAAGGCTCTAATTTATGGTGAGATCCAACAAATAAAATGGAATTCTCAAAACACTTTTTGTATAAGGCTAGCTGGTTACATTTCAACAACCATCAGATTACTTTTGGAGGCACATTTTGTAAACAAGAAATTGTATTTCATCTAAATTAATCCAGCACAAAAAAAACACACAGTTTTGGATGTCACAGCTCTCACCAAGCTCTGTCCCTGCCCGATTCCTAAACTTGGGTGTGAAAGGATTCCTGAAAACAGTTAACTTAGAATTCTCCCTACTTACAGTAATACTGCTGCAATCATCTGCATAGAGATAGATACATCAAAAAAGAAACAAGTTCACAGTGACTAATGAAAAATTCAGGAGATTTCATATTTTGAATTTGAATGTAACAAAATTAAATCAACATGTGAATTAACATTTATTCATAGGTAGCTAATGTACCAAACTATAGAAAATGCACTTCCCTATTAGCTAATAATAAAGAGATTGGTTAGCAACTTAGCATTACACCAACAGTGTAGTTCAATTCCCACACCAACCAGTGGTTACTATGATGGACTGTCCTTCTCAACCTCTCCTTGTGTCTGAGGCCTGGTAACCTTCAGGTTAAGCCACCAGCAGTCATCTCTCTCTCTCTAATAAGGGAGTAGCACTTCAGTCTGATGAAACTGTGACAACTTTATTGCACCTTATTAACTAGTAAACTCAACTGCAAATGCCTTATTTTAGATGTTACACAGTGCTCTCAGCAGATATACAGTCTTATAGAATAAGTGCCACTTTCCTCCCAGCTTGTCAGCAGCTTCCCTTCCCCTTGCTGCATCAGGATGAGTTGTGGCGCCCACTGTAAGTTGCTCCAAGAATATGAGAAGCACCTACACTGCTAACTCCTTTGCCCTTAAAGTCGCCACAGACTGAATTTCTTTTCACAGAACATCAGTTCTCCTCAGTATCCTATTTGGCATTGAAAAATAGGAAACCCTCTCCAGCAATTGGTGATAAAGGAAGAGAGATATGCAAGTTACAAAATCACCACAAAACTTCTAATAATTTATGTTGCTTTGTTGCAAGTCTGAAAAGGACCACAGTTTACTCTTGACCTCTCAGAGCATAAAGAGATTATTGCATTGATATCATTAATATGAATTAAACTCAGAGCAAGTCAAGGCTGCCACTTCACGGCAGAAAAACTCTTAATAGAATAATTTGACAGATTGAAGTCCTCCATTTTGAAATTAGTAATTAGAATGACAATTTATGACTAGCTCTTGGTAATTTATACTGCCATCTGCACTATTTATTGTATCGCCAATCTTTGGGTCAATGAAATACTTGGCTTTGAGGCTTTCCACTGTGTACCAAGTCCTTCAAAAGCATTGTTGAAAAGTTGAGGTTGCAGCAAAAATCTGTATGGACACAACTAGTCACTTCCTTCCAGTTAAGGATTAGGCTAATTAGCTTACCTATTTACAGGTCAATAATTTGCAATCTGTTCCATAAGCTCTCAAATTTACTTAACAACCTACTTGAAGGCCATATATTAATGGGTTTCATAGTAATACCCAGTCTAGATCTAGAATTACTTTCCCCAAAAAAAATCAAATTTGGTTTGTTGAGGATGATCTACCCTAAATCATAATAGCTCTTTCTAATCAGTCCAAATGTTGTTCAGTGGGGGAGATGATAGGATAACAGTATAGGTCATAGGACTAATAATCTGGAGGCCCAGGTTTGATACCCACCATGGAGGAATTTGAATTAAATAAAAATCTGTAATTCAGAGTCTAATGATAATCATGAAACCATTACTGATTGTTGGAAAAATCCATCCAGTTCACTCAAGTCCTTTCAGAAAGTGAAATTGTTGACTCTTAACTGCCCCCTAGCTTGCCAGGCCATTTCACACAGCAATATTAACCATTAAAAATCTCAAAACAAAAAAGTGAATGAAACTGACAAGACTACCTGGAACTGACATAGGCACTGCAAACAACTGTGAAAGCTCTGTCGACCCTGAAAAGTCATCCATATCAAGGTCAGGGGCCTAGTGCCAAAATTTGTGAAAGTTGTTTCACAGACAACAGACTTAGTCAGTCATTCTCAGAATCATATTTTACACAGACCCCAGAACCCATGATGTCTTATGACATCAGGTCAAACATGGGCAAAAAAAAACACATCTTCTGCTGATTATCAGCGATCACCTTTATCTTGGCTGATGAATTAGAATCCTCCAATGTCAAACACCACTTGGAGGAAGCTAGGATGCAGAATGTACTCCAGTGAGGGATGTGAATATTCAACACCGAGTGGCTTGTCAGTATCACTACTGACCAAGAGATAATAGGAACTGCAGATGCTGGAAAATCTGAGATAACAAGGTGTAGAGCTGGATGAACACAGCAGGCCAAGCAGCATCAGAGGAGCAGGAAAGGTGACGTTTCGGGCCTAGACCCTCTATCCATCTTCTATCTGCCTCCCCCTATTTATTTCAGAACCCCCTTCCCCTCCCCCATTTCTGATGAAGGGTCTAGGCCCAAAACGTCAGCCTTCCTGCTCCTCTGATGCTG
>NC_063351.1:15818220-15830289 GCF_021869965.1 Rhincodon typus | reverse complement strand
AGCTGGATGAACACAGCAGGCCAAGCAGCATCAGAGGAGCAGGAAAGGTGACGTTTCGGGCCTAGACCCTCTATCCATCTTCTATCTGCCTCCCCCTATTTATTTCAGAACCCCCTTCCCCTCCCCCATTTCTGATGAAGGGTCTAGGCCCAAAACGTCAGCCTTCCTGCTCCTCTGATGCTGCTTGGCCTGCTGCGTTCATGCAGCTCTACACCTTGTTATCTCACTACTGACCAAGCTGGTCAAGTCCTAAAGGACATAGCTGCTATAGTGGATCTATAGGCAGATGGCAAGGGAATCAAAAAACACATACTTGACCTCACTTTCGCCAATCTGCCTGTCCATGACACTTTCACTTCCATTGACCAATGCAAAGTCGCTTCCAACTAAGTCCTGCCTTCCCATTGAGAAGAACATTCACTGCGTTGTACTGTACTCATTCATTCCTTCATTGGCAGTCCCTCACAGATGAGGGTGATTCTCTTCCACTCTCAGGGTAAGTCTGTAGGTGGTTTCTGCAGGCTGTGTTACACTTGGGGCAGAAGGTGGTTGTGGGAAGGGGGGGATGGGGCATTGGTGTGGCAGCAAGCTCCTTACATTGTTTTTGACTGGCTTCTGCTTTTTCCCTGACTTCAAGTCTCGAGGTGGTCAATGCCTTCCCAGATGTTTCTCCTCCACTTTGGACTGTCTTGGGCCAGTGATTCCTGGGGTCTGTGGGAATGTTGCACTTCACCAGAGGCCTTCAGGGCACTTCCTGTCTACCTGAGGTTTGCCTGCCCTTTTGAAGCTGGGAGTAGAGCATCTGCTTGGGGAGTCTCGTGTTGGTCACGCAGACAACATGCCCAGCCCATCATAGCTAATGAAGGGTGGTCAGTGTCTTGATGCTGGGGATGTTGGCATGGTCAAGGTCACAGATATTGGCGCATCTTTCCTCCTGGTGGATTCGCAGGATCTTGTGCAGGCAGTGTTGGTGGTATTGGTCCAGTGCCTTGGAGGTGTCTTCTGTAAACAGTCCACGTCTCAGAGCCATATAGGATAGTGGGAACCACTACAGCTCTGTAAACTATGATCTTGGTGTCTGATGTTGCTGTCCTTGAACACTGCACTATCATTATGCTAAATGGGATGCAGTATCCTAGAAACTGGAGCTTGGGCATCCATGAGGCACCATGGACCATCAGCAGCAGCAGAACTGTCCTCAAACACAACTGCAACCTCACTACCTGGCATATTCCCCCATTCTACCATTATACGAGAGGATTAATCTTGATCCAATGAAGACTCCCCGAACAGCAAATATCTACAAATGAGGTGCCAAACTGGTAAAGGTACAACATAGGATTAGTTACATGTCAAACAGCAAGTGATTGAGCTAAGCATTTCAACAACCAATGGACCACATCTAAGCTCTGCAGTACTGCCAAATTCAGTTGTGAAATGATGGTGAAGCCAGTGTATCACTTGTAAAACTAGAAGGTCAAGCATTTGCGACAATCTTCAGACAGAAGTGCCAAGTAGATGACAACCATGGCCTCCTCCAGAGGTGCCCAGCATTCTGGCAACAGATATGCACTCTCGAACATGTTGCACCCCTAGACAAGCTGTTCCAATACAGCTATAGCACAGGCATCAAAAGTACGGAAAATTGCATAGGTATGACCTGTATACTAAAAGCAGGGTCAATCACTGCCTCTGGCTATTCTTGATTATCTGCATACTGCCATCAAGAAGCATTTGTTTAGCAATTACCAGCTCAATGACACTCCATTTGGATTCCACCGGGACCGCTGAGCTTCTGCCCTCATTTCAGCCTTGATTCAAATATGGACAGAAATAGAGTCAAATTCCAGTGTTGAGGCAAGAGTGATTGCCCTTGACATTAATGTTACATTTGACCAAAAGTGACAAAAGGAGCCCTAGCAAACTTGAGTCAATGACAAATAGGGAGGTGGGCAGGGGGGAGGGGGGCTCTGCTGGTTGTAGTCATAGCTAGTACAGAGGAATAAGGTTATGGCTGTTGGAGGCTAGTCATCACAGCTTCAGGACATCTCTGTAGGAGTTCCTCAGAGTAGTGTCCTGAACCTAAACTCTTCAGCTGCATCGTTGATGACCTTCCCTCTATCCTAAAAAAGGTCAGAAGTGGGGTTGTACAATGTTGGACATCATTTGCAACTACTCAGGTAATAAAGCTTGTCCATGTCCTACTGCAGCAAGATATGAACGATACCCAAGTTTAGGCTGACAAGTGGCAAATAACTGTCGCACCATAACCATAATGTCTTTTCAACTAAGAAACCACAATCACAAGTGGTTCTATTAAAAGATATTCCTATTCACAGATGCTGTATATAATAATAGACTTACGTAAGTGCTGTAATAAAAGCCAAGCACTACAGATGTTGGAGATCTGAAGAAAAAAAAACAAAAACGTGCTAGAGAAATTCAGCAGATCTGGCAGCATCTGTGGAAATGTAAACAGAGTCAACGTTTTGAGTCTAGTAAGACAAATCTTCAGAATTCAAGGGGGCTGGAAAAGTAATCGGTTTTATGGTGAAGAATGAAAGGCCAGGCAGTACAATAGTGGGTGAGAGTTTGGAGATGAAGAACATTAGTGGATGTTTCAATGGTCTCATCTCCCCATTTTCTACAGCAAGTAGATACCAACCTTGCCTAAAATAAAGATTTTTTTAAGCTCCATCTTTACATTTATTTCAAAGGCTTTCATAATAAGCTAAAAGGACTCAAATTGTCAAAAAGGATGAGAAATCAAAATCCTCTTTATGCTGACCAGATCAACTTTGACAAATATGCAGATGACATTTGGCTCTACCTCTCCACCATCTCTCCTGAATCCTTCATGTTTCATGCTGCTTTGAATGAACAATAATTTAGCTTAGTTGCACACAGAGATGTAGTGCCATCACCTACAAAATCACCATTAACTTCACAGACTGCCATCTTCATCTATCTGCCCAGAAGCATTCACCAGATGAACAACACATTCTGGTCTATCTTGGAGTTGTGCTTCTAAGTCAACTACCTTCACATCAGGAGGACTTCCAGCTCCACTTCCATAACAAATCACCTTCTCTGTCTCTGCCCACTGGAAATGCTCACGGCTGTCATCACCCCCAAACTTAAAAAACACATTACTGTACTGGCGAGTCTACCCATTCAACCTGCATAAACTTCAGCTCAATGATATCATTGCTGTCTGCCTTCTATCCTGCACCAAGCCCCATCTGCCCACCCCAGATGCTGCAGATACCACTGACCTAGATTTTCCCAATGCCTCCAATTTAAAGATAAATTTAGTTGTCACATTTATAACCCTTCCATTAATTAATTTGGTTTCTAAATTTAGCAGTACTTTCCCTCTTAATCCTGCTTCTTATTCACCATCAGGTCTCCACTCATCTATGCCTTTGGTTCCTTGGCCTCACATTCTGGACTTCCTCCCTACCGCCCTGCACCTAACTCTCTGCTTGCAAGACTCTCCTTAAAACTAATCCTCAACAGGATTGTGATCAAAACTCAATGTCTCCTTTTTTGATATGTCCACTTCTTTTATGCCCTCGAAATTGTAAAAAGCATTGGCACATTTTTTCAACATTAGCAACGATATATCAAACCAAAACATATTCTGACAATCGCATTACAGTTCCCACATTCATAGTTAAAAATAACACTTGCTTCAAATTATTCCTTCAAATTCCACAGAGCCTATCCACCATCCACAAGGTTCAAATCAGAAATGTGATGGAATAAGTCTTCACCTACCTAGATTAGTGCAGCTCTGCTCCAACAGCACTCATGCAGCTCTACATCAACTAGACAAATCAACCTGCTTAACTGGGATCCCAGCTAAAACCTTCAGCATTCACTCTCTCTGCCACTGTACGTCAGTGGTAATGTGTGCCATCTAAGATGCACTGCAACAATACATACGAAGTACAAATTTGTGCAGAAGTACTTCTTTCAGTTCCTTCAGCCCGTGAAGCCTATTCTGCCCTTCAATGAGATCTTGACTGTTTGTGTTCCAAATTCCACATTCTCAACTACTCTCATAACCTTCGATTCCCTAGGCTCACATGAATCAATTTATCTCATCTTAAAAATATTCAAAGACCCACCACCAAAGTCTTGAGGCGGAGAGTTCCAAAGTCTTACAGCCTTCAGAAGAAAATAATATCCTCATCGGTCTTAAAAGCAGAACCCTTAATTTTATCATCGGCATCGGAGAGTCACACAGTCATACGGCATGGAAACAGACCCTTCAGTCCAGCTAGTCCATGCCAACCATGTTCCCAAACTAAACCATGCTCCCTGCCTGTGCTTGGTACACATCCCTCCAAACCTTTCCTATTCATGTACTTATCGAAACGTCTTTTAAATGTTGTAACTGTGCCCACATCCACCACTTCCTCTGGCAGTTCATTCCACACACTAACCACTCTGTAAAAAGTTGTCCCTCATGTCCTTCATAAATCTCTCTCCTCTCACCTTCAAAAAATATTCCTCTTAGTTTTGAACTTCCCCCACCTTAGGGAAAAGATCTTTGCTATTCGCCTTACCATGATTTTATGAACCACCATAAAAAGGTCACCCCTTTACCTCCTATCACTTAGGGCAAAGAGCCCAGCCTATCCAGCCTCTCTTTATAACTCAAGCCCTCCATTCCAGGCAACACCTTGGTAAATCTTTTCTGAACCCTCTCCAGCTTAATAATATCCTTCTTCTAACAGGATGACCAGGACTGCATGCAGTACTCCAGAAGAGGCCTCACCAATATACTATACAGCCTCAACACAACATCCCAACTCCTATACTCCAACGAGTGAGCAATGAAGGCAAGCATGCCAAACGCCTTAAACCATGCTGTCTACCCATGAGGAAAATTTCAAAGAATTATGTACCTGAACCCTAAGGTCTCTTTGCTCTAAAGAACAACCCGGAGCCCTAACCATTAACTGTGTAAGTCCTGCCCTTTTTTGTTTTGTAATGTAATACTTTGCATATATCCAAATTAAACTCCATTTGCCACTCCTCAGCCCATTGACCCAATTGATCAAGATCTCTTTGTAATTTTAGATAACCTTCTTCACTGTCCACTATATCACCAATTTTGATGTCATGCACAACCTTCCATATTCTCATCCAAATCATTTATACAAATGTCAAGCAGAAGTGGACCCAGTACTGATTCTGTGGACAGGTCTCCACTCTGGAAATAAAACCCTCCACCACCACCTCCTGTTTTGTTCTCACCCATAATACTAAGCATCCTTCCCATGTTCACCTTGTCCGGACCATTCAGATTCTCAAACTTCAATCAAATCATTCCTCGCTCTCTGAAATTTCAGTGACAACAGCCCAGCCTGTCCAATCCCTCCTTCATAAAACCCTGTAAATACTGTTCTGTTCTCTATCCATGTACTTTTTGAATGTGCACTAAAATGGGAAAAGGACCGTATTACATTAAATCCCCTCAGGATCCCCTCACCACACACTTGTACAAAAATTTCTTGTTGCCTACTTCAAGCTTTAGAGAAATGGTCAATAAAAATTTGCCACATTGGTCTTACTCAAAATCAACAATATCACGAAGGAAGAAGATGATGACACAGTAATAAATGATACTGCATTAGAAACCAAAAGCTCAGGGCAAGGCCATGGTAGCCGGTGGGACTGAAGTTCAATTAATAAAATCTTAGGATATAAAGATAGTTTCATGACCACCATCACTGAGACTAATCACTGGACATCATAACATGTAAACTGTTCTTTGAAATGGTCTAGGAAGTTCAAGGAAAGTTAGTGATGGGCATCAAATATTTGCCTCCAATACTCACATCACATGGAATAAATAAACAAACAAAAGTATAAAAAAAAGTGAATGCAGCTAATCTTTATATGCTGTGACTAAGTTAAAAGGATAGTTGCTAAGCCAAGAGTACTTTTGTTTCTCAAAACCACATGCATTAGACATTCATTCACTGAGAGCAGATGAGCTATTATCAATACATATTGCATTAGTTTTAATCGCTGCTGGAGTGGTACCAGAAATCAGAACTGATCAGAGTGACTGGAATGCCCGCTAAAGTTCTTCCTCCTGTTGGCTATCCAGTAATCCAAGTTAGAATTACATGTGTAGACATTTGGAGAACATGGTTGGGATACATTCTGCTGCTGAATGGCTTCCCCAACATATACATGTGAGTATGGAGGATGTAATCAGTTGACTGGAGGGTATCCCTGGATATTGGTTGTACAGATCCAGATACAATTCCTACAGAGGATGGAGGAAGAAAATTGACATGGAACATTTTCTTTCGATTGACTGGAATCCTACATTTTTATTATTAAAGCATGTAATGAATGGAGCCTCATTTATCTAATAGCAACTTTTATAGGGATCTACTTTTTCTTGGGGAGATTATCAAGTGTCCTACATTTTTAATAACACTTCAGTTTCTACATCAGTGAACATAAAAGAGATAATAAAAAGGCAAATGGAATCTAAAAACAGCTCAAGACCAAAACTTCCACAGCCACCTGCAACAAGGCATGAATTTTACTGTCAGTTTCTTTTGTTACTTGTTGGCAACGCTACATGGAGCCACTAGTTGGTCCATTTTGTAACATTAGGATAATAGGGCCATGGGCATCTTTGTTGCAATATCAATAAGAGTCAAGACACTACAATAGGTTTCTATCGTGAGAGAGATGGTCTCTGATGTAACATAAAATGTATGTCAGGATACATCTTCTGTCAAAAGCCTATCCCCAACTTATTTTGCGTGTCAAAAGGATTGCTGCAATGCCACAGCAGCTTCCACAAGAAGAAGGGCTGAATCACCAAACATCAATTAAGTATTAACTTAGTTCACCAATGTTTTGTAGGACACTGCTGCAAGCAAACTGGTAGAGGATTTTAACCAAAGAGCAATGGAAACAATGCTAAGAGAGTAATTTATTCATTGTGAAGTATCTGAAACATTCTGGAGACATGTAAATGCATTATTTTTCCATTTTCACATAATACATAGCTTCACAGAAGGTTAATAGAAACAGGGTTGCCTCTGCTGTTTTGATAGCTGAAAATGCATTTCAAATTTGTTTGCTCTGACTGCAGAAGTCAAAAAACATTAACCCTAATCAATATTTTGTGACCAAGAAACTTAAATGTATGAGGAGAAATATGAATAGTAGTCTGGGGTCCAAGATAAGTTAGTTGGTTGCTTGTCATGTCTGCATGCACATAGGGAACCCCTCTATATTCACTGAACTAAAAGAAACATAGCAATCCAAAAGCTTACAGTGACAAGCGAGGCCATCAACATCCATAGGGAATTTACAGACACCAATATTCAATGCAAATGCAGTTAAACAGGCAAGTCAAGTAAGTGATGTCTGATTAGGAAGGGTAGGGCCAGAGTTTTGCCAGAAGATCGAATATTAAAACTAATGAAGGGGTGAAGTAGTGGTACTTCAAACAATGATATTAACATTTCAGTTTATATTAATATTTTGTCTGCTCAAGTGTATGCGAATTTCTAATGCTGTGATGAGCTTTAGTTACTGCCAAACAACGATGTTCACCTTGAAATTGATCTTTAAAAGTAAATAGTTTCATGCCTTCAAATTTTGATTATTATTTGGTAATGAAGCGATTATAAATCTTGGTGATTTGGAATTAAATCTAGAGGACATAATAAAAGTAGTGCGCAGAAATTACGAACATTGGAACATGGTTGATAAAGAAAAAAAGGTGCAGATTACTGGAAGATAACAATGGCTTGGTGGGCGGGGGGGGGGGGAAAGAAAAGTAGTAAGTGGAATTCAACCCCAGAGAGGTGTGAGGTAATGTATAGACAAGGAGCAAATAAAGCAAGGGGATATAAAATATAATGGGCAAAATCCAAGTGTAGAAACAGAGATCTTGAATCCAAGTCCACCGAAAGCTGGAAGTTGCAGAATAGAATTTTAAGAAGTGGCATACAAGATTCTTTTTTGCAAAAGTTGTAAGAGCAGGTAGGTTATGCTAGAACCGCATAAAACAGTTACACCACAGCAAGAATCCTGTGTATAGTTCTAGCCACTGTAATACAGGAATGATAGGATTACGCTCAAGACAGGGGAGATGCAATTTATGAAGATCTTATCAGGAGTGGAGAATAGTAGTTGTGGGGAAAGAATTGATTGGTTGGGCAATTTTTTTTTGGAATAATAAAGGCAGCTGAGGGGAGGAGGTTGAGTTGAGGTGTTTGAAATTATGAGGGTCAACAAGTGCAGATCGACAGGGCCCGTTTCTGTTACCAGCGGGATCAACAACGAAGGGGTGAAGTTTTAAAGTAGGGAAAAATCAGGAGTTTTCCCCCCTCAAGAGGATGGTGGGATTCCAGAACTCTCTGCCCAAAAAGGTCAATACAGCCAGAAATCCTCATGACAAAATAAAAACCCGGATAGGATCTTATAGGGCCTATTCTAACAGTGAAAACTGAAAGAACTTTCTCCGAAGGTCACTGGAGCCGAAACGTTAACTCTGATTTTTTTTCTTCACAGATGCTGCCAGACCTGGTGAGCTTTTCCAGCAACTTCTGTTTTTGTTCCTATCCTAACGGTGGTTTAACTTCTGTCCTATGAGGCAAAACTGCAAAGTGGGATTTGGCTGGGTTGCTTTTTCCTGCAGGCACGGACATGAGGGCAGCTAGAAAATGGTTGTCTTTTCCTCAAATAACATCTTTTGTTTCCTCTATTTTGCTTTCTGTACAGGCTTTGGCATTGAACTAAAAAACAGTTTAATCCATATTTCTTGTTTTAAACTCAGCGGATCTCATTCAGGATTCTGCAACTTCGTTGGTTGGGATGATACAGTGTTGCTTGCCATTTTCACAAGAGTCCCAGATCTCCTGTTGAAGGCAAAACTGTCGTTTCAGCTCTCCAACTGCTGCAAATCACTTTGCCAAAGCCCGCAGAAAGTTTAATAATAAATGTAAGCATATGAATGACAAGCACTGACAGCAAAATCTGGATCAAAATAATCACTATTTGGCTATTCATTACTCAATTTAGCCATAAATTCCTTAATACTTATTGATCAGAGATAAACTTATAAAGAATGAGAACATGTTTACCTTTGAGGGAATCTCAAACATGGATCAATTCTTAAAATAACAGGCTAGCTACCAGGATTAAAACAAGGAGAAATATTTTCATTTAACTGTGTATTTTTCAAATTTTCCATGCCAAAAAGCAGAGGGTGCTCACTTGTTTATTTTTTTCCAAAGAGAGCACCAAAGACTTTTCGTTGCTAAGGGAAATAAGGAAGTTGTGGTTGAAGCAGAAGATTAACCATCATCTTGCTGAAAGGCAGAGCTGTCTTGAATTGTCAAATGGCTGAATTAATGCTAGTTTATATACGCACTAGCTGTCAAGTCAAAATACTTGAATCTAAGAAAGGCTACATATTCAAGCAAGCATTAAAACTGATTAAATAAGTACAGAAGATAAAAACTGTAAAACAACATACACAAAATAAACAACTGACAACAAGAAAATACAGGAGCAGAAAATACAAAGCAAAGCACTGAGTCTGGCTGATCACAAAAGGTTACAGTAACGAATACCAACCAAGCTCTCCCTTAAAACAATACCATGGCAACTGCCTCCACGGTCTTCCTGCACAACTTCCACATATTCATTACCCTCGGTGTTAAATAATTATGTTTAAGCTGTCTGTGCCTCCTGATGGATTCTGCAAACCGCCACTGGGCCTCTGTTGCAGTGTTAAAAAACAGGAGGCTTTTTAACATATCATTGTTAAGATGCTTCAAAAGAAAGAATGCTTCTGATGCCAGGTGATGAGAAACATGAACAGTGCTCAAGGTGTGGCTGCACTATACACCAGCACCCTTCACAGCTCAACCCATTGTCATCTCATGAAATGTGCACAATTACTCCTCTTGCTACATCTCCCAAAATTCAGTTAGAAAGTCATTCTTGCTCCTAATTGTCAATTTAATTAAGAACTAAAATCCACCACCTCATTTCATTACCAATCATTTCTCAAACATTGAAGAGAAACAAAGATAAATTTTGCTTGTGCGCAATACGTACACTGAGGCAACTAATTTTATACCCTCCATCTTGTGAAAATATCCATCTAGCATCCTTATAGGAATTCTATGTTTCAATTAGAACAATTCTCATTTTCTCAACTCTAGGAAATGTTTCCTCATCAGACCAACCTTTCATACTTTCCCCCTGTACCCCATGCTAGTTGCAATCTCAAATGTCAAATTTTCCCTTTCATAAATCTTGGTTAATGTAGTAAAATGTACCTCAGTAAAATCGAAGGAGCTTTATTTAACAACAATTCATAAAACATTAATATTACAGAAGATGCTCAGAAGCTTTGCCAAAGAGATGATTAAGAGTTTCTTTAAAAGCAGAGTGCAAAGGAGGCAAATCCAAAATCTTGGCAATATTTTCCATAGGCAATTCATTCACGGGTTGAAGGAATCATTTATTGCCCATCTCCAGTTGCCAAGAGTCAACCACATTGCCAGGTTCTGGAGACACATGTAGGCAAGGCCAGCTAAAGAATCATAGAGGGATACAGCATGGAAACATCAAAGCCGACCAGATATCCTACATTAATCCAGTTCCATTTGCCAGCATTTGGCCCATAGCCCTTCTTAAATGTTGTAACTGTACCAGCCTCCACCACCACCTCTGGTAGCTAATTCCATACACACACCACCTTCTGCATGAAAGGTTGGCAGTTTCGTTCCCTAAAGGACATGAGCGAACCAGATGGGTTTCTGATTTTTATTTCATTAAACATCTACCATGGCAAAATTCAAACCTTGGATCCCAGAACATTCCCTGGGTCTGTGGATTAACAGTCTAGTGATAATGCCACTAGACCATCACCTGCCCTTTAATGAAGACATGGTCACCAATAGAGGAGAGATTAAAATCAGGGACAACAAACACGTTAGTAGATTCATCCCGAGCCTTTGTTTATGGTAAATATCACATTATCTGCTGCTTTACAAGGACAGAACTGCTGCATATTGTGCAGCATCCAATATCTAATGAATGCAGCTTCTCATCACATTGCTACAAATAGATGCGACTCTAACCTTCATGGTTAAATATAAAATTTTTTAAAAAAACAAAACAACTTAACCCAAGTGAAAATTAAATTTAAAGTTTCAACAATAACTTCAGCAAAAAAATTTTCTCCATCAAAAATAATTGCTTTCTCTACTGTTATGGACTAGACAAACTCCTTCAAAACATATCAAGGGGGATAGCCTGGACTCTAACTTTTATCTTACTTTGAGGCAAGTCTAAGGCACTGCTTTCCAGATATGATTCACTTAGTCAAACTCCTAGACTTTAAGCAAAACACGCTTTATTCTTTCACCACACTTAATATACAAAAAAAAAATTGGCAGAACTTTATCTCTATCGAAGTATTTAATTGTTCCAATATAACTGCATTCCATAAATACATCCGTGGCAAATGGAAATTCTGCAAAACAGATTTCCCTCACTTGCTATCTCCTCCAGTCCAGGAGAACGAACATCGACAGACTGAATCTAACAGCAGAGAAAGAACAAGCTTTTTGCGGCAGACAGAGCTGTTTCTAGCAGCTTCAACTCCAAAACCCCCAACTTTGACCATTGAAAGCAAAACGAAAACCCGGGTCTCTGAGCTAACTCCACCCACTCATACTACTTGCGTCTAATTTTAAAAAAAAACTATTTATTCTGCTTTCCATGGGGTAGACACCCTGGCACCAGATTTACGATATCATTTCCACCCCAACCCAACTTCAAGAAATCCAGGACAGACAAATGCCTCTTCAAGGCACATATGATCATTATATTCCTAAAACGGATAACAGAACTCTGAAGCTGAACTAGAACATACCATAAGCTGCAATTTGAAACTAACTTATTATAATAATTCCTGTATTTCAAGCAAAAAGCTCCACCATTACTTGTACCTACAATGTTTAAAATCATATTACATAATGTCCTTTATACATCATA
>NC_063351.1:15805942-15817720 GCF_021869965.1 Rhincodon typus | reverse complement strand
AGATAGGTGCCTGTGCCACAGTGCCATTTTCCATATTGTGGCCATCCTCCCTGCAGTCTTTCTCCTGATCCTCACAGGTAGCAAGTACACTGTACCTATTAAATACACGACCTCCTTAAACACACCTAAATCCCCACTACCCTACCTCAGTCAAATCCTCCCTTTCCTGAACCTGTTTTCCTTCTACTTGGATGACATCTGGATAAAATTCCCACATATTGCTCTCCCTTGTATCAGTCTCTCCAAGTTGCAGTTTAGTAATTTTAAACCATAGAAAGTCAAGAATGAGATTGTCCCAAGCAGACATCTACAGGGAACGTCTCGTAATCCACAAGCTTCCACGTTCTGCAGTCCAGGCACAGTATCTGCTCTACCATGTCTTAGGCTAGTTTTATTTAATTCATTCATTAAAGCCTTTCGTCGACGTCTATTTGTAGTCCTGTTAAGTAATTTAATTAGTTATTTACAAATTTGTGGTCCTAGTTTAGATATTTTTTAATCAAATGTTGTTATACTCCTCTGGAACTGGTGGGTTTTGAACCCAGGCCTTCTGGCTCAGATAGGGTCACAATAACTCTGCTACATGACCTCTCTTTGATCCTAGTTTAGACTACTCTGGGTTAAACAATCACTTATCTGCTGCATTAATAGTTCCAGGTTTCAGTGCTCAAGTCATCTTGTCATCTTCTGTCTGACTTTGTAAAACAGCAATACTGAGCATCCTCGGACTCCAGACCAAATTCTCTCTCTCATTTCCCAAATTGATTCTTCGGTTGCCTAATTATTCTTTCTTTAAGTAAATTATTGATTTTACATCACAAGTCCTACCACTTTTTTTTTTCTCTAACTGGTATCGTCATACAATTTTATTTGATAACAATTCTATGTAAAGGTAGTCTAGTCATATAGCATGGAAACAGAAGCATTGGTCCATTTGCCTGAGCCAAGCCTTTGAAAGAGCTATTCAGTTGAGCCCATGTTCATGCACTATCCCTGCAATTCTCTTGCTATTTATTTAATTCCCTTGTGAAAATTATTTTGAATTTGCTTCCAACATTGCACTGCAGTGTTTTGGTGATGTATTTTAGGTCGTGACTTGTGTGCTTAAATAACTGCAACAGCAACTTAAAGTTAACGGAATAAAGCATCTCGAAGGTACTTCCATTGGAGCATTTGGAAGCAAATTTGACACACAACCATGTAAAGCTACCAGAACAAATGGCAAAAAATTGGCCAAAAGTAGGCTTAAAGGTAAAGAGATGGTGAGGTTAGAGCCTTGATGCCTGATGGCGGAGTAATTAAAATTGGGGTTTCTTGAGACCAACGTTAGAGGGGGACAGATAATTTGGAGTATTATGGACTGGAGGAAATGGAGATAGGGAGGGCCGATGTCATAGAGGGATTTGAAAACTGCGGTGATGACTTAAAAATTAAGGTTTTGGTTAACCAGGGTTGACAGTATAGGTCAATGAATACAGTGGTGATGTTTCAATGGGACTTGGTGTGTGTAAGGACCGGGATAATAGGTTTTGGATGAACTTAAGTTGGCAGAAGGTATGATAGCAGAGGCCTGCCAGAGGTGCATTGGAATAGTCATTATTAGAGGTAATCAGGGCATGAATGAGAGTTTCAGTAGCAGGTGAACAGTGTGAGATAGACGTGAGAGAGGTCACCAAAATAGAAATCTGCACTTTGGTGATGTCACACATGACATCATGATTACAAGCATTCAAGTTCAGCCACGGATAATTGCCAGGAAGAAGGATGAAGTTTGTCATGGAGACCAAAGACGGTGATTTCAGTATTCCCAAAGTTTATTCGAGGGAGTTTCTATTCATCCAGCATTGGATGTTGGACACGCAGCCTCATAATTGAAGACGTGGGAGTGTCCAAGGAGGTGGTGTTAACATGAGGTGGGGGTTTGTGAATGTATCCCCAGTTTATCCCTCAATCTTTTGCGAAATACTTTTAAATCTCTGTCTTCTGTTTGTTTACCTACCCTCCTGCCATTGAGAAGATTTTCTCTTTTCAGGAATACCTCGGACGAATCTACTAACCTTCCCTCCTCTCGGGAGAACAATTCTAGCTTCACTACACTTTCCCAATAAACTAAAGTCCCATAACCCTGGTACCGTTATTGTAAATTGCTTTTGTACCCAGCCTGAGCCCTTGGAATCCTTTCTAAAGATGGGTGCCCAAAATTTCGATGCAGTAATCCATCAACTAGGAGTAGAAGAGCAGAGATGTACTGTTGAGGCTGTATGAGTCTCTGGTCAGGCTGCATTTGGAATATTGTGGCAGTTTTAGGCCCTGTATCTAAAGAAAGATGTGTTGGCATTGGAGGGGATCCGGGGGAAGTTTACAAAAATGATCACTGGGACGAAGGGCTTTTCATATGAGGAGAGGTTTGAAGACTCTGGAACTGTACTTTTTGGAGTTTAGTAGGATGATGGGAGATTTGATTGAAACTTGGAGTACTGAGAGGCATGGATTCAGTTGACGGGAGAAGATGTAGTAGGAGAGGCTGGGACCCAAGGGCACAACCTTAGAGTGAAGGGTTGATTCTTTAGAACTGAGATGAGGAATTTCTTAAGCCAGAGGATGCTGAATTTGTGGAACTCTTGCCCAGAGTCTGGATGCCAAGTCATTCAATGTCTTTAAACTGAGAGATTGATATGTTTTTGATTAAATAAGGGTTTCAAGGTTTGACGGGAGAGTGGATTTGAAAAACACATCAGCCATGATCAAATGTTGAAGTAGACTCAATGGGCTGAATGGCCTAACTCTGCTCTTGTATCATATGCTTGTATGATCTGGGCTTTGACCCTTTTAAGGATTTGGCAAAATGTCCTCTGCTTTGTCACCCATTCTGGTTAGAAAACCAAGGATCCCACATGCATTATTTAACAGCTAAATAAATCCAAAAATAACTATTAGTCTCTGTAATGGTCTTATGTGACTATTTAAAGACTTATGTGGTTCATTCATGTCCTTTAGGAAGGAAAACTGCCATTCTTGCTCAATCTGGTTTGCATATATTTCCAGAATGTGTTTCAGTCTTAACTGCCTTCTGAAATGGCCTAGAAAGTCATTCAATTATTCTCAGGAAGATGACCCATCACTCCACGCTCAAAGACAACTAGAGATAAGATATATAAATACTGGCCTTGCCAGTAACCTCCTCTGCTTAGGTATACATTATTTCCTAATATTGGTTATAACTGATTCAGACAGTGCTGTGTAAAATAGTTGACTGAATCTATTATAGCACTTACTCATGATGTTACCCTAAAAACACGAAAATATTTGTGACATGGTTTATATTAAAGTACTGTATTTTTGTTTTTATAAACTGATTAAAGGTACCTTATTGATGTAGAAGAAGTGGACCCTGAGACATCAATTGAACGTATGTATCTTAATTAAGCGAAATCCTTTCATTCAATCATTAAAAAATGGATCTTGAGTGACATTTGCTTGTCGTTTTTAAATTTAAGTTTTCAATACTGCTCGTGGCCACAAAATGGATGGAAGCATATATTTGACTGACCTTCGAAGTGGACCAATGAGAAGGTGATTATATGGCTTCTGAAAAAATTATTTGGTCTTATTCTAGAACTTTATAATTATAATTATTTAACATGCAATTTTGTTGTGTTTTAATCTTAGGATGCTTGGTCAGTCTATCCTGTAAGTAGCTGAGCTATCCATACCAAGAACATTTCAGGTTCAATTTGTAGTTAGCTTCTCAATTAGCATAGTGAAGAGTCACATTTGGATGCAGTGTCCTCTTGTAAGGAGAGAAAAATCAGTCTGGTTTCCCATTCCAAATCACTGTGCAGTAACTTCTACTGGAAGTGTAGAAATTCAATTTGGAGATTGGAGTCTGGCTGTTTACTGTGCTCCTCCAGTCAAATAGTTTTGTCAGATATTCATTCTGTGAAATTTCTTGTGTTAATATTGATCACTTGGTAAGTTACCAAAGGCACTTGCTAGCCATGGAACTTATCCCAGTAAGAAGACTTTGACTGTTCAATTGGGAAAGGGTGACATTTTTTTAAGTGCATTTTTTACCCATAGTTGTGGGCAGATGATCTTGAATTCATATAACATCTTTTAAATTTTTTTTTAAAAAGTGTTGAGGCACTTTGCAGATCAGCTTAAAGGAAACAGATGCAGAACCAAGAAGGGGAAAGCATTAGGTCAAACAATTGAAAGATTTGAAGTTGAAGTGATTTTTAAACATGAAGTGAAGAAGTGGGTGTGGGTTTATAATGGAGTTCTAGAGCGTAACGCCCGGGTGATTGAAGGCTACCAATGATGCAAGCAAGATTTTATATGCAATCAGCAAAACATATTCACAATCACTTACAGGACTGCAGAAGATTGTGCATTTTGAGGGAGTAGTAGCATAGGGAAATTAAGGTAAATAATTTTGAGTACATTTGGAAATAGCAAACAGAATATATTAGCAGAGCCCTGAATTAGCAGGGCACAGTGTTGGAATAATACAGTAGGGTTTTGCTCAAATCATAGTTCACAGAGGGAGGGCAATGAGAGGCCAACAAATAGAACCTGAATTAGTCAAGTCTGGAGGTAACAGTACACCAATTGCAGCCACAACAGGTTAGATGATGAGAGAAGCATGGTGTTGCAGAGCCGGAAGTAGAGGTCTTTGTGCACTTAAGTAAAAGTAGACAATGAGCCACAGGAGTTAAAAAGGCAGTGATGCCTTCCATGCTGGTGAATATCATTGGAGGCACAAAGATCACTTAGTGAGATTCAAACTTGTATGGTAGCAGTAAGGATTGTTGAGTGGCAATGAAGAGCAGGTGTAGGATCAAGAGGACCTTGATGCTAAAGATTGAAGAAATGAAGATTGATTTATTAAGGGGAACAGAAGCTAGTCGCGCCAAGAAGGGGCTAAAAAAGGAGCGATGTACTTGGATTCAAGCCAAGAGGCACGTGTGACTGAATATGGAGGGAATCCTGGATTAGTAAAGATTATATCTTTACATTAAGACGATAGAGGTCTTTTCATCGAGAAAGCAAACAAAAAATATGAACAGACCTAAAGATGAGAGTTGTGGGACAACCATGGAATGACGTTCACTTGTGGATAAGGTGACAGGAAGCTGAAATCGGTCTTGGGGTCACATTTATATACATTAGTGTATATTTAATGTCATTGAGGAAAATGAATATTATCACCAAGTTTGCAGATGTCATAAAAATAGGAGGAAGGCAAGTGGTGAGGAGACCACAGATTCTGCAGAGGGATATATGTAGATAGGTTTAGCAAGTGGGCAAAAACTAGGCAGATGGAAAATATTGTAGGGAAATGTGAGGCTATGTGATTTGGCAAAAAGAATAGAGCAGCTTAATAAATGGAGAAAGATCTCTGGAATAGAGAAATTTGAGTGTTGTCATGTTTGAATCATAAAAAGCTAGTATCAGAGTTCAATAGGATAATAGGGAAGGCAAATTGAATGTTTGAACTAGGGAACTTTTCTAAAACTATACAAGGCAATAGCCAGACCACTGCTGAAATACTGCAGTTTTGGCCCCTCTTCTAAGGAAAGATGTACTGGCATTGAAAGCAATCCACAGAAGGTGAACTAGGCTGATAACTTCAAGTATGGAAGGACTATCTCATGAGGAGTGATCGAGTAGTTTTGGCCTCTGGTCATTGGAATATAGAGGAATGAGAGGCAGTTTTATTGAAACAGACAGGATTCTTAGAGGTCTTAACTGGGTAGATATAGAGAGGTTGTTTCCACTTAGTGGCGAGTCAGAAAACCATTATGAGAGCGGAGAGTCCGGAGATCTGGAAAATGACACGAGAGGAGAGAGGCCTCAGAGACTGGGAAAAGGGCCTGACTGGAGTGGGCCAAGAGCCGTTAAATAGTGAGGGGGAGAGGCCCATAAGCTAGAAAACTGTCCCAGACCAGAGACAGTCAAGAGCATAAAAACATGCAAGACAGGAGAGGCCTAAAAGCTGGAATAGAACACCAGACTGGAGATTGTTGAGAACCAGAAAACAGCACTCGACCAGAGAGGCATAAGGGCCCTAAGGAAATGAACCGGCGGAGGATGAATAAGAAAGCTTTAGAGAGATATGGGACTAGCTCAATATGAGGAACCCTGATCAGCATGGACGAGCTGAAAGGAAATGTCTGTTTCTGTGCTTTATGACTGTAAGCTTTATAGGCTGTCTGGTTCAGAGTTACTACAGAGGAGGTAACATCAAGTACCACTGAAATTGTAGAACATCAGCCAAAGCATTACTGAATGTTGAACTAAAATGTCCATTGGACTCTAAGTCAGAGGAGGAATGGAAAATTGACCAAAAATCCAATGGAATTCATGAAAGAAAGTTCAAAGTATCTTTAGATACCAGCAGAAAAGACTCAAGAATTTAAGGGACTAATGGAAATGGTAGGTGGATAAAATGAAGTGCAGAAATGGGAGTGAAAATCAGAATGTGATTGAAAGAAATGGAAAGAATAATTAGAACAGAAAGAAGGGATGATGTTGGTAAAACCATTTTTTTTAAACTAGAGGGCTACATATTGCTCAAGATGAAAATATTTCTGATGTATAACTAAAGCAGCGCAGGGGATTAAACTGGAAATGGAAACAGGAACTGAAATAGTAAGGGCAGCATCATGCTTTTTTAAATGTCAGTAAAGCTGGTGGATATTTGTGTTTGGTCATGTTATAATACAGAAGGAAGTACAGGTAACACTCATAACACTAGTCAAAGAACTTATGAACTATTGACTAAAGAAAGCCGTAACAATGTTTGAATTTGATGGCAAAGTATAAAAACGAATTCAATATCTCTGGTCACTTATTGCCCAGAACCAGATAAATAACAATCGAGGTGGCTGGATTGTTGTAAAAATCCCATTAATCACTAGTAAACTGTAGGGGAATAGCATATTCTGGGATTATTTTCCTTTGCATATATACTAGATATTTTTCTTCGGGGTGTGTGTGAATACACCTTGATTTCCTCCCCTTTAAGGAAAGACTGATGCTTATAAATAAAGAAGAAAAAATGCAAACAATTTTACACTCTGTGCAACAGGTCTGATAGAGGATTTTAATTAAGGATGGCATGATGTTTGAGGTGTGAATCCTTCAGATTCAATGAAGAACCTGTACTAAACTGGTGTTGTGTACACAGCTTCTGTGCTGCTTTATGTTTTTGTTTCTTGTTGCCCTCTGCAGTTGCCTACTAATTATAAACAATTGTTGCAGAACATGATCATGAGAGTGACGTTACTTGCACTGATCCAAGTGACGGATGAAGACCAGACATGCCACAAATGTCTGGGAACTGGTGTCCAAGTTAGGATAGCTGACCCTCGGGCAGTCAGGCAACAATTTGGTATAGTTGTAACTCCTCATATAAATTTGCCAGCTTCCAAATATCCCAATCAGTGGATGTTTGCTGTCCCATGAATGGGATGTATGACATGGCCTAGAAGGGTCTTAACATTGACCCCAAAAGCCCTTAAGTGTTCCATGACTTCAGGTCAGCCAAAGCTAGGGAAACCTGACTTCTAGCTAGTACTCTTTTCCTCAATTGTGTGTTTCTTATTTTGAACAGACTTGTCATGTGTGTATATATATATTTGCTATTGTGTATATATATTTGCTATTGTTGAATCTCTCTATTTACAGTAATTTAGGAATTGACGTGTTTGATGCAGAACCAGAACCAGAACCAGAACCAGAAATACTGGAGCCTTTCCCTTCATATTCTTATAAAGGACCACATGGCCCGAGACCACTGCTTGATGATTTTCCAGAGTAAGGAATTAAATTTACTTTTCCGTAGATGATGTGGAACTGTTACGTATGAAATATTTCAGCACCGTTTTATAAATTTTTGTTTCTAATTCAGACTTTTAAATTAAAGGAATTTTTGTATCTTGGAAACAACTATGTTTGTAAGACCTTTGGAATACACAAGTATCTTCATAAGGAAAGTGTGTATTAAATATCTGCTCCGTAACTATTTGTGAAAGATGTTTTGTAGGAGTTAGAGTTAGGTAGTACTTAACTGTTCCCATTAAAACCTCCCATTTTTGGAGGTTTGGCACATTTGGCAATTTCCTGTGTTTTGACTGGGAGCCTTGTTCTGGGGTATAAATCTGGATCAGATTTATCAGCAGAGACCAAACCAATATGGGATTATGATATAAATCAGTCAAGCTACTCTGAGCCATGACAATGTTTTACAATGAAATACTTCCCTTCTGTGGTCCTTCGAATCATTTCCTTTTACACTCTGAACAAGTTACACATGCAACTTCATCCCAACGTTTATATAGGTTTTACTTCTGTGTATACATTTGTAGCAGTTAGTTTTAGAAATTTACTCATGACAGATATCATTTCACTTGTTAGTCATCTAGTATCTGTGTGATGTACTAAGAAACCAAATAATACTGCTTTTCTCTCTCTTTCACTGTGAAATAAGACCAGATTCACGACGTGGACCATCATATGGAGCTCTACCTCTTTCAGCTAGAGATTTTGATGCTCCCCCTTATAATAGGTGGCATGACAGGTAACCGCTTTCAGTACTTGCATCTGTTTGCTTTGTTAAGCTAAGTGGGGTCATAAGAACAGAAGTTGGCTATTTACCCTCTGAAGCCTGTTCAACTATTGCGAGCTCTCAAATGATCTGTGACCTAATTTCATAGGTATCTTTGCTCCATAACCTTTGTTTAGCAAAATCTCAGTTGCAGCAAGGATATTTTTTTCCCCACAATATGTTAACTTTTAGATTGCCGGCTGGTCTATGAAATTCACATTCTCTCTGGTTCATATATTTTTGTAACACAGCAGGTCAGGCAGCATCCGAGGAGCAGGAAAGCTGACGTTTTGGGTCCGGGACCCTTCTTCTGAAGTGGGAGCCGTTTCTGAAGAAGGGTTCTGACCCAAAATGTCAGCTTTCCTGCTCCTCTGATGCTGCCTGGCCTGCTGTGTTCCTCCAGCTCCACATTGTGTTATCTCTGACTCCAGCATCAGCAGTTCTTACTATCTCATATTTTTGAAATTTTTTAACACTCTAGTACAAAAAAAGTCACTACAGAAACAGATTAGTTGCTTTTATCTTATCAATAAAGAATTAATTGCATGTTTTTACTGAAGTTTTATGATCTGCTTATTTCTGTTATATCTTTTGTTGTCTGTACCTTGTCTTTGCTTTAAAGTTTCATAAAGGAAACGTTAAGCATTGAAAATTCTGATATTTTAAATTTCAAAAGAATAACTGTTAAATGCTTTACTTGTTGACTGCTTCTTTTTGGCTTCTGGCGTGTAAATTATTATGGTCTGGTCTGGTCTGATGTGATGGGTCTGGTCTGGTAATAGACTCCTACAGCACAGAGACAGGCCCTTTGGCTCAAACTGGTCCATGCTGACCAAAATGTCCATCCACGCTAGCCCCATTTCCCTGCATTTGGCCCATATGCTTCTAAACCTTGCCTATCCATGTATTAATCCGAATGCCTTTTTAAATGTTGTTAATGTACCCACCTCAACCACTTCCACTGGCAGCACATTCCATACCCGTACCACCCTCTGTGTAAAAAAAAAAAAAAAAAAAAGTTGGTCTCCAGGTTCCCATGTATTCTTTCCCCTCGTATCTTAAACTTTAGACCCTTTTAGTCCTCGATTCCCCAACCCTGGGAAAAAGACTGAGTCTATTCACCCTGTCCATGCCTCTCATGATCTTATACACTTCTACAAGATCCCACCTCAGTCTCCATACTCAATGCTTTGACTGATGAAGGCCAGCATGCCAAAAGCTGCCTTCACTGCCCTTTCTACCTGTGACTCCACTTTCAGTGAACCATCCACCTGAACTCCAAGGTCCCTCTGTTCCACTACACTCCTTAAGGCCCTACCATTCACCATGAAACTTCTTGATTTGACTTTCCAAAATGCAACCCCTCACACTTACCTATATTAAAATGCATTTGCCATTTCTCAGCCCACTTCCCCAGCTAATCAATATCCTGCTGCGATTTCTGATAACCATCCTCTTTATCCGCAATACCACCTATTTTAGTGTCATCCTAAAACTTACTTATCATGTCTTGTACATTCTTATCTAAATCATTGATATAGGTAACAAACAGCAATGGGACCAGCACCAACCCCTGAAGCACACCACTAGTCACAGGCCTCCGGTCCAACAAGCATCCTTCTTCTATTACTCTCTGCTTCCTACCATCAAGCCAATTGTGTATCCAATTTTCCAGCTCTCCATAGATTCCATGCGATCTAACCTTCCAGAGCCAGCCTACCATCTGGCCTTACTGAAATCCATGTAGACTACATCAACTACCCTGCCCTCGCCAGTCTTCCTGGTCACTTCATCAAGGAACTCTCAACAAATTTGTGAGGCATGATCACCCATGCTGACTACTCCTAATCAAACCCTGTCTTTCCAAATGCATGTATATCTTATCCCTCAGAATCTTCTCGAGTATCTTACCTGCCACAGATGTTAAGCTGACTGGTCTAAAATTCCCAGGTTTTTCTTTGCAGCCCTCCTTGAATGATGGCACAACATTGGCTACCCTGTAGTCTTCCGGGACATCACCTGTGGTTAACGATGATGCAAATATATCCACCAGGGCCCCTTGCAATTTCTGCTCCAGCCTTTTGCAGAGTTCTTGGATATATCTTGTCAGGACCAGGAGATTTATCCACCTTCATACATTCTTATACTTCCAATAGTCTGGTCTGAGATTTCATATTTTTAGTGTTCTTACTGTTAAGTGTGTCTTGTTACAAATCAGTGTCCAATATTAAGACTAAAAAAAGTTTATGTAGCACAAATTATCTTTCCACTTGAACAGAAATTTCTTGACTGTGAATATCCTTTGTCTGTTCATGCTGGCAAAATGCTATTTGTAGTTGAGTTTGAATTACTTTAGCAATGAGGAAAAACAAATACATGATAGGTATTGTACCACCTTTTATACAAGTGCACATCACCAAATAGATGCTCATATTTAACTTTCAAATAGTTCTTGTCTAAAGTATATTTATGACACATTGTGTTTTTAGAGCAGCAAATGTGACCTTACTATGATACTATATTGCATTCAAACGTAATGCAGAATTCTAAATTCTGAACCTAGGGTCTTAAATCAGAAAGGAAGAAATTATAAAGGTATGAAGGGCAAGTTGGCTTAATTAGATTGGGAAAATATGCTAAAAGATTTGACGCAGATGGCTAGTATTTAAATACTACACGGAAACAATATATATTACTTATAGGCACAAGCACTCAAAGGAAAAGAAAATCAAGTGTAGTTAATGAAACAAGTTGCAAGATTGAAATAGATCAAATTAAGTGATTATAAGGATTCCAGCAATGTAAGCCTGAGGATTACGAGCAAGTTAGAATCCAGCAAAATAGGATCAAAAAATTGAGTAAAAAAGGAAGTATGAATGCAAATTATCAAGAACCACAAGGTAAACTCCCAAAAGTTTCTCTAGAACTATGAAAAGGAGAAGATTTGCTACGACAAATGTGGGCCTAATACAGGTGCAGACAGACTATTTTGTCTTGGAGAACAGGGGGCTGGCAAAGAAACCAAACAGTTACTTTGCATCTGCCTTAGCAGAAGATAAAATGCCCATGAGCATGTGGTGACCAAAGGGCTTGTTAAACTGAGGAACTAAAAGAATTAACATTAAATAGTTCAGAGATAGTAGGAACTGCAGATGCTGGAGAATCCG
>NC_063351.1:15804538-15805842 GCF_021869965.1 Rhincodon typus | reverse complement strand
GAGAGGCTGACGTTTCGGGCCTAGACCCTTCATCAGAAAAGGGGGAGGGGAAGGGGGTTTTGAAATAAATAGGGAGAGAGTGGGAGGCGGATAGAAGAGGGATAGAGGAGAGGATAGGTGGAGAGGAAACAAACAGGTCGAAGAGGCAGGGATGGAGCCAGTAAAGGTGAGTGCAGGTAGGGAGTTAGGAAGGGGATAGGTCAGTCCAGGGAGGACGGACAGGTCAAGGGGGCGGGATGAGGTTGGTCGGTAGGAGATGGAGGTGCGGCTTGAGGTGGGAGGAGGGGATAGGTGGGAGGAAGAACAGGTAAGGGAGGCAGGGACGAGCTGGACTGGTTTTGGGATGCGGTAGGGGGAGGGGAGATTTTGAAACTCCTACCCTCCCTCGACCTCTTCATCTCCAACTGCCATCGAGACATCAATCGCCTCAACCTCTTCACCCCTCTCGCCCACTCCAACCTCTCCCCCGCAGAACGTGCAGCCCTCCGCTCCCTCCGCTCCAATCCCAACTTCACCATAAAACCCGCGGACAAGGGAGGCGCAGTTGTAGTATGGCGCACTGACCTCTACATCGCCGAGGCCGGACGCCAACTCTCCGACACCACCTCCTACCGCCCCCTTGATCATGACCCCACCCCTGAGCACCAAACCATCCACAACCTCATCACCTCAGGTGACCTCCCACCCACGGCCTCCAACCTCATCGTTCCCCAACCTCGCACTGCCCGCTTCTATCTCCTTCCCAAAATCCACAAACCTGAATGCCCTGGTCGACCCATTGTCTCCGCCTGCTCTTGCCCCACCGAACTGATCTCCAACTATCTAGACTCCATTTTCTCCCCCTTGGTCCAGGAACTCCCTACCTATGTCCGTGACACCACCCACGCCCTCCACCTCCTCCAGAACTTCCAATTCCCCGGTCCCCAACACCTCATCTTTACCATGAACGTCCAGTCCCTCTACACCTGCATTCCCCATGCAGATGGCCTTAAGGCCCTCCGCTTCTTCCTGTCCCGCAGGCCCGACCAGTCCCCCTCCACTGACACCCTCATCCGCTTAGCCGAACTCGTCCTCACACTCAACAACTTCTCTTTCAATTCCTCCCACTTCCTACAGACAAAGGGGGTAGCCATGGGTACCCGCATGGGCCCAAGCTACGCCTGCCTCTTTGTAGGTTACGTGGAACAATCCCTCTTCCGTACCTACACCGGCCCTAAACCCCACCTCTTCCTCCGTTACATTGATGACTGTATCGGTGCCGCCTCGTGCTCCCACGAGGAGCTCGAACAGTTCATACACTTCAC
>NC_063351.1:15783435-15804438 GCF_021869965.1 Rhincodon typus | reverse complement strand
GAAACCGATATTCATTTCAAGCCCACCGACTCCCACAGCTACCTAGAATACTCCTCCTCCCACCCACCTTCCTGCAAAAATGCTATCCCCTATTCCCAATTCCTTCGCCTCTGCTGCATCTGCTCCCAGGATGAGGCATTCCACTCCCGTACATCTCAGTTGTCCTCGTTTTTCAAGGACCGTAACTTCCCCTCCTCGGTGGTCGAGAACGCCCTCAACCGTGTCTCCCACATCTCCCGCACCTCATCCCTCACACCCCGTCCACGCAATAAGAACCAAAAAAGAATCCCCCTCGTCCTCACGTACCACCCCACCAACCTCCGGATCCAACGCATCATCCTCCGACACTTCCGCCATCTGCAATCCGACCCCACCACCAAAGACATCTTTCCCTCCCCACCTTTATCTGCTTTCCGGAGGGACAACTCTCTCCGTGACTCCCTTGTCCGCTCCACACTCCCCTCCAGCTCCACCACACCCGGCACTTTTCCCTGCAACCGCAGGAAGTGCTACACCTGCCCCCATACCTCCTCCCTCACCCCCATCCCAGGCCCCAAGAAGACTTTCCACATCAAGCAGATGTTCACCTGCACATCTGCCAATGTGGTATACTGCATCCGCTGTACCCGGTGTGGCTTCCTCTACATCGGGGAAACCAAGCGGAGACTCGGGGACCGCTTTGCAGAACACCTACGCTCGGTTCGCAACAAACAACTGCACCTCCCAGTCGCGAACCATTTCAACTCCCCCTCCCATTCCTCAGACGACATGTCCATCCTGGGCCTCCTGCAGTGCCACAACGATGCCACCCGAAGGTTGCAGGAACAGCAACTCATATTCCGCTTGGGAACCCTGCAGCCCAATGGTATCAATGTGGATTTCACAAGTTTCAAAATCTCCCCTCCCCCTACTGCATCCCAAAACCAGTCCAGCTCGTCCCTGCCTCCCTAACCTGTTCTTCCTCCCACCTATCCCCTCCTCCCACCTCAAGCCGCACCTCCATCTCCTACCGACCAACCTCATCCCGCCCCCTTGACCTGTCCGTCCTCCCTGGACTGACCTATCCCCTTCCTAACTCCCTACCTACACTCACCTTTACTGGCTACATCCCCGCCTCTTCGACCTGTTTGTTTCCTCTCCTCTATCCCTCTTCTATCCGCCTCCCACTCTCTCCCTATTTATTTCAAAACCCCCTTCCCCTCCCCCTTTTCTGATGAAGGGTCTAGGCCCGAAACGTCAGCCTCTCTGCTCCTATGATGCTGCTTGGCCTGCTGTGTTCATCCAGCCCTGCACAACATTAAATAGTTGTTGCTTGAAAAGTTAACTGGGTTGAAGGTTGACAGATCTCACAGCCCAGACATTTTACTCCAGAGTGCCGAAGGACGTGGCCTGAGACACGGTAGATACTTTGGTGTTAATCTTTCAAACTTCAATTCATTCTAGAAAAGTTCCTGTGGATTGAAAAGTAGCAAATGTAGCCTCATTACCTAAGAAAGTTGACACTAGGTAAGATGTTGGAATCTATTATAAAGGGTATGCTGACTAGACATTTACAAAGGAATAGTAAAATTGGACATAGTTGATGTGGATTTATGAAAGGAATCATGTCTGACAAACCTTGAAGTTTTTGTTTGGAGGTTATTACTTGTCTAAATAAAAGAATCAGTAGGTGTTTTGTATTTGGATTTTTAGGGGCCTTTGGTACAATCTCTCAGGAGGTTAGTAAATAAAGTAGATTGCATGGGACTGGAGATAATATACTGATGAATTGAGAATTAGTAAACAGTAGGATCAAATTGATAATTCTCTCAATGTCAGGCTGTTACCAATGGGATGCCACAAGAATCTGTTGCAGATCCACTGTTCTTCATAATCTATGTAACTGATTTGGATGTGGGAGTCATGTAATGTGGCCAAATTTTCTAATGATCCAAAATTGGTGGGAACCTAAGTCATGAGGAGGATGCAAGGAGGCTTTGAAAACTTGGACAGGCTAAGTGAATGGGCTGGAACATGGTTGGTAACTTCACATATTGTATTATTTATGTTTGCAGAAAAAATAGAGTAATATTTAAATGGTGACCGGTTAGGAAATCGGGTGTCCAAAGGGACCAGGGTGTCTTTGTTCAGGAGTCACAAAGTTAGCAGCAAGCAACTTGCAAGACAAATTGTATGTTAGCCTTCATTGCAAAGGAACTTAAATACAGCTGTAAAAATGTCTTGACGTTATATAGACCCTTGATGAGACCTCACCTGGAGTATTTTGTACAGTTTTGCTTCCCTTATCTATAGAAAAATATACTTGCTTCTGTGGATAAGTAACAGAGGTTTGCCAGATTAATCCTGGGATGGTGTGGTTTTCTTAATAGGAGAGTTTGAGGAGACTGTGTCTATATTCTCTATAGTTCAGAAGTTTGTGACCTTGTTGAAACTTACAAAGTTCTTCCAGGCATAATGGGGTGGATGTAAATAAGATGCTTCTGCTGGCTGATGAGTCTAAAACAAAGGGAAATGTTCTCTGGATAAGGGGTAGACCATAAAAGATTCAGATGAGAAACTTCTTCACTCCGAGCATGGTGAATCTTTGGAATTCTGTCCCCATTGGGCTGCAAAGTTCACTCATTGAGGGATAGAAATTTCTGGAGACTACTGGCATCAAGGGTTATGAAGATGTGCAGAAAAGCGGAGATCAGGTTTATGATCTGTCGTAATCTAATTGAATGTCGGGCGGGTTTGATGGGCTTAATTGGCCTACTTTTTTAAACAGTTTAATTTATTTGTCTCCCTTGTCTTATTCAGTTGACCCACAATTTGAGATTCTGCAGCAACTCAACTTGAGCTTCAATGATATGCTCTCAACACCACCTTTTAAAATGTGGGATATTAAAATTTTTATCCTTATACCCTTTGCAACTTTGAATACAAATTGAAATACATAGTCTGTTTCTGTGGTGTAAAGGCTATTTGTCCATAGGGCCATACTGGAGGTTATGATCCACTCAAGTCTCCAGCCACTTTACATCTAACACCATTGACATATCCCTCGAGGCTATTCTCCCTTGTGTTTATGAAACTTCCTGTAAAATGCATCGCTGCTAGTTGTATCACTACTGCTTGTGTTATCCTTTGAAAGAAATAGAGTGATAATTTGTAAACAGTATTTTCGTAAAGTTATGATTCAGTAAAAGTTACCTTTTATGGAATGAATAGCAAAGACGTTTTTTTTTGCTAGATTCAAGCTTATAAATGTTCATGGGATATGTGCATTGTTGGTAAATGCTCGCTTATTAGCCATCACTAATTGCCCTTAAAGATCTTGGTGAACTGTTGCTTTGAAATGCTACAGTACTTGCGGTGAAGGTACTACCACAATGTTGTTGGCAGTCATCTCCAGGATTTTTGACTCTGCAACAATGAAAGAAATGATACATATCCAAATCCGGATAGTGTGTGGCTCAGAGTTGGTGGTTTTCCTATATAACTGCTGCCCATGTTTTAGCTTTAGCTAGAAGTTAAGTTTGAAAGTACAATTTTAAAATGTCTTAGTAAATTTCTGCAGTGCATTTTGTACGTGGTATGTACTGCCGACATATTGCACTATTGCTAGAGGGTGTTAATATGCAAGGTCCTAAAAGGGATGCCAAGAAAGCAAGCTGGATGATGTTGAGTTTTTTTCATGTTTTTTAGAACTGTCGTCATCATCTGGCATCACCACCATTTCTGATCTTATGGAGGAAAGATCGGTGATAAAACGACTAAAGTTAGTGGAGGCCAACAACATTTCCTTGAGTATTTTTCCAGTAATATCTAGGGCTGAATGATTAGCCTCTCATGATGCACCTTTCTTTGCATTTCTGTCAATTGGAAGTTATCCCTAATTCCCATTGAGTTCCATTTTACTGAGGCTTCTTGGCGCCACACTTGGTCGAATGTTCTTTATCAAAGGCAGTTACTGCAGCATTCCAACACGGAGTGCTGTTTGAAAATGCTTCAATAGTATCTGTGGTCATGAAAAGCAAGTCTTTCAATGCAAGTCTTTCTTTCATCCCCAGATGGACTGTGCATCTCACTACCAATACTGTTATAGATAGATGCATCTGGAGGAGGTAAATTTAGAGGTTAAGTAGACTTCACCCCTGCCAAGTTGGGTTATTGCAGTCCCAATGTGACCGTTATGTTTAAGCCTCAATCAATTGTGCTACCAAGCTTTTACTTGTAATAGTAGCACCCTGGCTACCCACAACCACCACCAACATAACCTGCCTCAATCCAGAGTACGTTCTGTGCCTTTCCTATCCTCAGTACTTGGGGGGGAGGTGATGGCCTGGTGGTATTATCGCTGGACTGTTAATCCCGAGACCCAGATAACATTCTGGGGACCCGGGCTCGAATCCCACCATGGCAGATGGTGAAATTTGTATTCCATAAAATATCTGGAATTAAGAATCTAATGATGACCATGAATCCATTGTCGATTGTCAGAAAATCCTGTCTGGTTCATTAATGTCCTTTAGGGAAGGAAACTGCCATTCTTACCTGGTCTGGCCTGGCCTACATGTGACTCCAGACCCACAGCAATGTGGTTGATTCTGAACTGCCCTCTGGGCATTTAGAGATGGGCAATAAATGCTGCCTAGCCAGTGATGTCCCCATCCTGTGAATGAATAATAAAAAAAAAAAACTACTTCCAAATAGTATTCAAAATTAAGTATTGACTCAACAACTAAGAAAGGGCAGCAGGTGGTAATTAGCATGAGGTATTCTTGCCCATGTTTGACCTGATGCTACGAGATTTCATGCAGTCGGGAAATACTCTGTGGGTCACAGTAGACTAGTGCTGAAACAACTACTTCTGTCTTCTCAGAGAAGAGCACACATACAGGTGTGAGTTCCATCATGGTTGTCTTCTGCTTACATTGATGTTGCACTTTGTGTTTTTATTACTTGTTTGTCATTTCTTGCCTTATTTTTGCCTTCATTCTCCCATTAAACGTAGGCAAGTGACAGGACAGTCCAATTTTTTTGATAGACTTTTACACAGACCTTTTAATGCAGTATTTTAGATATCTTTTAGTTTAAATATGGTATTGATGAATTACAAAAAAACAAATGTTTTTTAAATATGTAAAAACTTTTTTCTTTTACTATGTAAAGAACCATCCAGAGTGTCACAGCTACAAACACCACCTGTTCACCCACCTTGCCTCTCAGTTTCGTGAAAGAGTTGACAAAGTCCTGAGGCTAATTTCGGGAAAAATTGAAATTTTCCTCTCTGGTCCCCTAAATCAATCAACTAAGCTACACTCATGAATTTCACTTGATCAACTCCACAATGTTTTTTCTAAAACTTGAAATGTCCTTTACCATCAGAACCTGATTTGGAAATTTGATTCAGTGGACCTTTAAAGGAAAATATGCCAACATATTTAGCCAAGTCTAATGACTGAATAGGTATGTTTTTAGTCATCTTACGTTAAACCTTCTCCAGAGACACACTATCTCCTTCCAGATGAGGAAACTAAAACTATCCCCTGCCTTAATAGTGCAATATAAAATTCTGTTTTCCTTTTGCTCTTATTTCATTGCTTCGACAATTTATGAAGCATTTTCTCTAGGTCTCCCTATTCTATTCTGTGAAATTTAGTGTAGGTAATGCTGCATCTCATCCATATACCTGGAATTTTCCACACCCAATTACATGCCCTGTAATTATCCATGTTGAATGATATCTATTACACATGGGCTTATTTCTTGAATTTGTCTAAGCTTATCTTTAGCCCGTTGTTTGATCTAAATTCCTGACTCTTATGTAGTTATATATCACCTACAAACTTGTAAATGCCTCATTTGAATCATTTAGGAAGATGACAGAACCGCTGCAGTCACAATTCCATTCTTTTATGGGGCTTCACAAGTTTTAAGTGGATCTACTACCTTGAAACCTTGCCTGCAAGGCTGCTATATATCTTTTAGGACAAAAGATCTAACTGCCAAACATGTGATATAAATTCTCTTGATAATGATCTGAGGGCCATCGTTTTGAAAGTTCTCTGGAAATTGAAGTATACAATCTCTACAAAGCTTCCATAATCCACTCATTTTTGTGATGTACTCGAGGCTTCAATCAGATATGTCAATATGATCTATATTTCCTAAAGCCAACTGCTTGGATTCTCTAATGACATCAAGTTTTAATTCATTATTTAGACATAACTATTTAAGGGGCAAGTCATATCTTGAGTGCAAGTTATTGAACATTTTCAGGATTATTTTCTAGAATTCCAAGCTTTTAACAAACAAACATGGATTAATTATTACAAAGAATGTAGTTGTGCCTGTTTTGATGGCATACAATGAACTTTACACTTAGTTATTTTGTCACTTTTACATAAATCTTCATAAAAGAATAGGTTGTTTAACATCTATAAACACGGTTATTAAAAGCCTTTCTTTAATTAAATTTGTTTAGGCCTCGACCTCTTCCTCCTCCTCTTCCTCCACCTCCACCTTCACTTCTCTATGGTGAACACAGACCACTTTCCCGGTTCGATGACTTTGCTCCAGAGGATTACGATGGACGTTCCAGGTAGTTGATTAAACTTTGATGTGTAAATGAATCTAGCCAAATATTGTTTAAAATGGTTGAAAGTGAGGTCAGGATTTCAATCATCTTGTCAGAGTGTTGTCATTAAGTCACAGAGAAAGTCAAAGACATCCCTTTTCTGAGCTGTCCATGACTAACTTGTATTGACATCAGAGGCCCACGTCTGGGTCATCCTCCCTCCCAGTCTACTGCCATCAATTAATTTGTCAAAAGTCATACAACACCAGGTTATAGTCCGACAGGTTTATTTAAAATGACATACTTTTGGAGGAGCAGCACTCTGACCGCTTGTGATTTTAAATGAACGTGTTGGACTATAACTTAGTGTCATGTGACTTTTGACTTTGTCCACCCCAGTCCAACACTGGCATCTCCACATCATGGCTACAATTAATTTGTGACTTGGAATTGTGAAATAGTGGGGCATGTATTTTGCTAAAAGTTAGAAAGTATTCCTATTTACGGGTAGAGCCTAATGTTAGAACCCCATTAATCAAAATGGATGAGATGCAGGAAAAGCTCCAACGATCTTGTTAACTTTTCACTGAGAATTTTGTCTTTTAATCCAGGTTCAACCATTTCAGTGAACATCGAGCAATACGTAGTTCGGAAGAAAATTCCCGCCTGCATAGTAGATATGCACCCTATTCTACAAGACTACCAGCACCTCAAGATCGCTTCAGGGATGAGTTTGAAAGGAAACCTTATTCTTTTTCAAGCAGAAGAGAATTAGAACCACAGAGCTCTGCCCCATATACTATTTTTACCCGTGATTACAATCATGGCCAGCCACCAGAGCGTGGTCCCAGTCTGAGTAAACTCGGGGGTGGTTGTTATGATAATTTTGATGGTTTTCGTGAATATGATTGGAACTAAATTACTAACTTTAATGTGTATTTTTTTTATTTTGGGGATGATAAGCGCTTGTATTTTTCATAGAAGTTTCCTTTTCCAAAATTGAATATTGAAGGACCATGACCCTTCCCTCACTTCTTGCCTTTTAATATTTCTGTTGACTTAGAATGGTGCAGTTGTAAAGAAAACTGTTAGTTATTACACCATAAACATTTGTTTAAGTTTTTTTTTATATAAATTACTATGAATATATGCTTTTTGTCTTGGTTCCTGGTTTTTTTGAAAGTGAATTTCTGAGCACAACAGATTGTAGATAACTTTTTTAAATAAAATTAGAGACCTTTAAGTGTAACAAATTGTGAATTGCACACATCGCCTCAAATTGAATTTATCACCACAGTGGTTTGATTTTTATTTATGGTCTCCATGTGTTCAGAAAGGGAAAATACGTTATGGAAGTACAAACTTATTTCTTTATACAAAAAAGCTAAGTTCCACGATGCACCATACCAACTAAAACATGCAATTCAATGAGATAGTCCTGTTTGTACCTGCTGAGCTCTTAGCAGCATATTCAGTCACGTAGTACTAAAAATAAATGTTCCTTTACTTTAAAATAAACTCATGTTGAGGTGGTTCCTTCCAATGGATATTACTACTCCTTGTTTAAAAAGGATATTTTTAAATATTTCAGTTTGTAGTTGTTTTGCAGTTTATCACATGGAATTACATGTGGCAGATAACCTGACATGGAGTTATGGATGAAGGGTAGCTTCCTAGTAATCTGGAAATTTCTTGATCCTTTTCACACATATACCTTAGTTTATATGCTTATGTGTAATTTTAGTGCTGGTGTTTAAGAAACAAATTGAGGGAAAGAGTCAAGACAAAACAAAAATATCAAAAAGACTAACATCAGTGAAACAAAAAATAAGCATGTTGAGAAAACTTTATTCATATGACTTTGGCCATCAATCGGCAATCTGAACAGCATCCCACCCAGACGCGGACCCCTACCCCCACAATTACCATGGCTAATCCACCTAGGCTGCACATCCTTGGACTGTGGGAGGAAACCAGAACAGCCAGTGGAAACCCACAGAGACACGGAGAATGTGCAGAGTCCACTGTCACCCAAAGCTGGAATCAAACCCAAATCCTTGGCACTGTAAGATAGCAGTGCTTAACCGTGAGCTATCTTGCTGCCCTTCTAAGCTTACCTATATCATGCACATCTGGCCAGCCTCTCAAACCTCAGCAAACTTAAAGTAATCAAAACTTGCTGCCTCAATCCCTACTCTCTAAGTTCCAGTCATTTATCACCATTATGCTTACTGATGTACATTAGTACCCAATAAAGCAATGCCTCAATTTTAAAAATTCTCATGCTTATTTACAAATTCTCAATGACCATGATCCCCTCCAATAATTTTATCCACCCTTACAACTGGAGATTTCTGCATTCCTCTAATTCTGACCTCCTGAGTTTCCCTGATTTGAAATGCTCCAATTTTGTTGACCATGACTGCTGCTTGCTGGGGCCCTAATTCCTGGAATCTGTTCCTTAAACCTCATCAGCTCTCTACATCTCTTCTTTAAGTTTTTGACTTAAATTATTTTGTCTGGCTTTGTGACATTTTGTTTTACAACACTCCTGTGAAGTGCTTTGCGACTTTTCATTAATTGCAGGGCTTATGTAAATACAAATTGTTATTCCAAACTGTGACACCAAATATGGATTTCCAAAGCTGGCAAACAGGGATGTTATGCTTTCCCAAAGATTAGATCATTTTGAAATGTGTAGTGAAGCTAATTTATGCATTTTGTCTTTGAGATGAAAGTATTTCATTTTGGACAGAAAAGATTCAGGACAGAAGAGCTCTGCTTTGTTTTTAAAAAAAATCATACAATGTTATAGAATGGCCATATAGCAGAGCATGGTTCTAATGTAAGTAAATTGAGAAATGGTTGCTACAGTAATTTGGATGGAAGTAATATTTATAGTAATCCCTGTTCATGTATTGTTTGAACTTATTTACTTTTGGTGTAATAAAGTTTTGCCAAAAATATCTGAATAAACTTGGTACTTGATACGCCAGATAAATTTGGAAATTTAAATATCTGGCTCTTTTGCAAGAAAGCAGTTAATTACTGATTTGGGGAGTTATGTCAGACTGCATGATGTGCTGAATGATATACTCCAGGTTTCCCTTTTGTTGAAATTTATATAAATTACATGAATTTAGAAACTATAGATGGACTTGGGAAAAATTTCAGTTTTGAAATTTGAACAACTGAAATGGTTTGAACCTGTTTAGAAAATGGAAACAACTAAAATATGTTGCATGCCATGCATTGTGGTATTTGGAACAGGAATCTGAGGACAATGTCGTTTGACTCGATAGAGAAGAGTGTTCAGATGGTGGAAGTGCCAGGCAAGTGCAGAACTGACAAATGAAATAAATGTACTCTGTCCATCATCAGTGCCAGTGGTCAATAAGCTAAACAGTGTATTCAACACAGTGATAAGCCATGATTTAGAAGAAGTTGGGCAACTGTGCCATAAGCCTATTTCTAACTTGCACTTCCCCTTCAATATTTTTTCATAGGGTTAATTCTTACGCTCCCAAAGATCTGAGGCCTTTCTGAAACCGAACCAGGCTACACTTTTAAAACTATAATTGTGTTTTGGTTACTAAGTCCTAGCGATCATGCAGACAATACTAAATTTATTAATCAGAAAACTTAAGTTCAGACGAAAAATTGAATTCAATCTTCAGTCTTGGAAACAGGTGAATGAGTACAAACTGAATATATAGAATATAAAATGTTGAGCAGAAGTGCTAGCATGATTGCTGGAAAAGGGAATACATAATTCTTAAAGACTGACATCAGAAAGCAATTCTTCAAATGAATTTTTATATCTGCAATACTGTTCAGAAGTGCGGCAGTGTTGCACATAAGTTCAAGGGAAACAAGTTTATGTATAGTCCCTTATCAGTATGTACTTTAGTGATAAGGCAGATGGAGTAATTTCAAATTGAAGTGCAGTTGTCTATTGGATCAACCTTCCTCATATTCTCATGTATGAGAGTAGCACAGTTGCATAGGAGTGTTATTGAGTTAGTGATCCAGTGACACATTCCACCATGTCAGCTGGGGGAATTTAAATTAATAAACAAATCTGGAATTTTAAAACTAATATCGGTGATCCCACAGCCTTTGGAGCTGAAAGGGCTATAATAAAATTTACATCAACTGACATTAAACAATTAAATTATGTTCTAAAGAATCTGCATTGTACATAGCTCCCACTCTCCATTCCAATCCAAGGTCAATAAATATATTTCCTAAGGTGTGCCACACTGCTTGCAGTAGTCCAGACAGGTTATGGCAAAGGCTGTGTATATGTGCTTAATAATTCTCTATTCTTTTGTATTCCAACTCACAAGTATAAGAACAACACTTCACTAACTTTTCTGATTAAATTCTTGTGCACAAGTACGAGTAATGATTGCATACTACATATCTATTTGCTTTTATGCATTTCTTCATTATGTTGTTCAAATCTCTCCTTGCAATGAACTCCACAGTTTTGCCTGCACTATTCTCCTGCCTTCACCAGATCACTATTCAGGTTAGGTGGTTCAAATTAAAATCTAAGCCTACAAATGATGTCTTGTTGAGAGAGAAACTTGTTTTCAGAACCAAACAGAAAAGGGTTAATAGTCAGAGATAGTAGGAACTGCAGATGCTGGAGAATCTGAGATAACAAGGTGTACAGCTGGATGAACACAGCAGGCCAAGCAGCATCAGAGGAGCAGGAAGGCTGACGTTTCAGGCCTAGACCCTTCTTCAGAAATGGGGGAGGGGAAGGGGGTGGACTTCACAAACTTCAAAATCTCCCCTCCCACTACGGCATCCCAAAACCAGCCCAGCTCGTCCCCACCTCCCTAACCTGACCTTGCTCCCACCTCAAGCCCCACCCCTCCACCTCTGTATACTAACCTCATCCCGCCCACTTGACCTGTCTGTCCTCCCTGGACTGACCTATCTCCTCCCTACCTCCCCACCTACACTCACCTTTACTGGCTCCATCCCTGCCTCTTTGACCTGTCTGTCTCCTCTCCACCTATCTTCTCTTCTATCCATCTTCTATCCGCCTCCCCCTCTCTCTCTATTTATTTCAGAACCCCCTTCCCGTCCCCATTTCTGAAGAAGGGTCTCGGCCCGAAACGTCAGCCTTCCTGCTCCTCTGATGCTGCTTGGCCTGCTGTGTTCAGCCAGCTCTACAGGGTTAAGAGTCAAATGTGAAACTCAACTGAAACAATCTTTAGAAACATCAATCTCCTGTTTCTTTAGGAGGTTACGTACGTATCTGCCCACATACCCTATTAACCGCCATGGGGCAAAACATGCATGCAAACATAGGCTTTGCAGACAGACAGGCCAATAAGCAAAACCAGATAATGAAAGATGGGTAAAGTTGATTTGATTGTGAATTATATATGGTTTTGCTTGGGATATTAACAATTTAGCTACTGAGGTGGAGTGGTGAAGTTCTTGAAAGACATCTGAGTGAATCACTTGGTTCATCTCATCTTTTATTGGCACTTTATCTATATATTTCATTGAAAACTTATTGTTTTATAGGTTCTAATGTTGTTTCTTATTGGCAGTTTATTATGACCTTTCCTTGCTTTTTGGTTCCTAAATTCTCTACCTTATCTCAGCTCTTCAGTTATGATTTGTTGCTGTTTCACGTGCTTTTCACAAGCAAATTAAACTACAAAACTATTATACACTAGTCAATTCCCTGACACTACATGCAGGAATCGGGTAAAACAGAGTTAGGAGGCAAGAACAGAATGAAATTCCTTAGGAGGAGGTAATGAGCAATTTAGACAAAAAGGTATTAGTGGATATGATTCATTTGAATTTCCAGAATGTCTTTGAAAAGGTGCTGCCCAGGAGGCTGCTAAATAACATGAGTCCATGTTAGGGGCAAGGTACTGGCATGGTTAGAAGATTGGCTGACTGGCAGAGTGGGGATAAAGGGTCTTTTTAAGGATGGCAGGCAGTGACAAGTGTAGTGGGGTGGCATGGTGGCTCAGTGGTTAGCACTGCTACCTCACAGTGCCAGAGACCTGGGTTCAATTCCACCCTCAGGTGACTGTCTGTGTGGAGTTTGCACATTCTCCCTGTGTCTGCGTGGGTTTCCTCTGGGTACTCCGGTTTCCTCCCACAATCCAAAGATGTGCAGGTTAGGTGGATTGGCTAAATTGCCCATAGTGTTCAGGGATGTGTAGCTTGGATGGGTCTGGGTGGGATGCTCCAATGGTCAGTGTGGACTTGTTGGGCTGAAGGGCCTGTTTCCACACTGTAGGGATTCTATAAATATATAAATGATCTAGTTGAAGGAACTGAGGGCACTTTTGCTAAATTTGCAAATGACACAAAGATAGGTGGAGGGACAGATAGTATTGAGGAGGTGGGGAGGCTGCAGAAAGAATTGGACAAGCTAGGAGAGTGAGCAAAATGGCAGATGGAATACAGTGTAGGAAAGTGTGAGGTATGCACTTTGGGAAGAATAGAGCTGCTTTCTAAATGGGAAAACTTTTGGAAACCTGAAGTAGAGAGGAATTTTAAGAGAATCCTGAGCTAGGACTTCTAAGTTAACATGCGGGTTTAGTTGGCAGTTAGGAAGGCAAATGTAATATTACCATTCATTTTGTACTGCTGGGGCTGTATAAGGCTGCCAGACCACACTTGGAATATTGTGAGCAGTTTTGGGCCACTCATCTAAGGATGTGCTGGCCATGGAGGGGCCCAGAGAAGGTTTATGAAAATGATCCAGGTCTCTAGGTATAAACACTATGGAGTTTAGAAGCATACTGAGGGGCCCAAATGGAGGGGATGTAAAGATATTTCCACCAGTAGGAGAGACAAAAATCCAAGGGCACAGCCTCAGAGTGAAGGGACGACTCTTTAAATTGAAATGCGGATGAATTTCTTCAAAAGGTGGTGAATCTGTAGAACCCACTGCCACAGAAGGCTGAGGAGAAAAAAATTGTATGTTTAAGACAGATAAGTTGTTGATTAGTAAAGCGATCAAAGGTTACAAGGATAAGGCAAGGAGAAACATATCAGCCGTGATTGAATGGAGAAGCAGTATGAATGGCCTAATTCTCCTTTGTCTTATGGTCTAAAGCACGGTTATAGCACAGGAGGAGGTAATTCAATCTGTTCAGTCCCTGATGACCATCGACAGGAGGAAGTTACTTAATTGCACTCCTTGCCTTTTCCCTCATAACTATGCAATTTTTTATTATTCAGGTAATGATCCAATTCCCTTTTGAATGCCATGATTGAGTCTGCCTCCAACCACTCACTGTGTAAGGTTTTACTCCATATTTACTCTACGTCCGTCACGGTTTCAAATACCTGTATCACACCTTGACTCAACCTACTCTTCTCCAAGAAGAAAGTCCAGTTTCTCCAATTTATCTACATAATTGGTGTTTCTTATTCCAGGAAACTGTCTCTCAAACCTTTTCTGCAGTCTTCCTAATGCATTCAAATATTTCTTAAAGGGTCGTGCCCAGAATATTCGAGTTGACGCCAAAGCAGTTTTACACAGGTTCAATATAACTTCTTTGTGTTTGTGATCTAAATAATTAGATATGACATGATAAATTCAATTAAGCTTCAATTTTCATTAAGACAAAATCAATGCGCTTATTTTTAAATTCCTATGAACACCTATGTCACTGTAGGTACACGTTTGTTGCCAACTGCGTGTGACGCCGCCACGGTAAAGAAAGTATTATACTGACGAGTTTAGACAATATGCATGATAGTTTAAGCATGGGAGTTTAAGGTAAGGAAAGGCGACAGGAAGTACATATCGACACAATACATTTTTAACGGATTTACTGCGGGGTTGCGCGCATGGAGCCGAGACCACAACAGGGTCGGAGGAAAGGGAAAAATTACAGCAGAGCATATAGATTTCATTCGGTTCCAGTTTTAAAGTTTTTCCTTTGAAACTGTTCAAGGTGGACGCTTCAATTAACTTTGAGCGGTGTAAGTCACAATTTCTGGGGAGGGCAGCATCGAGTAAAATCCTGAAGGGAAACCTCAACTCCACGTTATTTTCTCTTTAATTTCCCAAGTGCTTCTCGAAATAAATGGTCCACTTGTCCCGTCCTGTATCTGACAGACTGTTGAGGAAGGCCGAGAAAAAGCCTGAAGCAGTACCTCCAGCAGGAAGCGCTTCTCCACCCGCTCCAAGAGCCCGGAGCGCAAAGAGCCCGATTGCGATTGGCTGCGGGAAGCCGGAGGAGCCAATCAGGCGGGAGGATGCATTTTGGTGACAATAAATGCAAGATGGCTCCTCATATAAATCCACGCGCCGAGAATCGCTTTCCTGTTCGTAAAAAACTTGATTTTCTTCAGTTTTATACGCGATCTGTTTTTCGGTGGCGCCCCGAGGGCTAACTGGCTGTTACGTGTTGTAAACCGATCGGCAAATGACCGTCGGGTACTCATCGCTGAGTGTAATTAAAGGGTTTTTGGTTTCCGGCGACGAAGCGATGAATTAAATCCCCTCTCACGGTTGACAACGCCGCGGCCTCGGCGTTTGCTGCTGCGACTTGGCGATCGCGGGCCACCATTGGCCGAGATAATAGTGGAGTAAAGCCGCAAATATTGTTCAACACAGAGAGTGAGACAAATTTTGTGCCAGAGATTCTTCATGGCAGTGTCGAGGTTGGTGATGTGTTTCAGTCCTTCATATTAAAACAAAACGAAGAAGGGTAGTCAAAAAGGCCCATTTATTTCTAACCGAGTGACAGGGGGATAGTTTGAATGATGTGGGATCTGCTTTTCGATGGTAAATAATGAACCAGATTGAGTGTTACAGTTGATCTCGGCCCTTTTGAATGGTTGTGAAACTTTTTGGGCGTCTATTCCAAGTGCGGTTATTAAATCGCACATCGTTGAGGCCTATGCTAGATCAATGACGAGTGATGGCTAGGCCAGTGGAAAATGTTTACTACTTGTGCTCCAGGAACTGCCTTAGAGTGGGTTTTAAATTTCCTTCATTCACAAGGAATATGCAGTAAATTTGAAAATGGCAAAACGATGTTTGGACATACTAGGTTACTTTTCATCTATCTTGACACGTACCGAATCGTGAACAGGTTGGAATATCTCCAGTTATTAAGACATATAGTGTATAATTATAGTCTTTTTGTTTCATGTACACGTACGGATTACAAAGCGATCCAACATCTGTTCGTATACGTATGCTTTGGTATCGCTTATAATGAAGGATCATTACCAAGTTTAAATTTAAAGAGACAAAATACATATTTGGCCGAACTTGGTTCGATCTCTGAGAATGCCTTTCGGATTCGAAGCTGATAAACCCAGGATTCATCCTTCCAGCTTTCTCCGAAACTACGGATAAACCTTTTGCGGCTCACTTGTATTTTCGTGACCAGAAGGGGACACTGTACTGAAGGGTATGAAGCATTTTTTTAAAAAAACCATATTGGAAAGCTTCTGCAGCATCTGTGGGGAGAATAGTCAGACTTGGGTTTCAGATCGAACCTTCATCAGTACGTCAAATGTGAGCTGATTGGAGCACTCCCTCTGACCTGTATTCTGTTGTTTTTGGCATTGTTGATTCTTGTCTCTATCAACTTCATCTTTTTAACAATAATCATTCAACATGAGTGTCAACAACTTTCACTTAGGTAGTCACCAACATTATGCTCTTGTGAAGCTTTTATTCAATGTTTTATCAAATTTTGTTTTTTTTTTAAAAAAGATATTTTGCACAGTTGTAGGACAAAAACTTGGTTGGACAGGTAAGTCTTTATGGATTATTTTAAAGGAGAAAAGGGCAAGACAGAGACAAGTAGGAAGGGAATTGCAGGGTGTTGGGCTCCAATGGTGCAGTGATTAAAAACAGGGATACTTGAGACTCCAGGGATGGAGAAGTGTAGGTATGTTGAAGGCTTATAAATGAGATTAAAGAGTGAGTCAATGACGTGGAAGGATCTAAAAACAAGAATAACAATTTTAAAATTGTGTCTTTTTAAACAGGAATTGGTGTATGCCAGTCACTGTGTGGGTGATAGGTGAACAGGGTTTGGTCTGAGTTGAAACACACAGCAGACCTCTTTTTTGTGCCTTCTGTTTTAACAAGGCTTAACAGTTGAAGGTTGGCCAGTGCTATATTGGAATAGTACAGTCTTAAAGTAGCAAAGAAAGGGTTTCAGTAGTTGTGGAGTCTGGCAATATTACAAAGATGTAAATAGGCAGCCTTGGCAATCAGTATGGCACAGAAATAAGCCACGTAGCCCATCCATTCCATGCTGGTGTTCGTGCTGTGTTTGAACCACCTCCCAGCTTTTTTTCAAATCTACCATCATAACAATCTATTCTCTTCTCCCTCAAATGCTTGTCCAGCTTCTCCTTTAAATAAATCAATACTATTCTCCTCAACCACTCCCTTTGGTAAAGGTTCCACATTGTTATTTTCTTTTAGATATGTTTCTTCAGAATTCCTTATTGGATTTCTTGGTAATTGTCACATATTGATGCTGTCTAGTTACGTTCTTTCACAGATTCTGCTTGTATCCACTCTGTCAAAACCTGTCACAATTTGGAAGATGTCACCACTCAGATTTGTATATCTGTGAAAATTTTTGAAAATTCTTAAATCTTCTCTGCCTCCCTCTCCTTTTTTTTTATATAAGCCACTGTATAGTTTCTTATAATACAGTGACCTGAATTGCACACTCTACTATACCAGAGATGTGGTCAGTAGCTCCTTACTTATGAATTGTAACAGTAAGTTTCAGCCATGGTTTAACACAAGGTTAAATCCATGCTAGTAACATAAAGTTAATGGAGGGGATTAAAAATCAAATGCCAGATGTGCAGTCGGACAGTTTGGAGATCAGTGAGGGGTCAAGTGAGGTGAAGGTAGATATTGTCAGTGTGCATATAGGAATTGATGCTGTGTTTTTTAGATGACATTGTCGAAGTGAAGGGCAGCATATAGATGACAATGTCCAAGGGCCCAACTGTACCTTCCAGGGAAAGGAGTGCTTTACCTGAACTTCACTCAACCTAGACTTCTGCATTTCCCGCTCATAATGTGGTCTCATCTACAGTGGGGAAACAAAGCATAGACTGGGTAACTACTTCACAGAAAACCCACGTCATGTCAGCTGAAAAAGACCCTGAGCTTCCAGTTATCTGCCACTTCAACACACCACCTTGCTCTCTGGCCAGCATCTCTGTCTCGGTGCTCCAGCAAAGCTCAGTGCCATCTGGAAGGATGGCACCTCATTTTCCGCTTGGGGACTCTGCAGTCTTCTGGACTCCATATCAAGTTCAACAACTTTAGGGCTTAAGGCACTATCTCCCATATCCTTACCCCAACCCCTATACACCAGGCCTTGTTAGCACATGAAGAGAACAAGAATGGAGTCCGAGTTGGTACAGTGTGGAGCTGGAGGGACACAGGTCAGGCAGCATCAGAGGAGAAGGAGAGGCGATGTTTCAGGTCAAGACTGATGAAGGGCCCCGACCCGAAATGTCAACTCTCCTGCTCTGTTCCTCCAGCTACACACTGTATTGACTTGTTATCACATGGTCTGCTATTACACAGAACTCAATGTTAGCTACTTATAGTCCCCATTGATAGCTATTCATTCTCCTAGGCCGACTGTTATCCATTCCTTCGTCTATCCAACTGTTCTTCTCTCCTCACTTTGGGCTATATCTCCACCCATCGTTTACTTCTTAACCTCTGTCCCCACCCTATCTTGTGCATTAAAAAACAACTTTTTCCTAGCTACCATCAGCTCTGAAGAAGAGTCACTGGACCTGATACATTAAGTCTGATTACTCTCCACAAATGCTGCCATGCCTGCTGAATTTTTCCAGAAATTTCTATTTTTGTTTCTGGTCTCCAGCATCCACAGTTTTTTTTTTTTTAGTTTTTTATTTAGCGCATAGATCACAGTTGAGGATAGATCCTTAGAGACTGCAGATGTTATGATGTGGGAGTAAGAAGTGATGTCATTGCAGATGATCTGCTGGCCATAATTGGATAGGTGAGAATGGGTCCAGCTGAATGCAGTCTCTCAATGCTGGATGCAGTGGAAAGGGTTGGAGGAAGTTGGTGTGGTCAAATGGTGTTAAAGAGAAGAATGGAAAGAGAGACTTTTTTTGTTTTGTTAGTGTTGCATAAGAAGTTATTTTTGATGTTGTGTAGTTTTAGTGCTGTGGGAGCAGCAGGAACCTGATTGGAGGGATTTCAATATGGAAGTTTTGGAATGATAGACATTGATTTGGGAGACAACAGCATGTTTAAGACTTTGAGAGTAATAGGGAAGAAATTAACAGTATATAATGGTGGTGGAGTTGAGGAGAAGAGTGATATTGTCAAATTTGAAAGTGGGAGAGAGAATTGTTAACAATATCAGCCAATATGGAAGCAGGAAGAGGATGTTCAGTGGCCGGTAGCTTAGTGCAAATAGGCATAAGCAAGCAGGAGGTGGGTCTCATGGGATGCGTTGTTCTCAAAGGGCACAAGTAGCGGTAGGAAGAAAGCTCGCAAAGGATTAAAGGTCTCGGCCAAGGTGGAATATTGGACAACATTTTGGCCCAGTAGGCTGAATGAAGGGAAAAGCTGGTGGTATGATCACAAACTTTGTGACAAGGAACACTGAGGCATTTGTGGCTATTTGTACAGTGAGGTCTAGTGCATTGTGACACATAGCAAGCCTAAGTCTAGACAGTTCAAATGTTGGAAGGCAATATTCTGTGAATTTGGGAAAGTTTTTTTTCTGGGAGTGCCAACAATTTCTTCTTTATTGAGCATCTTGCACTTGACACTGCACTGTCATTCATCTGCTTACTTACATATTTTCAATATTTTCATACAGTTTTGGGCCTTTTTTTGGTTTCCATTTCTGTGCAAAATGCATCAATTTTTCTTTGGAATTGGTTATTGATGCAAGTTACAAGCTATTATCATTGCAGCATGGATATTTGATGACCTACCCTCATCACCTTGCCCTTTCCCACGTCCTTACCACAAATAGAACTTAACACCTCTGACAGATACATCTTATCTTCTTCCTTTTCAGCCAATATTCTTTTAGTTTTTTTTAAGTTTCAAGGGTTTTGAACTTGATAGCTTTTCATGTAATGTGGCATTTAAGGAATTTCACTTTAGGCTGTTGCATCTTCAAAAAAAGCTGATGTTGAAAAAGTGGAAGTTACAATTTCATGAGAACTTCTTAATATACTTTTAGTTGGTGGTAGAGGAAGAGGAGACCAATTTGATAAGTATAATTTTTCATCTCATGCCTGATATGTTAGCTGACTAGTAAAGAATTTTTTTTTTAAGCATTTAAATAATTGAAAGTACAAATTAAGCCCATTTCAGAATTGACATCATTGTCTTGCATTTTTACAGTCATGGTCTTTTTTGCTTGTAGTGCAATTTTCTAAATGTTCCAAAAATTAGTTGGAAACCCTTATCACTTACATTACATCAATCACCACTTTAACTTTTAAAAGCAACAAATAAAATCAGATAATATAACCTTAACCTTGCCATTTGTTGGAACTGGAGTAGGGCAAAGTAAAGGAATCTGTAATAATAGACCTATATCAGTTGCATTTCAAGAAATCCTTTGTATTTGCATGGAGTCTCACGTTTCTTCGACAGGCCAGAAGTTATTTTTAAACTTTAGTCATTGTTTTGTAGAAAGGTGTTGTAACCAGTCTGATGTCATAAGATGCCAAAATCAACAAATCAGATAAATGGCTAAATAATCTTTTCTGTTGATATGGGTTGAGGGGTAAATGTTAGCCAGGCCCTGGTCAAAAACATCTTGCCCCACTTCAAAGGTCACATAATCTTTTTACATCCACCTGATTAGGTAATCAGGAACTTAACTTCCAAAAAGTTGTTAAAATTTGTAGCTCTGAATTTACTGCTATCCCTTAAAACTGCCACAGAAAAATTGTTTAATATCATATGATGAAATCCTGGATTGAGCCTTAAAACACAACCAAGGATTCCAAACATTCCAATGCAGAGAATGAATTCTAGTATTGAGAAGAACGTTTCTTACCCTGTCACAAATGACAGTACTGACCACGATAGCAATCTATTCTAGATCAAATACTCTATTAAACTTTTAGCAAGATTCCACATGTGTTAATTTAGTGAAATCGTTAAGAGCATGAATGTTATTTTCAAAAACGAATTTAGTCATGAAGCACTAGTTTAATTTAAGAACTGGTAATGTCTTCCTTTAATCTTCCTTAACTGTGCCTACCCACTCGCTTTGAAGGTAGCAGGAACTGCAGATGCTGGAGAATCTGAGATAACAAGGTGTAGAGCTGGATGAACACAGCAGGCTAAGCAGCATCAGAGGAGCAGGAAGGCTGACGTTTCGGGCCTAGACCCTTCTTCAGAAATGGGGGAGGGGAAGGGGGTTCTG
>NC_063351.1:15763031-15778435 GCF_021869965.1 Rhincodon typus | reverse complement strand
ATCTGCTCCTATGACGCTGCTTGGCCTGCTGTGTTCATCCAGCCCTGCACCTTGTTGTCTCATGGTATCTTATGTGGCTGGTCCAGTTTAGTACTGGTCAGTGGTAACTTGTAGTATTTGGTGTTGGATTCAGCAGTCATAATGTCAATGCAAGTCAAGGCAAAATTTTTAGATTATCTAACAATTTTTTTATCGCCTGGCATTTGCATCCCAATCATTTTAACTAATGTTCTAACCTTTGGTACTTGCTAGCAAATACTGTATGGATGTTCCAACTAGTCTCTGTCATTTTACCTTTTGAAATTTAGTCTTTTGTTCATGTTTGGACCAGGGTTGTAATGAAGTCTGGAACTGAGTAGTCTTGACAGAGACTAGACAGAGCATTACTGAGCAGGTTACTGATGAGTAAATGGTTTCTGATAGCTCAGGAAAGAATACTAAGGGGGTGATAATTGTTCTGGCTTTTTGTGAATAGTACATACCTAGGTAATTTTACATGTGGTTAATAGATGTCAGTATTGTAGCTGCATGGGATAGCTTAGCCAGAGATGTGGCTAGCTCTGGGGCACGAGTCTTATGAGCTGCAGCTGGACTGTTGTTGAGGCCTGTAAGTTTTGTTAGTGCCAAGGTGCTTCATCACTTCTTGGTATCACCGGAGTTGTCATGTGAGTGCAGCTGTTGTCGGGACCTGTCTACGCTTGACATGAAGGGACATGTCAGTTCAATTCTTGAACTGAGAACGAGGGTGTAGTGTCTTTTTCTTCATTCACCAATGTCAAAGGGAAGCAGAAGCACATCTGATTTCATTCCATTCACAATTTTTCTGAAACCAAAACAGAAATTGTTGGAGAAACTCCGCATCTGTGGGAAGAAAGTGGAGTTAACATTTCGAGTCCAGTGACTCTTTATCAGAACTGTTAGTAGCTGGGGAAAAATGATATTTATTCTGAAGCCAAAGTTGGAAGTGGTGAGGTGACTAGAGAGAGAAAAAGAGATCTGAAAGGGGGAGGTAAACAAGGAGATTGTGGATAGCAGGCTAGGACAGAGGAAAAGCAGAACTAGCGATAATAAGAGTGAAAAGTAGGAGAAAATGAGTCGCATTGAGTACAGCTCATCCAATGTGGTAATGGGCTTTTGGAGTACGTTAGAATGGGTGCCTGTGCTGAAAGCAATCCATGATGCAATAGGACTGGATGTGGGTAGGTAAAAAAACTTGGGGAGATGTAATTGGGCTCTAAAGTTATTGAACTCAGTGGCTGCAGGATCACCATTTAGCAAATGAGATGGTGTTCTTCGAGCGTGCACTGAAGCTTGCTGGAACACTGCAGCAGGTCTATGACGGAAATGTTGGCCACGCAACATGGTGGTGTGTCGAAGTGGTAGGCAAATGGAAGCTCCAGATCAGTTTTGCAGGCAGAACGTAGGTGTTCTGCAAAGCAGTCACCCAGTTTGTGTTTCATCTCCCCAATGTAGAGGAGACCACGTTGTGAACAGTGAATACAGTAGACTAGGTTGAATGAAGGATAGGAAAAATACTGCTTCTTTTGCAAGGAGTATCTAGGGTCTTGGATGATGAGGAGGGAGGAGGTATCTGGGCAAGTATTGCATCTTCTGTGATTGCATGGGAAGATACCTTGAGGGTGTGAGAAGATGCTGGTAATAGAGGAAGACTAGACCAGAAATACCCGAAAGGAACAGTCCCTGCAGAATAACAGGGGAGCGAACTGTGTATCTGGTTGTGGCATCCTGTTGGAGATGACCGAAACTCTTACAATCTTTTGGATACAGAGGATAATGGGGTGGTAAGTGAGGACCGGAGGGGGCCCTATCATTGTTGTGGGAGGGAAGGGAAGGGGTGGGGATACAAATGTGGAAGATGAGTCACACACGGCTAAGGTTGACCAAGTATTGGGGAATCCATGATTTGAGGAAAAGGTGGATGGTTTTGAAGCCCATGTACAAAAGGTAGCATCACCAGAACAGATGAGATGGAGAAACTGGGAGGGTGCGATGAAGTCCTTACAACCTCCTACCCTGCTTCCTGTATTGTTAAGGTAACTGTGGAAGTATATGGGTTTGTAGTGTACGTTGGTGGCCTATCCCCAGAAATGAAAACGGTGGTCACGGAATGGAGGAGTCTGAGATGGACCAGACAAAGGTGAGGGCAGGGTGGAGGTTGGAAGTAAAATTGATAAATTTTTTTCTAATTCTGAATCAGAGGGAAGTGACAATGATGATGTCATCAATATACCCTAGAAAGAGATGTGGGGAGGTACTGGCACAGGACTGGAACAAGGAATGTACCATTTACCCCACAAAGAGACAGGCATCACTGGAACCCATGCATGTACCCATAGCCACACTTTTGACCTGAAGAACATGAGAGGACTTAAAAAGAGAAGTTGTTCAAAGGGAGGATGAGCTTGGCCGGGTGGAGGATGCTGGTGATGGATGGAGATGGTTCAGGCTGCCTTTCCAGGAAGAAGTGGTAGGCTTAAGACTGTCCTTATAGGGGATGAATGTGTAAAGGGATTGCACATCCATAGTGAAGTGGAGGTGGCTGCTGCCTGCAAACTGGAAGTTTTGAAGCTAATATAAAGCGTCAGAAGAATTACTAATGTAAGTGGAGAGGGACGGGACAAGGGAAGAAAAAAAATAGAGTTGAGATGGGAAGAAATAAATCCTGTGGGGCAGGAATAGGCAGAAACAATGGGTCTGCCCAGTCAAATCTGTTTGTTGATTTTGGGATTAAACAGAAGTAGGCTCTACAGGCGTGGGAAGCTATGAGCTAGGAGGCTGTTGCAGGGAGATCCCCAGATGAGAGGAGGTTGAAGTGGACACAATGGCCTGATGCTCAATAGTGGGGTCATGGTCCAGGGAGCGATAGGAGGAGGCGTCTGAGAGCTGACACTCTCCCTCTGTGATGTAGAGACACCAGGCAATAGCAGCACCATCCTTCGTCGGCAGGCTTGATAACAAAGTCGGGATTAGATCGGAGAGCGCGGAGTGTAGTCAGTTTGAATGGGTGAGGGGGGCAGAGATGCTGAGGCGACTGACATCACGCCGACAGTTCTCCATCAACAGGTCAAATGCAGGGAGAGGCACAAGTGGAGGGAGAGTATTAGAGGTGGATGAAGTCAACTGTGGAGTGGACAGAGGACTCTTCAGCAATGTCCAGTGAGATACCACATATTCCCCTCTGCTTGGGGAGATGAAACGCAGACTGGGTGACTGCTTTGCAGACCACCTACGTTCTACCTGCAGAAATAGCCCAGATCTTGCAGTTGCCTGGCACTTCAACACACCGTGCTCCCTGGCCAATATTTCTGTCCGTGGGCTTGCTGCAGTGTTCCAGCAAGCCTCGGCACAAGCTCAAAGAACGTCATCTCATTTTCCACTTGGTGACACTGCATCCTCCAGAACTTGATGAGTTCAATAACTTTAGAGTCCAATTCCATCTTGCCATGATTTTTACCTACCCACATCCATCCTGTTATGATAAGGGTTGTTTTTAGCACAGTCACCCATTCTAACATGCTCCAGAGCCCATTATCACATTTATATGGGTTGCATTCAGTACATATCACCCATTTTCTACTACTCTTCACTCTTTTATTATCACTTATTCTGCTTTTCTTCAGTCCTGACCTGCTATACATAATCTCCTTGCTTACCTCCCACTATCATCTCTGTTTCACTGTCTGGGCTCCATCTCTGCCTATCCAATCACGTCACCTCCTACCCTGTCCCCGACTTTGGCTTCAGCTACTAATAAAAGTACTGATAAAGAGTCAGTGGACTTGAAATGTTAACTCTGCTTTCTTGTCACAGATGCTGCCAGATCTGCTGAGTTTCTCCAGCATCTACAGTTCTTTGTCTCATTTTACACAATTTATTTTGATGTCGTCAGAACATTTGGAGCTTCAGTCACAGTGCCATACTATTAGTCTGCTTAGTAGATCGCACATTTTATAGCAAAGCAAGATTTAGCTATTTGGACTCCAGACTCCCTTACTCTGCAACCCCCTGTTGTGCTTCAGTTAGAGAGGCTAGTTTTAAGTGCAAACATTTTCACATTTCAGTTTAAAAATAGCAAGGTGTTTTTGATGTATGCTATTCTTAGATCCTTAGCTCTACTAGCTTCGTAATGTTTCAAATCTGTAGCGATTTATTCTTACAAAACGAATCGTCGAATAATCAAGACCGCAAACAACAGTGCTCACTTACTTTGAATCTCTGGACTTTGCAAAACAGTCTAGCTTAAGTGATGTATGAATTTTTCAGCCATTCTTCAGTTTTCCTTGAAGCAGTGCATGCTACTAGTTTTACCTCCTTCCTTTCTCAAGGCCAGTGGGAAAACCGCAGTGCAGCCATGTTCATGAGTACTGTACACTTGTGTTTTTATATTTTGTCATCACACTGTAAGTGCATGTGAACTTCTTTTGTTAAGAAGGAATTGAAAACTATACATTACGGTCTTTGTTTCACAATTTCAGTTTAACTGGCAGACACATTTAGAGCAGGTTGAGAGGAATAATTACAACAAACTCAATAGACTTCTAGGGGTGACTTCCCCAAACAAACAGTTATTTAGTCTGAAGCATACCTACCTTCAACTGAGCTTGATTGTTCATCAAGAAGAATGTTACTATAAATAATCTGAAAGAATTGTATGAATACACTGTCTTGCCCTTTGTCTTCAGCTTGTGCCATTTTTTCAAAGGGTAATGGCAAACATGTTCCAAGGGGTGCCCAGAGTGGTAGTCTATCTGGATGACATTGTGATCTCAGGAGCTACTGCAAATGAACATTATGGAGGGCTGCTTATGTCCTATTATGAAAGAGAGGAAGGGATAGACTAGAAAATGACAAGACAGTCAGTCTAGCCTTGGTGGTGGGTAAGTTATTAGTAAGAATTCTGAGGGACAGAATGCATCTGTACTTCTAGGGACATGAATTAATTGGGGATAGTTGGCATGGAATTAAGGGTATGACAAATTTGATTGAACTTTTTTGAGGTAATCTGGAATGTTGGAAAAGGTAATGCATTTAACTTGTTCTGTATGGACTTTCGCAAGGATTTTAATCGGGTCCCTTGTGGCAGACTGGTAGTAATAAGCCATGGGATCAAAGGCAAAGTTGGATCCAGTCTTGGCTGACAAGCAGGAAGCAAAAGTTAGAGGGATAGTTCTGAGAATAGAAGCCTGTTTCCAGTGTGCTTCCGCAAGGCTCTGTGTTGTGGTCCTTGCTATTTATAGTGTACAATAATGATTTGTACTAAAAAGTAGGGGCGTCCTACTTCAAGGGAACACACAAACAGTCAAATCCTGGTCTTCATAGATTTGTCACAAAAGGTAAACATTTTATTAAAGTACGCAACTTTCCCCCAATTTACCTGTCAAACCCAGACTAACTAAAAACACGGACCTGGTTTCTCTGATTAACAAGGACTGCTATTTATTTTTTTAAAAAAAATAGATTTAACCACTGGTAAAAATTGTGAATTGTTGACAAATAACTGTACTAATTAAACCTCTAACTCCTTCCTAAATCTCCCTTACATGTGTTGACAGACAGGAAAAAAAGCATTGATATGAATGGAGGTGGCAGGGGAATCTAGGAAACCAGTGCAATGGCCCCAGTCCACAGCATTCATTGAGATGATCCATTTGCTTGCCATGACTTGCTATTCTTTGAAGTCTCTCTTCTCCAGGTTCTTTTCACCTCTTTGCAGGGAGCACAGGTGATTGGTACATTAAGTCCACCAAAAAAAGGGGAGGCAATGACTTTGTGGTATTATTACTAGGTCATTTATCCAGAGACCCAGGTAATGTTTTGGAGAATGAGTTCAAATCTTGCAATGGCAGATAGTGGAATTTGAATTCAGTAAAAATCTGGAATCAAGAGTCTAATGATGACTGTGAAATGATTTCAAGGAAAGCCCATTTGGTTCATTAATGTCCTTTTAGGGAACAGCTGCCCTTATCTAGTCTGGCCTGCATGTGCTTTCAGACCCACAGCAATGTGACTCACACTTGGGCAGTGAGGGATGGGCAATGAATGCTTGCCAGTCAACGTGCCCAAATGCCATGAATGAATTTTTTTTTTTTTTTTTTTTTTTAAAAATCAAAAATACAGAAAAATAGAAAGATATAGTCTCTTTGGGTTGTATGATCCAGATGTTCACAGATGACATGAAAATTGGTAGGGTAGTAAATAGTGAGGAGGATCGCCATAACCTGGAGGAGGCTATCACCAGATCGGTCAGTTGAGCAGAGCAGTGGGAAATGGAATTCAATCCAGAAAAGTCTGAGATAATGTACTTTGGGAAGGCTAACATGGCAAAGAAATTAAATTTATAAATAGTAGAAACCTGGAAAGTACTTAACATCAGTGACCTTGATTTGCATATCCACAGATCCCTGAAGGTAGCAGGGCAAATAGATAATGTGGCTAAGAAGGCATGCCTTTACCCAAACATCTAACACAAGAGCAAGGATGCTAATACTGGAACACTTGTTAGGCCTCAACCAGAGTACTACATGCAGTTCTGGTCACCATGTTTTGGAAGGAGGTGATTGCAGTAGAGAGAGTACAGAAGAGATTTACAAGGATGCTGCTTGGGTTGGAGGATTTGAGCAGTGAGGATAGGTTGTGATTTGTTTTCCTTGGAGCAGCAAATGTTCAGAGGGGAACTGATAGAGAGATATAAGATTATGAGGACCATAGCTAAAGTGAATAAGAAGGTAATTCTTCAATGAATAGAAGGATTAATAACCAGGGATAATAGCCCCTGTCCCTAGCCTTAATTTCTACCCAACTTTTCTTTAGATTTAATTTTTATTCAAGGTGCTGGAAGTCTAGAACACATTGTCTAAAAAAGGGACTAAGTCAAAATCTTGTAACATTTTAAGCACTACATAGATATTCACTTGCATTGCCAGAGCCTTTTCATTTTAAATTCACTCCTGGGGTGTGGACATTGGTGGCCAGCATTTTTATTACCTATCCCTAGTTGCCCTTGAAGGTGGTCATGAGCTGCTACCTTGAACCACTGCAGACCACATGCTATAGGTTGACCCACAATGCTCTTAGGGAGAAAATTCCATGATTTTGACCCAGTGACAGTGAAGAAATGTTGAGTATATTTCCAAGACAGGACGCTGAGTGGCTTGGAGGGAACTTGCAAGTGGTGGTGTTCCCATTTATCTGCTGCTTTTGTCCTTCTGATGGAAGTGGTCATAGGTTTGGAAGAAGCTGTCTCAGGATCTTTAGTGAATTTTTGCAGTGCATCTTGTCGATAATATATACCACTGCTACTGAGCACAGGTGGTGGAGGGAGTGGCTGTGGTTCCAATCAAGTGGGCTGGTTCGTCAGGCTTCTTGAGTGTTGTTGGAGCTGCACCCATCAGGCAAGTGGGGAGTGTTCCATATAGTGGACTGGTTTTGAGGAGTCAGGAGGTGCGTTACTCGCCGCAGTATTCCTAGCTTCTGACCTCGTCTTGCAGCCACTATGTTTATGTGATGTGTCCAGTTGAGTTTCTGGTCAGTGGTGACTCCAAGGATGTTAATAGTGCAAGATTCAATGGTCATAACACCATTTAAATGTCAAGGGGTGGTAATGATATGGTCATTGCCTGGCATTTGTGTGACTTGAATGTTATTTACCAAATGTGAGCCCAAGCCTGGTATTGTCCAGATTTTTTTTTGCATTTGAATATGGACCGCTTCAATATCTTCGTTGAGAACGGTGCTGGGCATTGTGTATTTATTGGCGAGCGTTCCCACTTCTGACCTTTTTTATGATGGAGTGAAGGTCATTAATGAAGCAGCTGAAGATGGTTGGGCCTAGGGCGCTACCCTCAGGAATTCCTGCAGAGATGTCCTGGAGCTGAGATGACTGACCTCCAGCATCGACAACTATCTTCCTATGTGCCAGATATGACTCCAAGAGGCAGAGAGTTTGCTCCAATACCCATGGCTTCCAGTTTTGCTCGTGCTCCTTGATGCCCCACTTGGTCGAATGCAGCCTTGATGTCAAAGGCTGTCACTCTCAGCTCACCTCGGGAATTCAGCTCTTTTGTCCACTTTTAAACCAAGGCTGTAATGAGGTCAGGAGTTGAGTGGTCCTGGTGGAATTAAAATTGGGTGTCCCTGAGCAGGTTATTGCTGAGCCGGTGCTGCTTGAATGCGCTAATGACCCCCTTCTATCACTTTACAGATGATCGAGAGTAGACTGTTAGGCAGTATTTGGCCAGTTTGGATTTGTCCTGCTTTTTGTGCACAGGACATACCTGGGCAATTTTCCACATTGTCGGCTAAATGCCAGTGTTGTAACTGTGCTAGAACAGCTGGCTAGGGTAGAGAGAAGTTCTGGAGCATAAATCCTCGGTACTACTGCCAGAATGTTGTCAGGACCCATAGCCTTTGCAGTATCCAGTGCCTTCAATTGTTTGTTGATATCACGTAGAGTGAACCAAATTGGCTGAAGACTGGTATCTGTAATGCTTTGGACCATTGAAGGAGGCTGAAATGGATCATCCATTTGGCACTTCTGGCTAAAGATTGCTGCACCTGCTTCAGCCTTACCTTTTGCACTGATATGTTGGGCTCTCCTATCAATGAGGATGGGGCTGTTTATGGACCCTCCTCCTCCAGTGAGTTGTTTTAATTGCTTACTATCATTCACAATTGGATGTGGCAGGACAGCAGAGCTTGCATCTGATCTGTTGTTTATGGGATTGCTTAGCTTTGTCTATTGCTGCTTATGTTGTTTGGCATGCAAGTAATTTTTTTTTTTGGTAGCTTCACCAGGTTGACACCTCATTTTTAGGTATGCCTGGTGCTGGTCCTAGTCCTAGTATGCCCTCCTGAACTCTCCATTGAACTCCAGGGTTATGGACTGAAATTTCAAAAATGGGATTAGTGTTATCAGATCTATGTTTGCCAGTGTGAACAAGATGGGCCAAATGACCTCCTGTGCTATAAACGTGGATTTAATCTAATCTTAAAGACTCCGCCATACACACCTAAATGACTTCTGAAGGATTGTTCTGATGTCATTTTAGTTGTTGTTGTAATGTAACCTCAAAAAAAGCCCTATACTTCTCAGTGATCGAGGGATAAGTTTTTTTTTTTTTAAATGCTAGTCTAAAGGATGAGACATTAGGATGGTTTGTTGAAATTCTGGTCAGAGATCTGCCCTAGGATGACGAAAGGAGGTAAAGATGAAGTCAGTCTGGGAGGGGATACTGGTAACTGAAGGCACATTCCAAACAGTGAATGAAGAAATGAGTTTAAAAACTGGAGAGTTTGGTGACCGGTGAAGTAGGACCAGTAGGGCTGGATGATATCCCAACGTGGATTGAGGCTATGAAGTAAATTCAAACATGTTTATGAGCTCCTTAAATTTGAACCAGAGCAATAATTTCCAGATAGATCTGTTGCAATAATTATCAGTTTCATTTAAAAGTGAATTTCCTTCATGACCTTTATTTTTGTTTTCTATTCTCTACTATGGAATTTTGCAGGATGTCTTTGAAATGACTGTGGTTACAACATATGACCATTATTCACTGATTTCTAGGCACTATTACAGATGTCTTGGCAATTTCTTGGCTGTTGTTTCAAAATGATTTTTTTCTAAATGAAATGCTTCATGCTGCTTTACATATTGGCACAGCTGTCTTTGAATGGCCTTCCTATAAATGGAGATTAACGAATTTCATCTCTGAACATAGTTTGTACTTGTATATCATTGAAAGTTTGAAGATGTCTGTTAGGATGTTGCGTATTCATGGAGACACTGTAAGAGATCTTAGTGATCCAGCAATTCCAAAACGCCAAGAACAAATCATGTTCTTATGATCCCATCTTCCCTCTTGTCACCTCATTTTCTCCAGTGTTTGTCAAAACATCCCGCCCAAAGCAAATGCTCATAATGAGTGAGATTTTAAAAATCATTTTTATTTTCTTGCAGCTATACTGTTTTATTTAAAATCAATATCTTAAAATTTGGTATGGTATTTTGACAGGTTTGCCAGTCTACCCAAGTCAAAATTGGGTTCAGTGTTAAGAATTCTAATAATAAATCAAAAAAGTCTGAAATTTGAATTAAGTCAAAACATTAAAATTCTATTAAGGATTTTGAAATTATCCAGTAACTGTAAAATTATGGGAACAACACTAAACCGGTCGAGCTTGCTCTGTCATTAATAAGATCGTGGTTGATCAAACACTTAATGCCTTTCACCCACACTATCCCTATAATACTTCATGCTAATAATAAGGATAATCGAAAATTTATCAGTCTCTACTTTAAATATACTCAGATGTCCTTCAACAGCTCTCTTGGGTACACAATTCTATAGGTTTTTAACCCCAAATAAAAATCTCCTCTTGAAACTTCAATGGTGCCCCGGTTCTAGACTTCCTAACTAGTAGAAATGTTGCCTGTATCCACCCTGACATATTTGTAGGTTTCAATGAGACCACTTATTGTTCTTTGAAACTCTACATTCACTAAATTTTGAAGTTACAATCTGCTTCAGAAGAGTAATGATGGTAAATGTTGACAGTCCATTGTTAAAGACCCTTGCAAAATTGTTTTAGAACATCAGAGACAAAACTTTAGCGTTCCATCACAACCACTTTCAATCATCCAGATGACACTAACTTCTGTTAGGTTGTAAATTTGCAAATTGCTAATTATTGTCCAAGTAGTTGTTTTGAGATGTAAGCCTAGTTTGTAAGTGCTGGAACTTGCTCAATGTACTTTAGAACAATAGATAATTGAAGAATCAAATCTTAGCCTTCAGGAAAGGATGGAAAATTTCTATAAAGATCAAACTTTTAATATATTACAAACAAATAACAAGACAGGAAGAACAGTTGCAGGGAAAGATTTTAATTTACACAACTGCTTTTTCATGTCACTTGAGTGCTAAAAGAGTGCTTTCCAACCAAGGAAGTAGATTTGAACTGTAATCCCCAATTATAATACAGGCGAACTTGGCCACAAACCTTTATACACTGCAAGGTCCTGCAAAATAGAGCAAGTTAAATGACCAGATGATGCTTCAGTGGTGGTGGTATTTACAATGCTATGCCCACCCCTTCAAACGGTTTAGTTGGTCCTGTAACTGCCAGTTCGATGGAAAGACTGGACTTGTGCCATGATATATTAAGTACTTCTTCCAATGCCATGATTCTTGAGTACAATACTGAAGTGTCACTTAGATTTATGTGCTCGGATTTCAAGCTTGCGTAGTGTTGTGATTATATTTAAGTGAAAATAACATATAACTGAAAGCTATGCTAAATGAATCTTGCTACACTCTGGAAAGACATTAAGAAACATTATGAAAGATGTCTTTTTTTTAAACCAGAGGATAAAATATCCATTAAATTCAGCTGTTTTGATATGATTAAAAATCCTCCTATAGGAAAATTGATTTTTAAAAGTATTTCCAGAAGAAATTTTAGTTTTCCAGGCTGTTTGCAACTAACGCTGGAAGGGGGCTATCCACATCAGAGATCACTAGATCTTTATGCACTGTTTTCTTAAAGATCAGCTGAGAGCACCTTCACTTTACCTCTGGGAAATCTAGGCCAAGAAAAGGGGTGACTTTCTTGTTGTGAAACCTTTTTTGATTGATCCCTTCAGGTTGCTGACAGTCATATTTCATTCTCCAAAGGTTCAGCTTGACCACACTTCAAATGGGTATCCTCACTTGCCACGAGTTACATCTTAGGGTAGATTATGCAGGACGACATCATTCACTGACTGAAACAGCAAAATTTCAGACTTGCTTCCTTCTATGTGCCCTACTAGACTGCACTATAGCCACTTTGGACTAGTTGGACCTTGCTAGAAATCCCCAATGATGTACGGTAGGGAATGTACTATAGTTATAGTTGGAGAGGTGAGGTGAGATATGTTGGAGTGGAGGAGCAGTCCTGAAGAAGGGTAGTACCTGAAACGTTGACTACTCCTTTCCTCCAGATGCTGCCTGGCCTGCAGTATTCTTCCAGCTTCCTATTTGTCTACCTTGGATTCCAGCATCTGCAGATTTCGTCTCGAACTTGTTTTGCTGTTGTGCAAAGTCGTTGTTGTAGGTGACTTTGCCACATTAATAGGATGAAGAGCATTGAGCTGTCCTCCTCTGTATTCACCACCATTCTGAGCTGTTGTTCAATCCTGGATGTGAGCAATAGTTGTATGATTGACCTATTTAAACTGAATCAAGACAAAGTTATATTGTAACTCAATTTGGCACACGGTAGAAGTATCATTTATTGAGCGTATGCATCAAATTCATGAGTTCAGTTGTAAAAGTAAGATTGCTTGCATTTTTTTTTCTCTCTTTACGTGGCTAAGCAGATTGGTTGAATTTTTTTTTATTCCAACTTAATTGATTAACCTTCAGTCATAACACCCATGGGAAGGACTACAGTGTAATCTTTTAATGTCAATATCATAATAAATTTGAATTGCTTGTTTTAATTTATACGTAAGGACTATGACCTCCAATCAAGGAAATATTGAGGGATATTTTTTAAAATAATCCTTTTCTTTTTGGAAAATATAGGTATTAACATATTTACGCAGCCCTAACTGGGACACTCGTATTGCAGCTGGCCAAGCAGTAGAAGCTATTGTGAAGAATGTAACTGAATGGAACCCTACTCCAAAGATAAAACAAGGTATTGCCATTCTCTGTATTCATGAAGATAACTATTTTTAACCAAGTTAAATATAGTAATTTTCCTTCTTTAAATCATAGATTTCACTTTTTTGAAATGATGGAACCAATATATACCACACTATCAACTTATCATGACCTATTACCAACAATGGACTAACAATGCATGAGTATTTATTTAATAGCAATCATAAAATTATGATAATGGCGTTTCAAAGAAAAATGAACTGCTCGGATACAGGTGACTTCAATGGGATAAAACAAAGACTGTCCATAGATAACTAGATGAATTTGTAAATTGAAAATGGTGCATGTCATTCCTCCATTCTAAGAACACTTACCAATGCCAGAAACTAGTGAAATATGTAACGGAAATTACTGAGGATGCTGGGAATCTGAAACAAACAAAGAGAATGCTGGAGAAACACACCATCTGTGGAGAGTTGATGTTTTGCGTTCAGTACAGTACTATTTCATGATAGGGAATTATAAACTAGTTAGCCTGACATCTATTATTGGGAAATTTGTTAAGATTAGTTAGGATTTGGTGAGTGACCACCTTGAAAATTTTCAGGTGATTATAGACTTGGCTTGAATTTCTAAAGGATAGATCATGCTTGACAAATTTGATTGGATGCTTTTGAAGGGGTGACTAAATTTAATGTACAGGAAACTATGTATAGGTATTTTTATAGAGTTCCAGAATGCATTTGATGTTGTCCATCGGAATAGCTTGAAGTTGAAGCTGGTGTGTTTGAAGGCAATTTATTGACTTAGTTAAGAATTTATCTGAGTGGCAGGAGTCAGAGCATAAGGACAATGAGCGGTAGAATTTGACTAATCTTCTCCGTGATGTGGCCTCAACTGTTCATTGTTTTTGTTAACAACTTTGTTAATTGGATGGAAAACCATACACAAATTTGCAGTTGATATTGTTGGGATTATAAATTGTGTAGATAGAAACTATATTAGAGAATCAAAGAAATGTTATGACACAAAGTGAGGCCATTCATTCAATTATGTATACCTCAGCTCTCCAATGAGCATCATGACTTAGTACTGTTCTCCTTTATCCAATACCATGCGGTGTCTTGTCGGTTGTTGATGGTGTTGTTACGTGCTTAGCATGTACCTTTGCACTGCAGCTATTGAGGGATTCTTCAAGTTGCATTCACAAAACCATTGTACTAAGAATGCCTAATGCTTTTTACCACGTAGAATTCTTCAAAGTTTGAATTAATGGTTGAATTACAGAAAGTCAGAAGAGTTCGGCTAACTGAGTAGCTTGCAAAGAGCCAACTTTAAAGTGATGGGGTAAATGACCTCCTTTTGTCTTGTAACTGTTGCTGATTTCTGTAGCTCAGTTGAGCTTCAGGTTTAACTTTTTTTTTGTATCCTGTTGTACTTGTGTCCATAACTACTATCTGTCCAGAACTAATTATATGGAAAGCAAATTCACTGTTATGAAAGTGAATATAAGGTGTCATTAGATGGGCTTGCAATTTTCTTTCCAAAGCTTAGAAGTAAAAATCAATAATAATTACTCAATTTTTGGTCAATATGGATTGTTATATTAGTTTCTGTAATTATTTATCATTTCTGCTGAATTTAATTTTAGAGCCTGTTGCACAAATTTCAACAGATGAAGCATCTTTGGATCGTTTGAGCTTTGATAGATTTGATATATCACGGCTTTTGAAACATGGAGCATCTCTTCTGGGCTCTGCTGGTGCAGAGTTTGAGATCCAACATGAGAAATCAGGTACATTTTGATTCTTAAATTATATGTACACTTCATTGAATTGTGTGTTTTAAGCTTTATTCCATGATTTGTAAAAGATATAATGCCTAAGATAACAATCTTAAAAAGCAGAACTTCTAAGGCAGTAGAATCAGAATTACTGCCTGGACCACATGCAAGTAAGTATAGAAATAGGCAGATTGAGCGATAAGCAGATGGCTAGAAAATTTGGTGCAGGAGGGACCGCTTTAGATTTCTCGGGCATTGATACCAGTTATAGCATTATAGTCGTACAGCATGGAAACTGATCTTTTGGTCCAACTAGTCCACACTGATCATGTTCCCAAACTAAACTAGTCCCACTGACCTATATCCCTCCAAACCTTTCCTATTCATTTAAAATGTCGTAACCACATTTAAATGTTGTAACCACACCTGCATCTACCACTTCCTCTGGCAGTTCATTCTACACATGAACCACTCTGTTGTTTGTTTTTAAGAAAAAGGTTGCCCCTCATGTGCTTTTAAACTTTTTCCTCTCACCTTAAAAATATGCCCCCTGATTTTAAACTCCCCCACCCTAGGGAAAAGACCTTTTTTGTAATTCACCTTATGCCCCTCATGCTTTTACAAATCTCTGTAAGGTCACCCCTCAACCTCCTGCACTCTAGAAAAAGTCCCAGTCTATCTAGAGACAACAAGGTGCAGGGCTGGATGAACACAGCAGGCCAAGCAGCATCATAGGAGCAGAGAGGCTGACGTTTCGGGCCTAGACCCTTCATCAGAAAAGGGGGGAGGGGAAGGGGGTTTTGAAATAAATAGGGAGAGAGTGGGAGGCGGATAGAAGATGGATAGAGGAGAGGATAGGTGGAGAAGAAACAAACAGGTCGAAGAGGCGGGGATGGGGCCAGGAAAGGTGAGTGTAGGTAGGGAGTTAGGAAGGGGATAGGTCAGTCCAG
>NC_063351.1:15728277-15762631 GCF_021869965.1 Rhincodon typus | reverse complement strand
CGGATTCTCCAGCATCTGCAGTTCCTACTACCTACTCTCTCCCAGTCTATCTAGCCTCTCTTTATAACGCAAATCCTCCATCAACATCATGGTAAATCTTTTCTGAACCGTCTCCAGTTTAATAATATCCTTCCTAAAACAGGAAATCCAGAACTGCACTTGTACACCAAAAGAAGCCTCACCAATGTTCTGTACAATCTCAATGTGACGTTCCAACTCTATGCTCAGACCTCTGAGTATAATGGAGGCAAGTGTGCTAAATGCCTACTCAACCACCCTATCTCCCTGTAATACAAATTTCAGAGAATTGTATACCTAAACTCCTAGGGGTCTCTGTTTGACAACACTATCCAGGTCTCTACCATTAACTGTGTAAGTACTGCCCTTGTTTGTTTTACCAAAATGCAATACCTTGCATTTATCCAAATTAAACTTCACCTGCTGCTCCTCAGCCCATTGACCCAATTGATTGAGATCTCTTTGCAATCTTAGATAACCTTCTCTGTCTACTGTACCATCAACTTTCTGGGCTAGGTGAAACCTGTACAAGGAGGACACGTTACACTTTATCAACACTAGGACTAATATCCTCATGGGGATATTTGCTAGTACTGTTGGAGACGATTTATTTAAACTAGCTTGCCAAGAAAATGGAGACCTAGGAGGGAACTCTGATAGAACAAAAGCAAAGTAGTTATGGGAAATAGAAAAGCTGTAAATAATAGTGGAAAGCAGCAGAATATCAACTAGGGTCAAGTTACAGAATAGTATCAGAAAGACAGAGTTAAATATACCCTACCTATCTTGTTGTAAATGCTACAGATGTGTAAGAGATTTGTTGGCACTAATAGAAGTAAAGGGTTGTCATGTAATTGCCAATGCAGAAACATTGCAGCAGGGTGACCTAGACTGGGAACTAAACTAAAGGATATTCAATATTTAGGAATGATAGGCAAAAGAGTTGGGGTACTATTGATAATAAATAAATAATGTATTAGTGAGCAAGGATCTCCAATTAGCGTAGCAGGATATGGAATCTGTTCAGGCACAGCTGAAAAAACAGCAAGGAATAGCAAATATTGTAAGGCCACCAAACACTTTAAAATATAGAGAACTATATTAACCTGGAAATTAGAGGCCCAAGTGGCAAGAGCAATGCAGTAATTGTGGGTGACTTCAATCTACATAAACTGGGTAAACCTAATAAGCACCAAGATAAAGAGGAAGAATTCTGGAACGTGTTCAAGCGTTTCCTGGAATAATACATTGAAGGACCAACTCGGACATTAGCCACTTCAGGCCTAGCATTATGCAATGAGAAAGGGCTCATTAATAATCTTATAAAAGAACTTTTTTGAGGGAATAGTCAAAACAGTAGGATTAGAATTTTCCATTAAATTTTAGCTGAAACCAGGGTCTTGAATCTAAACGAAAGTAATTATGAAGGATAAATTGGCATTAAAACATTTAATGGTAAATAGGCAGTAGCAAACAATTAAACAATTGCTAATTGCTTTCAAAAGTAGAAATGTTACTTTTAAGGCAAAAATACTCAAAAGGAAAAGAAAAGAGCCATAACTAACGAGGAAAGTTAAAAGATAGTAATAATATGCCAAATGTGAGTATATTACATTTAAAAAGAGGAAAATTTGTAATGTAAATTAATCTAATAATAGTAAAGTAATACTAGACCATAACAAATAGGAACAGGAGTGGGCTGTTTGATCCCTCGCGCCTGCTTCACCATTCAATAGGATCGTGGCAGATCCGACATTTCTCAGATCCACTTTTCTACCTTTGCCCTGCAACCCTTCATTTTCCTACTGATCAAAAATCTATCTCAGCCTTAAACATACAAAGGACTTGGCCCCCATAGCCGTCTGTGCCCAGGAGTTCCAAAGACACTCGACCCTGGGAGAGAAGAAATTCCTCCTTCTTTTAGTCTTCAAGTAGCATCCCGGTATTCTGAGACTAATGAAGGGAAACATCCTGTTAAGCTCCTTAAGAATCCTATATGTTTCAATGAGATCACCTTTCATTCTTCTGTGTTCTTCCAGAGTCCTAGTCTGTTTAACCTTTTCTCATAAAGACAGTCCCTCCATATAGGAATTATCTTAGTGGATCTTCATTGAACTGCATCCAATTAAATTTATTTTAAATAAATAATTGCTCACAGTACTCGCGATGTAGTTCACCAGCACCTTGTACAGTTGCAGTAAGTCTTCCCTGCTCTTATGCTCCAACCCCTTTGAAATAAGGGCCAATATTCCATTAGCTTTCCTCATAACTTGCTGCACCAGTGTGCTAGCTTCATGTTTCATACATAAGTATACCTGGGTCCCTTTAATGCTGCAGCTTACTGAGATTTTTCTCCTGTTCTTTTGTTCTTCCTTTCAAATTTGGCAATTTCACGTTTTCCCACATCATGCTCAATTTGCCAACTTCTTGCCCACTTGCTTAATCTGTCAGTATATCTCTAAACTGTTTGTGTCCTCCTCGCAACTTGCCTTTCCACCTACTTTTGTGTAGTCTTCACAGTTGGCTACAATACGTTTGCTTACTTTTAAGTCCTGAATACATATGTTAAAATCATTGTGTTCCCAGCACTGATCCCTGTGGAACGCTGCTGTTTACAAGTTGCTAACCTGAAAAAGAACCCCCTTAAACCCATTCGAAGTTTCTTGCCCATCAGCTAATTCTCTATCCACGCCAATATACTAGCTCTAATGCCATGGGCTCTTACCTTGTAACTTAAACATTTTGTGAGATACTTCGAATGTCTTCTGGAAGTTAAAATACAACACATCTACTGGTTCTCTTCTATCCACTCTGTTTGAGAGTTCCTTGAAAAGCTCTACTATATTAATCAGACAATGTTTCCCTTTCATGAAGCCATGCTGACTCTGAGTAGATTATGATTTTCCAAATATGTTGCCATTACTTCCTTAGTAATTGAATCCAACATTTGTTCAACAACAGATGTTTGGCTAATGTGAATATAGTTACCTGATTTTTTTTTTTTTTTGCCTCCTTTTTTTTTTATATAAATAGGGGTGTCATGTTGGCAGTTTACCAATTCTCCAGTAGTTCCAAAAATCCTTGGATTCTGGAGAAAATTAGAATCAATGCATCCACTATCTTTTTTTAGCTACTTTTTAGAATCCTTGGGTACAAGCCGTCAGGACCAGCGGGCTTTTCTGCCTTTAACCCGATTAGTTTGTCCTATACTACTTCTCCAGTAATGGTGATGGTACTTAATTCCTCCCCCTCTTTAGTATTAACATGTTGTTTGGAGTGTCTTCCACCGTAAAGTTGGATGCAAAATATCTGTTTAACCCTACAGCCATTTCCTTGTTCCCCATAACTATCTCCCTATCTAAGGGACCTATGTTCACTTTGACACTCGTCCCTTTTATATATTTAAAGAAACTCTTATTATCATTTTTTAATGTTCCTCACTCGTTTGCCCTCTTAAGGCTAATTATCTCCCTTTCTTTATTATCTTTATAGTCCTCTTTGCTGGATTGTGACTTCATCCCAGCCTTCAGGACTATCACTGACTTTTACCTCCTTTTAAAGGCTTTTTCTTTCAACTTTTATACTCTTCTTAGCCAACTTGGTCAGCCATGGTTGGTTTATCCCCCTCCTTAGAATCTTTCCTCCTTACTGGGGTATAGTTTTGCTGCGAGTCACAAACTGTCTCCTTAAACATCTTTTACTGCATGAATTTAGGTTCAGTTAACAGGCAAAAATGGATCATTGCCCTGTACTCCACTGTCTATAAGTGCTGTGGTCAAAATATTCAGTAACCTGGGTGGAGAAAAGGATTGAACTGTTGAAAATAAGTTACTTTCAACTGCTTACTACACCTGAGTTGAGCTCTGATAAATGTGATTTTTAACTTCAAATAAGATAATTCTTTTCATTTTTCAGCCAATACTAGAGCATAACTTACAGGAGGAAAACCTCCTATAAGAGTGGTATGCACCTGATTATTTGGACAAAATGGATGATTATTCCATTCTATCCATTAGTCTGATCTACCTTTTGTAGAATTTAGCTTGTTTCCAATTTATCGTAAACTGATTTGATGTAATAATGTGACTTGTATCTTTGAGTTGATTCAGTATCATGGTGCTGTTGATAATCTATTAGCAGGGTATCCTGTACTTGAAACAGGAGGCAAAAAACGTCAGCCCTTTCTTTGGTTAAAAAGGATAAATGATTACTAGTCTTTTAATTTTAACTACATGAATAGTTAGCTCCTTTTTAAAAATGAATGGTTTTGCCTACAAAGTAGCATTGGTTTTTTTTTGTTGAACTCTCCATAGTTTCAATTTGTTTTTTTTTGGGAAACTCTCCATAGTCTCAATTTGTTTTTTTTGGGAAACTCTCCATAGTCTCAATTTGTTTTTTATTTGGGAAATAAACTCGAAGGAATTGCAATGCAAACAGAATAAAATTAGAGAAACACGTTCAAAGAGAGCTCCCAAACTTGTTCCTCAGATGATTTCTTTGTGCCAAATTCTTTATTAGATTTTAAAGCCTTTCATCCTCCTGACTAGCATTAAAGAAATGGGACACGACCCACATTTTCCCACTGTAGATAGGAAGTCGATACCGAAATATCTGATTCAGGAGTTGCAAAAAAGGATAGAAATTCTATTTCTTCAAATGTGCTATTATCTTCCAATTCCATGTATGTCACTCTCTGAACTATAGTTGAATTCATCTGGTTCAGTTTTTGACCCTCTCACAGCATAAAGTGTCCTTTAATTAATAGAAATGGAATTGAAATTCTGCAAGGCTCCTTGGACAGATTCTTCCAAACCCACGACTACTACCATCTAGAAGAAAAAGGGCACAAGATGCCAACGGACACAACCAATTGCGAGTTCCCATCCAAGCCACTTATTATCCTGACTTAGAAATGCATTGCTGTTCCTTCAGTGCTGTTAGATCAAATTTCTGTAACTGAACAAAACAGCACAGTGGATGTACTACACCAAACAGACTGCAGTAGCTCAAGAAGGCAGCTCACTACCATGTTCTTGAGGGCAGTTAAGATTGGGCAACAAATATTTTCTCAGCCACCAAAACCCACATGGTGATTTTTTTTTTTTTTTTTTGTTTAGACAGTAAGATTGGCACATAAAAGACAAGTGTTTTAACAAGTCTTGTTTTGGAATTGGTTGTTTCTGGCTTTTGTGGAAAGTAATTTTCATGGATTTCCCCTCCATTTCCTGTTCTCTGCATAATTGAATTCAATTGGCTAAATATGTGGAACTAGTATGTTACTATTAACTATTCAAAATGATTTTTGCCTCAGTTTTTCAGCTCCATAAGCTAATGCCCCATTACTGGCTTCCCTTCCTCGCAAGTTTTCAAATATGCCATTACCTTCCAATTCCGTGTCTGCTGTCAAGACTATAATTTTTCCAGTTCAGCTTTTATTTTTCTCACAGCACCAAATGGCTACTTACAGTCTAGAACCATGCCCAATATCACAGATTGATTTTCTAACTTTAGCCATTTTTGTCATTCTCCCTTTTTTCCAGTTTGTTCTTAAGGGTCTCATTTTCTCTGAGTCTGTTGGTTTCATTAACGTTCCCTGTGCTATATTAAGTTGGGGGGGGAAACCTTGAGCCCTTCTTTCCCATCTGACCTCCTTAATTTTCTTTGCACCATTTGTAAAATGCCAAAATTTGATTTTGTTTTACATATAAAACCATTATCTAGATGTCAATGATTATTTATAAATATATTCCACTTGATATTGTGAACTGGGAAATTAAGTAAGATGTTCCAAAATGTTGCTGTAGGTCAGAACTGAGACATATTGTTCCCCTTGCCAGTTGATCCATTCAAGAACTTTTATTTTTTAATATCTGTGTTCCCTGTTACAGGAGAAATCGACCCCAAAGAAAGAATAGCTCATCAGAGAAAACTGTTGCAAAAGAAGTTGGGTCTCGACATGGGAGCAGCTCTAGGAATGAACACTGAAGAGCTCTTTAATGATGAAGATCTCATTTATAATCCTTCTCCAGCTCCAACAGTACTGAAGCAACCTGTAGGTAGAACCTCGGGTTGTTTGTCTACAAGGAATCATGCAGTGGGTTTGGCTTCTTTTGTGCTTCTGGTAGCTTAAAGTCTGCATGCACGTACCTGTTAAAAGCTCTATTAACTGCTTTTCTTGCAAATGTTTTAAAATGTTTTGATTAAAATTTAAATGCGATTGAGTCTGGGCATTTGGTATTTATACTGTTTAATCATACAATGTTGGTCATGAGTCAGTTAGCAAGTATTTGCAACTAGAAGGTTGTGTAAAGAGCCAAGGTTATTTAAATTATTCTAATTGCTTCCTAGTACAGTTTAACAGTTTTCATTTTAAGGTAAATATTTTTGATCTAACTGGAGAATGGATCATCATTTTTTATCTACTTCATGGATTCAGTGCCTCCTTCAAGCATGCACCAGAACCATTTATTAAACTTTATTTCTAAACTGAGTTGAGACAATCCAAAATCACATTGTATAGTTTAAGAACCTGCAGAGATAGACATCTTTACGTGACCTGGATTTAAACCTGGGCCCTAGAAGTAAAAAGGCCAGTTTGATTCTGCAGTGTGCCACTTATTCCACAGTATTGGTATAGATTTATATACCTAAAAGTTAATTAATGGACTTGTCGCTTTTAAATGGAATTTTTAACTACTGTTTTAAGTTTTCACATCGGTTCCTCTGCACATTTTCTGGCTAGGAAGACTGACAGGTTGATAATTTGTCAGTGCTGTACCCCATGATACATGTACATAATCTGTGGTGACCTTTTCTACAAATTTTCATTGTCCCTTTCAAGAAATGTTTGTTTAACAAATTTTTCTCTGTCACACCACGTAACTGCATTTGGGAACCTGCAAATAAATTTTTATTAGCGCTGTATCACATTTAAATCTTTTCATCCCCACTGCAGAACTAATTGCTTACAATGCAGCAACTATTAATTAGGCACGTTCAATAATAACAGCAGACCACATAAATTTAGGTCATGTGTTTCTACTGAATCGGGGAATAGCTTTGTACACATGGTGTGTATTTCTCTATAAACATGCTTAAACAATTGATAAAATTTAATAGAAGTAATCAGCATTTTGCCTGCCAGATTTAAAGTCAGAAACAGCCCCACATTGTCTCTTGGGGAAGGCCCCAAATTTAAGTGCTACCCAGGTATTTAACAGGTCTTTCTCAGGATTAAGGACCTTTAAAAGCAAGACCATTAAACATAGGAACAGAAGTAGGCCATTCACTGAGATTATGATCAATCTGATATTCAACTTCACTTTCCTGCCTTTTTCCCATATGTCTTGATTCCCTTAATGATCTAAAATCTGTCTGTCTCAGTCTTAAGTATACTTAATGACCAAACCTGGACAATCCTCTGTGGTAAAACATTCCACAGATTCACCACCCTCCGAGGAGAAGTTCCTCTTCTTTTTATTTTAAATGTGCACCTACTGTGCACATTCTTCAGTATTTCAATAAGGTTGCCCCTCATTCTTTCAAATTCAAACAAAAACAGGCCCAATCTACTCACCCTATCCCCTAAGACAGTCCTTATTAGTGAATAGTCTCTGGACTGCATCCAATGCCAGTACATCCAAAGACCCAAGATTGTTCAGTGTTCCAGCAATGATCTGATTAATGCCTTGTGTAGTTTTTAGTAAAGTATCCCTTCTTTCTTCCATTCTCTTTGAAATAATTTGCTTTATTACCCACTGATCTGCGATGCTAGTCTTCTGTGATTTATGAACAAGGACTCCTAAATCTGTCTTCTGTAACTTTTTGCATTTTTTCTCCACGCAAATAATGTGCAGTAACTCCCATTTATCCTGCCAAAGTGCATAACCTCACCATTTTCTTGCATTATATTACATCTACTAGGTTGAATTTTTTTTTTTTGGTTTTGCTCACACGTTTAACCTATATTCTTTTGCAGACTCTGTGTCATCCTGACCAATTGCCTTCCCAACTATCTTTGTGTGAACTGCACATCTGACTATAATGTATTCACTTTCCTGACTTTAAGTCATTTATTGTAAATATTTTGGCCTCTGCATTGATCCTTGTTTCACACCAAAAGTTAGATTGTCATTCTGAAAATGTCTTCTTAACCCAACTCTCACTCCATTAACTAATCCTCTATCCATGCCAGTATACTACCTCCAACACCATGGGCTCTTATCTTTTGAAATGTTCGGCATGTTTACCAAGTACCTTCTGAACATCCAAATCTATTACATCTACTGCTTCTCTTTTATCTATTCTGTTTTTTACCTCGAAGAATTCTAGTGAATTTGTCAGGTACAATTTCCCATTCATGCTGATTATTTTATGCATTTCTAAATGCACTGCTATTATATCCTTTATAATAGACTCTAACATTTTCCCAGTAACGGCTGTTAAGCCAACTGGCCTATAGTTACTATTTTTTTTTTGTCTGCTTCCCTATTTTAAATAAAGGTGTTAGATTGGCAGTTTTCCAATCCCCTGGAACTTTTCCACAATCTAAGGATTCCTGCAAAATTACTGCCAATGCATCTACTATCTCTGTAGCTGTTTCCTTCAATAATCTAGGATGCATCCCATCAGGTCCACTGTATGCCAATCAAAGACTCCTGTCCCCAATTTAGTTCCAAGCGTCAAGCGTCCAGCCTCCAGAGACATCAGCTGAAGTGATTCTTGAAGGCACATTCAAACTTGCCACTTACAAAAGAGAGAGCCTCGACCATTTGCGTTCAAATGCCAAAATCTGGTACTGTAAGACAGGTTAGAAATGCTGTATATTTAATTCCTGAATTAGAACGATTTAGCAGAATTGAATGTAGGTAGTGCCAATGGAGAGAGAGTGGTTTCTGCTGATATGACTCCCACCCAAGATATATATCATCACCTGAATCTCAAGCCAGAGGGGATTTTATTGCCGCTGTTAAGTCCCTCAATTAGGAAATGTGCTTATGAAAGAGGAACCACAACCCACAAGAAAGACAGCTCCTTGTTGGCTTGTTTGTTGTACTTTCCAGTACTGCATCATAATAGTTTGAAACAGGTAGCTGCACTTTTTGCGATACTTTGCTCTTCCACGCTGATCTGAAGTAGACTGAGCAATTTGCAGTCACAACATGAGTGGTGTCCTTTTCTGATGAAGGGTCTAGGCCCGAAACGTCAGCCTCTCTGCTCCTATGATGCTGCTTGGCCTGCTGTGTTCATCCAGCCCTGCACCTTGTTGTCTCTGGTGTTCCCCACTAACTGGATGCTGTCGTCAAGTCAAAAAGACGTTCTATCTGTTGCACAATTGAGTAATGTGCGGCGTGAATTTTCATAGCATTGTGATGCCAAGTTGTACGTCATGCATCCTGAAGACCGGAGGAGATTGTATCAAACAGCATATCCCTTTGGCTATTCACAACAAACGATATACTGACTATCCAATCAACCCACACTTGCCAAACAGGCAACACACTGACCTACATTAAACTCTCTGCAATTGGCAAACACTTTGAGTGCAAAGAGTGCAGCCAATTTAGGACCACAATATGATGCAGTTGTGTGTACTAGAAGCTATATATATTAATAGACTGTCTCAACTTAACCGGGAAGAGTGCACTAACAATTTGCCCTAATGTTCCACAAGCAATCACAAAATGATCAAGAGATGGTAGGAACTGTCGATGCTGGAGAATCTGAGATAACAAGGTGTACAGCTGGATGAACACTGCAGGCCAAGCAGCATCAGAGGAGCAGGAGCTTTCCTGCTCCTCTGATGTTGCTTGGCCTGCTGTGTTCATCTAGCTCTACACCTTGTTATCACAAAATGATCAATTTGTCTAGACTGTTATTCAGGAAAGAAGAAATTCACGCCAGATTTTGTCTGCAATGTGAAAAAAAACTCCACAACTTCAAGAGCAGGACAAAAGGATTTTTAATCTACCACTATACAACTTAAACTGTACCCCTTCAAAAGCCTTCCCCCACACGTCTGTACACACACGACACATGTTATAATACAGATACTGAGTGGAAAAATATTATAGGCAGGTTAAAACAAAATTCCAAAGATCAAAATTTAGACCATAAGGTGGAAAGTTATTTTCTCACGGTTCTTTTGACTCGAGTTTTTTTTTAAAAATGTGCAGTTCTCGATTACAAAACCCTCCTAGTATTTCAATTATAGCACTCCAGCTTGCATTTCAATTCATAGTCTGAATAAAGAAAATATGTGGTCTCTTTACAATCAGAAAGAACACATACAGCAAGTTTTCAGCTCAACAAAATGGATGACATCCATTTGCTGGTTCGTTGGTTCAGGAATTGTCCTGACCAATCAAAATGAACTTGCCTCATTTAAAATTTAAAGTCTAGCAGTTAACTGTCAAAAATCATTAACTGACATATGTTCCATGGCCAACACCAAACAAGAGGGATCTTGTGGCACAGTGATACTGTCTCTACCTCTGGACTTTGCAGGCCTGGGTTCAAGCCCCACCAGCCCCAGATGTGTGATGTAACATGTCTGAACAGATTGGTGAATACTTTTTAATCCACCAAGGTCTACTTTTCAAACAATCAGCACACTTCTACAGCATAAATGTTGGTTTCCCTCTTAAATTGATATTCTTGTGAGGGCTGTTGACGAGTGTGTCTTTTGTCAGCAGATTTCAATATTTGTACTACTAAATGACTATTTATATGAAATTTGTCAAAAGTGACATCTTCAGTGGAGTTGAAACTCAGAAAAAGGTCAAAACAAGCAGGTGACTGCAATAGTAAATTCAGTGTTTTTGAAGAAGCAAACTACGAACATAGCTAGAGAGCAGCCGTGTGATAAAATCTATGTCGTTGCAAAGCATTACTTACCATTATTAAATCTTGTATGAAAATGCCAATCTAGAATGGTGATATCATTATTCACCCACAATTAGCTGATCTTTACTTGCGAATTAAAACTTTGTTTGGAATAACTCGTCAACTCCAGTAGGGATTGCAGCCAGACCATGTTCCTATTCAACATGCATACATACACATCCAGTGGGATTTATTGCTTCCTGCTTGATTTATCCCTTTCCTCGCTCCTGACTAGTATCCTATCTAATACTGGTCTAGCTGAGGTAAGCTAGCTTGGTAATAATTGCTATTAAAGCTGGGAACTTGATTATGTGTCAGTGAATAATTCAGATGCTCTCAGCAACTGTTCTGATGAACTAATAAAATCAACAGATTTTAAGTCCAAATTTTATCAGCTTATTTGTTCCAATGAAACAAATAAGTTGAATATTTAGAGATTATAATGAAATACATTGTCAAGAGAGTAATATTTTCATTCTTTTAACTTAATTGCAAACAAGCTATTTTAAATAATGTGATTATATCTGAGGTCTGCCTATCTTCAAAGCCTGACTTTTTTTTCTATATAAAATAATATCTAAAACCCCTCTGAAATATTTGTTACATAGGCTTTAGTAGCAAATTTGACATTACAAATTGTGACCATGACTGGAACCAGTTGATTTTTTTTTTAGCTTGTCCAGGCTGCTGATCTGATCGAAGCTGAATTTCAGCCTGGCATGAGCAGTCGGCAGAAGAATAAAGCAAAAAGGATGGCTAAACTATTTGCTAAGCAACGATCAAGAGACACAGTTGAAGGAAATACAAACAATGAAAAATGGTAAGAATAATATTCTGCTTGCTTCTATGTCATAAATTGTGCTAAATGAGACAATTAGAAACCACAATAATGCCATATACCATTTTGACCATGAATATATGCCTTATGAAAATTAAAAGTTTAATGTTAAATTTTTAGGTAAAATCTTCTTCATTATATTTTGAATTTTGTTCCATTCTAAAGGCTTGCAGAATTGTCTTTCATGAACCATGTTGAAATTCTGAAATGTTTAGCTCAGTATTTCAAGATAAGCACATTGAACTAAATGTAATCATTGTCTGAACTTCGTTTATGAGTGAAATAAAATTTTTGCTCATTCCATAAAGTATGATCCATTTTATGCTACTGTTACAGAAGCTACATTTTATCAGCTTAATGCATTGAGTAAACCACGTTGTTTTTACTCAACATATGAAAGGATGTAACTTCGGAAAATGTTGTAGTGGGAGAAAAAGTACCAGATGAAAGGGAGGAAAAATCTAATGAGATGTAGGATTTTAATTATGTTTTGCATTTTGAAGAAATTCCTTTAACATTCCAAAAGAGAAAAAGAACTGAACCTAGCTTGTTATTTGTATGCTTCAGTGCATAAGCATGTAGCTGAACCACACAGAAACATTGTTTTATTCCACGCAATCTGAGGCTGCGGAAGTTAACCTGATTGGCTATTTTATCCCTCCCAAGACAGATACTTATTTGATTTTTAATTTTAAATAAGTTTTATATTATGGTTGGCAAGTATAGAGAATTGCTTACAGGCCATGCATCAGACCCTCAGCAGCTGGTGGTGGGAATGTAACAAAAGGAAAAATGTGCTATTGGAAATTCATTGATATGCTTAAATTGCCCACTGCTTAAAATGTGAGTTCAGATAGGGAGGTAGGATTAAATCATATCTATTTACTGAAATTGACACGTCATTTGTCTATTGAAAGAGGAAGTTTTGGGAATCCTAAATTGTAATAAGATAGACAATGGGATCTACTCCAGGTTACTCAGAGAGGCAAGGGAGGAAATAGCTGGGGCTTTGGCAGATATCTTCATATCGTTGTTGACCACAGGTGAAGTTCTAGAGGACTGGAGATGAGCGAATGTTGTTCCCTTGTTTAAGAAAGGATGCCGGGATAATCCAGGAAACTAAAGTCTGGTGAGCTTGACATCTGTGGTGGGGAAGCTCTTGGAGAAGATACTGAGGGACAAGATATATGCGCATTTGGAAGAAAATGGACTGGTTAGAGACAGGCAGCATGGTTTTGTCCGGGGGGCGGTCATGTCTCACCAACCTGATTATCTCTCCAAAAAAATTCAATGAGGGAAGGGCTGCGGATGTAGTTTATATGGACTTTAGTAAGGCATTTGATAAAGTCCCACATGGCAGGTTGGTACAAAAACTTAAAATCACAAGGGATTCAGGGTGGCCTGGCTAGATGGATAGAAAACTGGCTTTGTCATAGAGGACAGTGGGTAGAGGTGGAAGGATGTTTTTCAGAATGGAGGCTGGTAACTAGTGGTGTTCCACAGGGGTCTGTCTTAGGTCCTTTTGTGTTTGTAGTATGTATAAGTGATCTGGAGGAAACTGTGGGTGGCCTGATAAGCAAGTTTGCTGATGACACGAAGATTAGTGGAGTTGCTAAGTGTGCCAACGATTGTGAAAGTATACAACAGGATATAGATAGATTGGCGACTTGGGCACAGAAATGGCAGCTGGAGTTTAATCCAGACAAATGCGAGGTGATGCATTTTGGAGGATCAAATTTAGGTTTGAATTATATTGTAAATGGCAGAACACTTAGGAATACTAACATTCCGACAGATCTGGGCATGTAGGTCCATAGTTCCCTGAAAGTGGCAACACAGGTAGCTAGGTTATTAAGAAGGCATGTGGTATGCTTGCCTTCATCGCCCAGGGCGTGGAGTACAAGTTCAGTGACAAAACATGTTGCAGCTATATAAAACCCCTGTTAGGCTGCATTTGGAGTATTGTGTGTGAAGTTTTGGTCACCACACTACCAGTAGGATGTGGAAGCTTTGGAGAGAGTACAGAGAATGTTCACCAGGATGTTGCCTGGTCTCCAGGGCATTGACTATGAGGAAAGATTAAAAAGACTAAGACTGTTTTCACTGGAAAGACAGCAGCTAAGAGACCTAATAGAAGTCTACAAAATTATGAGAGGCATAAATAGGGTGGATAGTCCGGGGCTTTTTCCCAGGGTTGAAGTTTCAATTACGTGGGGCACAGGTTCAAGGTCAGAGGGGCAAAGATTAAGGGAGATGTACGAGGGACATTTTTCACACAGAGAATGGTAGCAGCCTGGAGTGCACGGCTGAAGAGGTAGTGGAAGTGGGCACATTGAAGACATTTGAGAGGCACCTAGATAGGTGCGTGACTAGGGAGGGAATAGAGAGATCCGGATCGAAAAATGGCAGGTTTGTTTTTGGATTAATTAGGGCATGATGGTTGGCACAGGCTTGGAGGGCCAAAGGGCCTGTTCCTATGCTGTCCTTTTTCTTCATTCATTTTCATTTTCATTTGTCATTGTGCCTTCTGTAAGCCACCCACTGAAAGCTGGCAACTTCCATCTGGCTTTCTTGCCTCACTGAGAGGCTTTCAGGAAACTGAGTCACAGTTATAAGACCATAAGACCTTAAGACATAGGAGCAGAAATTAGTCCATTCAGCCCATTGAGTTTGCTCCGCCATTCAATCATGGCTAATAACTTTCTCAACCCAGTTCTCCCACCTTCTCCCCATAACCCTTGATTCCCTTGACAATCGAGAACCTATCTATCTCCATCTTAAATATACTCAATGACCTGGCCTCCACAGCCTTCTTTGGCAATGAATTCAATAGATTCACCACTCTCTGGCTGAAGATTTTTCTCTTTATCTCCGATCTAAAAGATCTTCCCTTTACTCTAAGGCTGTGCCCTTGGGTCCTAGTCTCTCCTGCAAATGGAAACATCTTCCCACCATCTACTCTGTCCAGGCCTGTCAGTATTCTGTAATTTTCAATTAGATCCCCCCCCCCTCATCTTTCCAACCTCCATCGAGTATAAACCCAGAGTCCTCAAACACTCCTCATATGTTAAGCTTTTCATTCCTGGGACCATTCCTCGTGAACCTCCTGTGAGCCTGCTCCAGCGCCTGTACATCTTTCCTGAGATATGGGACCCAAAACTGCGCACAATACTCCAAATGTGGCCTTATCTGAGTCTTATAGAGCCTCAGAAGTATCATCCCTGCTTTTATAATCTAGTCCTCTCAAAATAAATGCCAAAGTTGCATTTGCCTTCATGACTACTGACTCAACCTGCAAGTTTACCTTGAGAGAATCCTGGACTAGAACTTTCAAGTCTCTTTGCACTTCAGACTTCTGAATTTTCTCCCCATTTAGACAATAGTCCATGCTTCTATTCTTCCTACCAAAGTGCATGACCTCACACTTTCCCACATTGTACTCCATCTGCCACTTCTTTGCCCACTCTCCTAACCTGTCCAAATCCTTCTGCAGCCTCCCTGCCTCCACAGTACAACCTGTCCCTGTACCTATCTTTGTAATGTCTGCAAACTTAGCCAAAATGCTCTCAGTTCCTTCATCCTGATCATTAATGTATTAAGTGAAAAGTTGTGGTCCCAACACTAACTCTTGTGGCATACCACTTGTCACCGGTGGCCATCCTGAGAAAGACCCTTTTAACCCCACTGTCTGATTTCTGCTAGAGAGCCAATCTTCTATCCATGCTAGTACCTTGCCTCTAACACTGCGGGCCCTTATCTTACTCAGCAGCCTCCTGTACGGCACTTTTTCAAAGGCCTTCTGGAAGTCCAGGTAAATAACATCCATTGACTCTCTTTGGTCTAACCTGCTCGTTACTTCCTCAGAGAATTCTAACAGATTTGTCAGGCGTGACCTTCCCTTGATGAAGCCATGCTGACTTTGCCCTATTTTACCATGCACTTCCAAATATTCAGAAATCTCATCCTTCACAATGGACTCTAAAATCTTACCCACGACCGAGGTTAGGCTAATTGACCTTTAATTTTCAGCCTTTTGCCTTACTCCCTTTTTAAACAGGGGTGTCACGTTAGCGATTTTCCAGTCCTCTGGGACCCTCCCTAACCCTAGTGATTCCTGAAAGATCACCACTAATGCCTCCACTATCTCTTCAGCTATCTCCTTAAGAACTCTGGGGTGTAGTCCATCTGCTCCTGGTGATTTATCCACCTTCAAGCCGTTCAGATTTCTAGTACCACATCCTTGGTAATGACCACCATACTTAACTCTGCCCCCTGATTTTCTTGAATTTTTGGGATATTACTCGGGCCTTCCACTGTGAAGACTGACACAAAGTAATTATTCAGTTCCTCAGCCATTTCCTTGTTCCCCACTACTATCTCTCCAGCATCATTTTCCAGCAGTCCAATGTTCACTTTTGCCTCTCCCTTACCCTTTATATATGTAAAGAAACTCTTACAGTCCTCCTTTATATTACTGACTAGTTTACCCTCCTATTTAATCTTCTGTCTTTTTATTTCTTTATTGTGTTGTTGCCTTCAGTTGGTCTTTGTAAGTTTCCCAATCTTCTGGTTTCCCACTGCCCTTCACCACATTATATGCTGTCTCTTTTGCTTTTACGCTATCCCTGACTTCCCTAGTCAGTCATGGTTGCCTCATTGTCCCTGTACCATGTTTCTTTTTCCTAGGGATGAACTTTTGCTGTGTCTCCTGAATTACTCCTAGAAATCCCTGCCATTGCTGTTCCACTGTCTTTCCTGCTAGGCTCCTCTCCCAGTCAATTCTGCCCAGCTCCTCCCTCATACCTCTGTTATTGTCTTTATTCAGCTGTAATACCATTACCTCTGATTCTATCTTCTTCCTCTCAAACTTCAGAGTAAATTCAATCATATTATGATCACTGCCTCTTAAGGGTTCCTTCACCTTAAGCCCCCTTATCAAGACTACCTCATTGCACAACATGAAATCCAGTGTTGCCTGTTCCCTATTGGGCTCCACCACAAGCTGCTCCAAAAAGCCATTTTGTAAACATTCCACAAATTTCTTTTCTTGCAATCCACTGCCAACCTGATTTACCTAATCCACCCGTATATTGAAATCCCCTATGATCACCATAACTTCGCCTTTCTTGCATACCTTTTCTATCTCCTGGTGTATCTTGCGCCCCTGCTCCTGACCACTAATGGAGGCCTGTACATAATTTCAACTATGTTTCTTTTTAACTCTGCGGTTCCTCAACTCTACCCACACAGATTCTACACTGACCCTACTTCGTTTCTTACTATTGATTTAATTTCATTTCTTACTAATAAGGCAACCCTATCCCCTCTGGCCACCTGCCTATCTTTTCAATAAGATGTATATCCTTGGATATTCAGCTCTTAATCCTGATCCCCTGGCAGCCATGTCTCCCAGGTGACGCCCACCATGTCATATCTACCAATTTCGATCTGCACCACAGGCTCATTTATCTTCTTTCTTATACTGTGTGCATTCAGGTATAATACCTTAAGTCCTGTATTAACCCATCCCTCTCCTCATTGTCACTCATTTATCCAGTGTGCTTGAAGTTTAATTCCTACCCTTTCCAAACGCTCTGTCCTATTTGTGTCTGTGCTGGAGACTTTAATAACCTCTCCTGAGTTCTCCTTTCCTGTCATTTTTTTTTCATATTTTTCCACGTAGTGGAATCTACCGTTACAGATGTTAGCTTGCTGCTTTGTTCCCCACTGGGGGAAGTTTTACCCTTCCCTTCCCCCTCACTTTCTAGTTTTAAAGTGCTGTTGACCAGCCTATTTACACTTTTCACTAGAACATTGATCCCTGCTCGGTTCAGGTGGAGACCGTCCCAGTGCTACAAATTCCTCCTGTTCCAATACTGATGCCAGTGCCCCATGAAAAGGAAATGTTTGGAAATATTTTCTGTGTAAAGACTTCCTGAGCTGACATGGAATAATAGAAAACCAGTTATAAGATGCAGGTTCTGAGGAAGGGTCACTCGACCTGAAACGTTAAGTCTGATTTCTCTCCACAGATGCTGCCAGACCTGCTGAGCTTTTACTGCAATTCCTGTTTTTGCTTTTGGAAAATTCAGAACCTGAAGTACTGAGTCCAAAATCTAAAGAAGCAGCAAATAGCTGAAATGCAAAGATCCATTCCAGGCACACATTCCCTTCCTATCCCCTCCCTTCGGCACCCCCAAGCTTTCTGCAGGGACTGTTTCCACCAGGACAGCCTAGTTCACTCCTCTTCCACTCCCAACACAACCGCACACCCATATGGCATCTTCCCATGCAATCGCAGAAGGCGTATCTCTTTCCCATTTACTACTTCCCTACTTGCTACCTTAGGCCCCAGACACACTTTCCAGGCAATGATTTACCTGTATTTCATTTAATTACTGTATTCGCTGCTCACAATGAGGACTCCCCTACATTGGGGAGATGAAACATAGACATGGTGACCGCTTTGCATTACACCTCCTATTTGTCTTAAAAATGACCCCAAACTTCCACTTGCCTCCCACTTCAACACACCATCCCGATCCAATACAAACATTTCTGTCCCGGGCCTGTTACAGTGTGGCTCAACGCAAGTTGGAGGAACAATGCCTCATCTTCCATTTGGGAACCTTTATAGCCTTCAGGGTTCAATATTGAGTTTAACAACTTTAGAGCATCATCACCACCTTCCATGTCTATTATCCACCTCCACACCCCAGGTCCTGTCATGAAATGGGTTGCTTTCAGTACAGCCAACCCATTGTCATCTGTTCATAGCCCCTATTACGAGTTTTCTAGCTTCTCTTTGCTAGCTTACTATCAAAATCCCTTTCCATGTGTGGATTCCAGAAGTTGTCAGTTTCAGAAGAGTAATGATGTTACAGTCACAAAATTCAGATCAATATATCTATATTTGCTTTAGAAGATGGGCAACATAGTTGCCACTTACTTGATACTTTTTCCAGAATTAAAAGTTACCGCTCCCTCAGAATAAAAATAGTGCATTTATTCAGCTGTAATACCAGTTGAACAGTTGTGCAAGTAATATTTCCATATCTTTAGCAAGCATGGTGTAATTAGCAAATTAATCAGCCTTCAGAGTTTTTGTGAAAACTGTAACCATTCACTGTACATTTCAATTTCTTCTGTGTCAAAAAGATTCGTGAGTATAAAATCTTTAAATGCCGCTTTTGTTGAATGATTTTTCAACATTGTTTCAATTTTAAAATATGGCAGGGAAAATGTTTTGCACTTTAGCCTAGATAGGATTTTTTGGCATTGAAAATAAGGTTGTTTGTCTTAACTGAATTGAGTTTTAAAAAATAAATCAAAAATTATAGAATAATGCCTAATCCATGGAATTGGGAGGATTTTTTATTAAAAATGAACTAATTTACGTTTTACAGCAATGATAATGTTGATGGGGAGCCAGAGGAGAAGCGCCGGAAACTTACCAATGTTGTAATTGAGCAACCAGCAACTGAATCGAAGGTTTTAATTGACAATATACTTGATAGTTCTTCCTTGTTTGATGAGGTGAGATGAATATTGCTTGTGTGGTTAAAAATTAGATGAGGTAATATCAACAGTTTGATGTTTTCTATATTGTCTCTGATTTACAGTGCCGGAGAAAGGAAGAAATTCTAAAACCATCTATTATCTGAAATTGATTTAAATAGTGTAATTAGATAATGATCATGTTTGTGTTAACCCATTAATTCCCTTGGTACTACAGGTTAAGGAATCTCACGGCAGTACATATGGTTGACTCTTAACTGCCCTCTGGGCAATTAGGGATGGGCAATAAATGCTGCCTAGCTATCGACACACTCATCCCGTGAATGAATAAAGGAAAAAAAATTACTCCCTGTGCTATATGCTACTAAGGCTAGGAACAGAGACCAAGAACAATTGAACACGTGGCTAAAGAGCTGGTGTAGGGGAAGGCTACAGATATGTGGATCATCGGGATGTTTGCCAGGGAACTTGGACCTGTACAGGAAGGGCAGGTTGCACCGAAACTGAAGGGGCACCAATATCCTGGTTGGGACATTTGATAGCGCTGTGCGGGAGAATTTAAACTAGTGTGGCCGGGGATGGGAAACGGAGTGGTAGATCAGTAACTAAAGAGACTGAGCTAGAGCTTCAGACTAAGGCAAATAAAGCTAAGAGAAAGAGCAGTCAGAGAGAGGTTACTGAACTCAGTGGAACTGGAGGCTTGGACTGTATTTGCTTCAATGTGAGAAGTATAATAGGTAAGACGGATGAACTCAGAGCCTAGATTAATGCATGCAGTTATGATGTTGTTGCTATCACAGAGACATGGTTGAAAGAGGGTAGGATTGACAGCTTAATGTTCCGGGATATTGATGTTTTAGATGAGACAGAGGAGAAAGCAGAAGAGGCGTGGGACTTGCATTATTTATTAATGAGTATATCACAGCTGTGTTGAGGGAGGACACCCTGGAGGGATCTTGCAGTGAGGCATTATGGGTAAAGTTCAGAAATAGGAAGGGTGCAATCACAGTGCTGTACTACAGAAGTTCCAGCTGCCAGCGGGAAATAGAAGAAGAGATATGTAGACAGATTCTGACAAGATTTGAAAATGACAGGGTTGTTGTGGTGCCTGATTTTAACTTCCCCCATATTGATTAGTGCTGGGGGTTTGGAGGTCGAGCAATTTGTTTGGTATGTCCAGGAGGGTTTTTTGAAACCGTATGTGGATAGCCCAACAAAGGAAGGATCCATACTGGACCTGGTATTGGGAAATGAGCCCAGTCAGGTGATCAAAGTTTCAGTGGGGGAGCATTTTGGGAATAGCGACCATAATTCCAAGTTTTCAGATACTTGTAGATAGGGTTGAGTGGACCTTGGATGAAGGTGTTAAATTAGGGGAAAGCCAACTATAACCAAATTAGGCAAGAATTGGAGAATGTGGATAGGGAGCAGCTGTTTGAAGGTAAATCCATATCTAACGTGGGAGTCTTTTAAAGACCAATTGATTAGAGTGCAGGATAGATATGTTCCTGTTAAAATGAAGGATAGGAATGGCAGGATTCAGGAACCTTGGATGACGGGAAATTATCAGTTTAGTCAAACAAAAAGGAGGCATACCAAAGGTCTAGACAACTAAAAACAAACAAAGTCCTTGAAGAATGTAGAGAAAGTAGGAAGGAGCTCAAACAGGGTTAGGAGGGCTAAAAGGGACTATGAAATGCCCTTGGCTGGCGGGGTTAAGGAGAATTGCAAGGCATTTTATACATGTATTAGGAGCAAGATGGTAGCTGGGGAAAGAGAAGGCCCACTCAAGAATAAAGGAGGGAGATCATGTTTGGAGTCAGAGGAAATGGGTAAGATCCTTAATGAGTACTTGACATAAGTATTCACCAAAGAGAGGGAGATGAGGGACGTTGAGGTTAGAAAAAGATATGTGTATCTCTTGGGCAGATTGATATAATGAAGGGCGAAGTGTTGGATGTCTTGAAATGTATGAAGGTAGACGAGTCCCCATGGCAGCTGGAATCTATCCCAGGATATTGTGGGAGGCAATGGAGGAAATAGCTGGGGCCTTATAAGATAACTTTGCACCCTCTTTGGCCTCGGGTAAGGTTGCAGAGGACTGGAGAATAGCCAAGAAGGGAAACGGAGATAATTACATGCCGGTGAGCCTAACATCAGTTGTGGGGAATCTATTGGAGAAGATACTGAGGGACAGGATTTATTCATATTTGGAAGTGAACGGACTTGTTAGTAATCACCTAGTGATACGTTTATGTGGGGAAGGCCACGCCTCACCAACTTGAATGAGATTTTTGAGGAGATGACGAGAAAAATTGATGAGGGATGGACAGTGGATGTTGTCTGCATGGACTTTAGTAAGGTGTTTGAAAGGTACCTAATGGCAGGTTGGTACAAAAGATAGAGTCTCATGAGATCTGGGGTGAGCTGGCTAGATGGATACAAAACTGGCTTGGTCATAGAAGACGGAAAGGAGATCAGTAACTAGTGGTGTTCCGTACACTTCAGTGCTGGGACCTTTTGTTGTTTGTAATATATATAAATGATCTGGAGGAAAATGTAGGTGGTCTAATTAGTAAGTTTGCGCGTGACACCAAAATTGGCAGTGTTGCAGATAATGAGGAGCATTATCAAAGGATACAGTGGAATATAGAGATTGCAGATTTGGACAGACAAATGGTAGATAGAGTTGAATCCAGACAAATGCGAGGTGACTCATTTTGGGAAGTCAAATTCAGGTGCAAATTATACAATAAATGGCAGAAGCTTAGGTGAATTGTCATACAGAGAGATCTGGGCTTATAGGTTCACAGATCCCTGAAAGTGGCAACACGGGTGGATAAGGTGGTCACGAAGGCATACAGCATGCTTGCCTTCACCAGCCAAAGCATTGAATATAAAAGTTGGCAAGTTACGTTACAGCCTTGTAAAACTTTAGTTAGCCATATTTGGAGTATTGCAGTTCTGGTTGTCACACTACCAGAAGAACATGAATGCTTTGGAGATAATGCAGAGGAGGTTTACCAGGATGTTGCCTGGTCTGGATAGTTTTAGTTATGAGGAGAGGTCAGATAAACTTGGATTGTTTTCACTGGAAACAGTGGACGCTGAGGTGCAACTGATAGAGGTCTACAAAACTATGAGAGGCATAGATAGGGTGGATAGTCAGTCCTTTTCCCAGGGTGGAAAGGTCAACTACAAAAAGGCACAGGTTCAAGCTGAGAGGGGGAAAGCTAAAGAGAGAAGTGCGGAGAAAATTTTTCATAGTGGTGGGTGCCTGGAACTTGCAGCTAGTGGAGATGGTGGAAGCAGGCACGCTAGCAACATTTAAGGTGTATCTTGATAGACATATGAATGGGAGGCAAACAGAGGGATAGAAACTGCATATTGGCAAGAAGTAGCAGGTCTAAATAAGGATTATATATCAGCACAGGCTTGAAGGGGCAAAGAGACTGTTCCTGCGCTGTACTGTATTGTATATTGTATGATATACCACAAGTATCCATTTATTAATTTGTTAACCATTACAGCATACAAAGGATATTCTGTGCTGTATATTAACAAACCACTTTTTTCCACTTAGTCAAATGAATGGCCATTGGAAAGCTTCTGTGAAGAACTTTGCAACGACCTTTTTAACTCTTCATGGGAGGTAATTCAAATCATTCTTTATAAGTGTCAGAAACCAATTCTTAAAATTAAGATTAAATGCAGTGTTAATATTATTATATGCCTTTCAAGCCAGAGCCATCATTTAAATATACATCACTGAACACATTATTATACTGGTTCCTAGAATGCTTTTTCTGTAGTGGCTATGGAAAGAATCACAAGCAATAAATTCCCCGTGCACAGGTGCAAAATGCAAAAACGTGTTGCAATGGATTCTGTTTACAAGCTATGTACCTCCTGAGAAATGAGGATTGTTTGTGCAAGTTCAGTAAAAGTACAGGTGTCTTTGTTTATACAATTAACAGTGGAGTAATGGGTTGGGTTAATCATGTTTTGAAATTAAAATAAAATGAAGACACAGTGGATAATGAGCAGACCTAATAAAATGAAAGGATGGCTCAGTTTTCACATCAGGTCTTGTTTTTGCACAATTTACTTTCACAGTTAAGTTCTTACTAACTTCCTATCATTCCTCTGTTAGTACCTCTATATGTCAGTTACATCTGAGAGTGTAGATCAGAGGCTGAATTTTTGTCTCTGATACTGAGAAAACCCACAGTGAGAAATGTACAGGGCAACATCTTTAAATTATCTCTGACTCCTAAGCTTCCAAGTTCATTATATTAAATGCCCAGCTTTGGTGCTGAATGTTAGACCAATAGTATTAAAGGCATGGAAGTAAAATTTGAAATTTGTGCAGGAGATTTTGCATAACTGTTATTGCACCTTCATAGTTGGGTTTTTAGTATCTCATTCATTCTATTTGCATGAGGTTAAGGAATAGTTGAATTTAATCTAGTGTAGATCTCTGCATCATATTTCCAATGGCACCTAATATAGCTTTGCGTACAGTTATACAGCTTCATTTTGTCTCTCATATTTCACCAACTTTATGTAGTGATTTAATACTTGCAGAACTGGTATACAAGTTTGTGACTTCCAAAATCCAAAGTCTTTGCCTTTTTCTTTTTTGGGTGACTTTTGAAGTGAATTCCAGAACTCAGAAGATGGTAATTCGCGTTGCGTTTCTCAAAACCATCTGGTTTCCAGTTAAATTTTATAAACTGTGTCGGTACTCTTTTCAAATAGCAATTATATTTGAGTCACAGTTTTTTTTTAAAAATATAGTTCAATCATTTTTGTCTTTTGTTTATTTTTTTGTCAGGTTCGGCATGGTGCAGGAACTGGGCTAAGGGAGATATTGAAGGCTCATGGGAAAAGTGGTGGTAAAGTTGGAGACAGCACTTTAGAAGAGGTAAAACATTATAGAAATGATTTATGTACCTTTTGTTAACATCTATTTTGATGCACTATGATTTCAAGATTGCTCAGCACATTGAACAACTGTAACATTAGCCTATCAAAGATTAGTTTGTGTCAAGTATGTCATCTGCTGGTTCAAGTGGACAGGAAAGATATTCTAGCCAATGTCTATTCCTCAAAATAAAATAAAGTGCCACCAAAACAAATTTTGCAGTCATTTTTCTGCTCATTTGAAGGGGATTTTGCCATGTGCAAATTACCTATCCACGTAATAGTGGCTGCCCTCCAAAAACTAATTCATTCGGCCATGAAGAACTTTTCTTGGTGTTGTTAAGTATATTATATAATTGCAGGTTCATTTGTTCTTGGTTAGTTATAGATTGACCTTCAGGTAACAATTCCTTTATTGAAAATATGTGAAATGCTATATTGTTGTATCTTTTACTGAGGTTACTTACAACTAACTGTTAGTACCTGTTTTCAGCGATTAAAGATTTGGGAAAGTTATTATAAAAGTAAAATAGTGTGAATGCTGGAAATTTGTTACAGAAACAGAGTGCTGAAAACATGTTGGTCTGGAAGCATCTGTAAAGAGGGAAATAGGTTTAACATCTCAGCTTCAGGATATCTCTGCAAAAGTTCCTCAAGTTAGTGTCCTAGGCTGGACCATCTTCAGCTGCTTCATCAATGACCTTCCCTCTATCATAACATCAGATGTGGGAATGTTTGGTGTTGATTGATTGCACAATGAACAGCATCATTTGCATTTCCTCAGATACTGAAGCAGTCCATGTTCAAATGCAGCAAGATCTGAGCAATATCTAGACTTAAGCTGACAAGTGACAAGTAACATTCCTGCCACACACCTGCCAGGCAATGACCATCTCCAATAAGAGACAATCTATCCGCTGCCCCATAACATTTAATAGCATTACCATCGCTGAATTCCCCACTACCAACATCCTGGGGGTTACCGTTGACCAGAAACTCAACTGGACTTCCCTCAAACACCAGTTGCTACAAGAGCAGATCAGAGGCTGGGAGTATTGCAGCAAGAAACTCATGATCTGACTCCCCAAAGCCTGTCCACCGTCTACAAGGCACAAGTCAGGGGAGAGATGGAATAGTCGCCATTTCCCTGGATGGGTGCACCACCAAAAACACTCAAGAAGCTTGACACCATCCAGGACAAAGCAGCCTGCTCGATTGGCACCACATCCGTAAGCATCCACTCCCTCCTCCACCGATGCTCAGTAGCAGCAGCGTGTACTTTCTACAAGATGCACTGCAGAAATTCACCAAAGATCCTTAGACATCACCTTCTAACCCCATGACCACTTCCATCTCGAAGGACAGGGCAGCAGATACATGGGAACCCCATGGACTGCAAGTTCCCCTCCAAGCCACTCGCTATTCTTCTTTCACCTGTCACTTGGTCAAAATCTTAGAAATCCTTCCCTAACTGCATTTTGCATCAACCTGGAGTATGTGGAGTGCAGAGGTTCAAGAAGGCAGCTCAACACCACCACCTCAGGGCAAATAGGGATGGGCAATAAGTGCTGGTCAGCCAGCAATGCCCATGTCCACTGAGTGAATTTTAAAAAAATTGAATCAAGTATAATTCTTCTCTTGAGCTCAATTCCGTGTTCTGAAGAAGTCCTATTCAATTCAAAACCTTTCTGTCTCTATAGATGCTACCAGACCAGCTGGGATTTTCTAGAACTCTGGGTTTATGTTATATGTGGGAATGACATGTTTGGGTATGCTATTCTGTAATAATGGATACAGGGAGAAATATGGGAAGTATTTCATGAAGTGCAGTTGATATTGTAATCTAGGAAATATGGCAGCCAGTTTGTGCATCGCGGCTCCCACAAATGTCATATATGATAGTCATCAGGTAGTGTTTTGCATGATATGTGTTGAAGGTAACCAATGTTTGGAGGTCAGGACCCTTTTTCTTTGAAATGATGCCATGGGATCTTTTGTGCCTATCTTAGATGGAACAAGAATCTAGAATACAAAGCGCCATAAGTACTGCGGTGAACAGTCAGCCTTGATTTTTGTGTTCATGTTCAGGACTTGGGCTGCTGTGCCAACCTGTTTTCCCTTCTGCCTCCATGTATTTTGGTTACTTCTGTACATCCATGTTTCTTGATTGCTGTAGATTTCTTTTTGCTCTTCTACTTTATTTAGAAGTGGGAGGTTTTGGTTGGTTTGATATGGCTAGAATACCAGGCTTATAGACCCAGAGGCCAGATTTAACAATTCCACCATGGCAATTTTGAGTATTTGAATTCAAGCCAGAAGTCCTAAGTATGAAGCAAAGCTGCCCCCTGTAAAAGTGACTAGCAACAAAAACACATGTCATAAAACATCCTCGGGTATTACGCATAAGCACTTTATAAGTCAGAGTTAGACATGGAGCCATAATAAAAGATTTTAGAACAAATGGCCAAAACTTGGGCAAAGAGATAAATGTTTTAAAATGCATTTTAAAGGAAGAAAGAGTCTCTGAAATCTAGGGACGGAATTCAATAACTTGGGAGTTGGCACCTGAAGCCATGATCACCAATGTTGAAGTGATTAAAGAAAGTCAGAATTACTTAAGTGCAGACATCTGAAGTAATGAGGAGAGGAGTCATGAGGGATTTTTAACATAATGGTAAATTTTAATATTCAGGTATTGTCAGTAAGTCCTCAAGCTGTGGTGTTATGTGAACAGGATTTCATGAAGGAAGGGGAGAGGCAGTAGAGTATCAGATAATCAAGTTTACAGAGAGCAGGATTTAAGAAATTGGCTAGAAATGCATTGGAATAGTCAAATCCACAGGTGTCTAAGGAATGTGTGATGACATAGAATTGTACAGCATGGAAACAGACCCTTCGGTCCAACTCATCCATGCCAATCAGGTATCCTAAATTAGTTTAGATCCATTTGTGAGTATTTGGCCCACATCCTTCTAAACCTTTCCTATTCATGTGCCCATTCAGATGCCTTTTAAATGTTGTGATTGTACCAGCCTCCTCCACTTCCTCTGGCAGCTCATTCTACACGTGCACCACCCTTTGCGTGAAAAAGTTGCCCATTAGGTTCCTTCTAAACCTATACCATCTAGTTTTGGACTCCCCTACCCTGGGAAAAAGACCATGGCTATTCACCCTGTCCATGCCCCTCATAATATTATAAAGGTCTAAGGTCATTGTTCAGCCTCTGACACTCCAAGGAAAATAGCTCCAGTCTATTCAGTCTTTCCCTATAGCTCAAACCCTCCAACCCTGGCAACGTCCTTGTAAATCTTTTCTGCACCCTATCAAGTTTCACAACAGCTCTCGTATAGCCGGGAGACCAGAATTGAACACCGTATTCCAAAAGTAGCCTAACAAATGTCCTGCACAGCTGCAACATGACATCCCACCTCCAATGCACAATGCACTGTCCAATAAAGGCAAGTGTTTCAAATACCTTCTTCACTACTCTTTCTACCTGTGACTCCCCCTTCAAGGAACTACGATACTGCACCCCAAGGTCTGTTTGTTCGGTAACAGTCCGCAGGACCTTACCATTAAGTATATAGGTCATGCCCAGATTTGTCTTTACCAAAATGCAACACCTCACAGTTATTTAAATCAAACTCCATCTACCACTTCTCAGCTCATTGGCCCAGCTGAGGCAGGAGCAAAATGAGTCAAAGTGGCAAAAGCAGTCTTGATGATGATGCAAATATGTGGTTTACAGCATATTAATTTTAAATATGAACCCAAGGTTGCACATGGTCCAGTGTAGTGTCCGACAGACAGTTGCCAGAGAAAAGGAGTCAATAGCTGAGGGTTGGATTTTTGAAGTGTGAAGGAAAGAAATGGCTCAGTCTTTTTAAGACTAATTGGTGGAAATTTCTGTTCATTCATTGTTTATGGTCCAGAAAGCCCGTTGATTAAGGGTGCAACTGGAGCCAATTTTGCACATCTTTTTCGTAAGCAGTTAATCTCAAGTTACAGATTACAAATAAGCACCTCCCAGCACAACAACAATTTGTGTGCAATTATAGAGATGCTAGTGAATTCCCAGTTATTGCCCATCACCTGTCTACAATTAAACATAACTAAGTTATTAACAGATTCCTTTTCTCTTTACATACAATCTCTCCATTTTATTTAAAACCAAAATTTAAAAGCAAATCAAATTTTAAAAACTGCCATATTCTGCACAAAGTATTCCATTGAGATGCCCCTCGTCTAGAATCCCATGCAATTTTTTGAGTATCTTTTCCCAACATTTATTTCAAGTCAGCAAGTTTAACATTTTCTGTCTCTTTTCATGGAGAGTATGTGATCCCAAAATGCATAATTTGTCTACATGAATTCAATACGCATGTAAAAAATACTACTGAGTTCAAGAAACTAAGAGAAACAACAGTTGAAGGCGAACTTTTCTCATTTTGCCTCATAAAAAATATTATGAAACCAATTGCACTAGAGTACATATCAGGCTGACTAGTATGTGAAGTGTCTTTAGAAATGACTAGTTTCAGGGTCAGACACTTAAGTACTCATTTCTGCAGATTTACTTTTTGTCAATATTTTATGTGCCTTTATAACATTCTTAACTTTAGGATGTCCCATCACACTTAACTACAACATATCAAAACTTTCATTTAGTTTCATGCCAATAAGTCAAACTGAAAGGCTTAATGCCCAACCAGTTCAACTGGCAGTGTTTGCAATTGCTCTGTACTGGATTTGTTTACATAAGTTATACTGTAATTCTATTAATAACTTATTTCTCAAATTCTGTTTCGGCCCCAGTTGAAATCAACATGCAGTTTGAAGATGCTTCAAAATTTTCCATTAAGGTGTCTATATAGACTTGGTATTGTGTAATGTGACAGGATTAATAGATGACCTCAGAGCAAAGACAGAAGAAACCACAATATGACATTTTTTTAACCTCCTTTTTGAACAGGGAGAAGATTAGGGATAAGACTAGTATCTCAAAATTTAAATAAGGGCAACTATGAGTGCATGAAAGCTGAGCCAGCTGAAATTAACTGGTATATTAGTTTAGTGTATACATCAATAGAGATGCAGTGGCAGATATTCAAGGGAATATTTTGGAATACTCTAAGTATACTCCTAACGTAAAGAAAGATTGTAAAGACACCATCTGTGCTTAACTAATAAGTTAGGGAAAGCATCAAAATTAAAGAAAAAGCATATAACTGGATGTATTTGAGTGGCAGGTCAGATGATTGGTCAGAATATGAAGAATGACAGCAAATGACTAAAGGATTAATTAGGAAGAATTTAGAGTATGCAAAGAAACTAGGATAAAAATGGATAGCAGGAGTACATACAGGTATTTAAAAAGGAAAGGAAAAGTAATTGAAAGTTTGCCCTCTAGAATGAGAAATAATAAGAATGAAATGAAATATTTTTCTTCTGTCATCACTATAAATAATACAAACAAAAATCGAGGAACTCTGCGTGAAAGTACAATCACCAAAGAAGCAATAGATGCAATTTGATGGATCTGCAGGCTGACAAGTCTCTAGGAAGAGGCCCAACCAGACTCAGGGTCTTGAAAACAGATTGTTCATGAGCCAGTAGATGCATTGGTGTAAAAATTTCCAAAGTTCCCTCAATTCAGGAAAGGTTCCATTAGAGTGGAAAGTTGCAACATAATGCCCCTTCAAGAAGGAAGGGAGGAAGGATACAGGAAGCTGTAGGTCACTTAAATTAACATCTGTCATAGCGAAGATGTTGATCAGTAAAGTGATTATCAGACTGATTCCTGGAATGACAGGACTGACGTGTGAAGAGAGACTAAATCAGTTAGGACAATATTCACTATATTAGGTGAACAGGACTGGACAGGATAAATGCAGGAAGAATGTTTGTAATGACTGGGGAATCCATAACTCTGGGTCACAGTCTGAGGATATTGCCTAGGCTGTTTGGAACTAACATGAGAAATCTCTTCATGCAGAGAGTGGTGAGCCTGTGGAATTGTCTGCCACAGAAAGCAGTTGAGGCCAAATTATGGACTGCTTTCAAGGAGGAATTCAATATTGTTCTTAGGACTAAATGAATCAAAGTATGTGGGGGGAGAAAGTGGAAACTAGGTACTGAGTTAGATGATCAGTCATGACCATATTGAATGGTGGAGCAGGTTCAAAGCTGAATGGCCTACTCCTGCTCCTGTTTTCTATGTTTCTTTGTGAAGAAGACATGCCAATAAATGTAGGTCAGTTAAGCAAGTGGACAGAAATCTGACAGATGGAGTATAATGTGGGAAAATATGAAGATGTTCACCTTGGTAGGAAGAATGAAAAAGCAGAGTGTTACTTAAATGGAATGTAGTAGTGGAGTACCGAGGTGCAAAGAAATTTAAGCATTCTAGTACGTGTGTCTTGACACATGCGGAGAGAGCACATAATCCAGGAGGCTGAAGGCATTCCATCCCATGTAAGAGGAATTGAATGTAAAAATCAGAATGTTATGCTTTAGTTATACAGGGTCAGAAATCACATGACACCAGGTTATAGTCCAACAGGTTTATTTGAAAACACAAGCCGACGGAGCTTTGCTCCTTCTTCAGGTGTTAGTGAGAGTGGTTTTATTAGGTCACCTCTTCTTTACACTGGTAAAAACCTTTAGTTCTCTCAGGACCGTGACTTGAAAGCAATTCGGGGATTTACATATACATTTAATCAATTAAAATCTAATAACTGATTAAAGATTTAACAGCATCATCAGTGGTGTGATCCTTTTGATCTTTTACTTATAAATTCTGTATTGGATACTAGATCTCTCACGAACACCTGAAGAAGGAGCAAAGCTCTGAAAGCTTGTGTTTTCAAATAAACCTGTTAGACTATAACCTGGTGTCGTGTGATTTCTGACCACTTCCACCCCAGTCCAACACCAGCACCTCCACATCTTAGTTATTCAGGGCATTGATGAGACCATATTGAAACATTTTATATAAATTGCTGGTCCATAGGCACAAGAGAAGTGATACCCAAGTTTGATGGTTCTAAAATAGTTGAAATGATAGGCACAGATGCAATTTAGGCCAGAGAAGTATAACGTGGAAATGCGGGTGCACAGATCATTTCAAGACAATAATGTAAAAGATAGGACCATAAAATGAATACAGAAGCGGTGGAGAGGTTTTGAGTTTTTTAGAAGAGGTGGTTAGTCCGTGGTTGCTGTTGCATTTATTATTGTCTGGATCTGGAATTCGAGATGGAATGAAAGAGAATTTTTTTTTCGAGGGATGCATTGTTTTAACTATTTACAATTGTTTAAAATAGCCATTTTATAAAGTGTCCTGTGATTAGTAAACTGCAGTAGTGCTGCTGGTCAGATTTCAGTTGCTTTGTCTGCTCTCTGCCAAGAGGGGTCTCTGCAAATGTGCGATGGGGGGAAAAAAGCATACTGCTGGATAGTAAAGTTTTTTGGGGTGAGGGTGTAACCTTATTCAAGATATTTTATAATCTTACTTTAGGAGTTTTATTTAATTCCCAGGAAGATTGATTGAATGTCTCAGAGATTTTAAATGTGATTCACACTGCATTGTTTTTGGCTCCATGCTATGTCCATCTAAGTATGAGATGCTGACTCTGATAACAGTGATGTAAGGAATTCTCAGAACTGTGTTTGAAGTCATGGTCCATAACTATGTAATAAGCAATGGCGTTTGAGCAATACCTCAGTCACCTACTGCTTAAGATAACAGTTCTTATTTTTAAAAAGTCAAACATTGTCTTGCTTATGAATTTGAATTTTTTTTATTGGTTTGTATGAGAGTAAGAGTTTATCAGCTGTGAGGGAACAATGTTTGAACTCCTGCACATTTCAGTGATGATTTCTGTCATTCAGAAATATGTATGCTTATGCCCTTTTTGCAAACTGGTATGTTTCCCAGTAATCTCAGACTAAATTTAATATGATGTTGGTTTTCTTTAGAGCTATGATGAATGCAATTTACTTTTCCCCTGTGTGATAAATTCCTGTGCCTCCCCCTCCTTCACTTCAGACAGCAGAGCCTTTAGCTCAAGGGAATACCCTCCCCGATTCTTTGACTTAATTAAATAAATCCCACCAGATAAATGGGTACATAAAGTATGATAAACTTCGAAAGCTATAACTTGTAGTGTTAATCAATGGAACCCCCTAAGGAATAAATTAAAATAGATACATCAGAGATTTGAGATCGCAGATTACTGGATAAAGAAATCGTGTAAAATTCTGATTAGCAAGCATTAAGGTTAAGCTTCAGAATTTAGTGGACTTCCCAGAACATTGCAATATTGGGAATATCATTTCCCATCAAATCAAATAATTTCATTTTCTCTTCAATAAAATTTGTTATTGCATTATTAACATATTTTGTATACAACCTTAATACTATCTGTAATAACACTGTTACTCTGCTCCAACTGCTGATAAAATCTATTCATGCCTTTTTCATCTCTTGGACCAAAACCACCTTATAATAATAACAACATGGAATTTGTGCAAGTTAATAAAAGGTTAATATGTGCTTCCGTGCCCAAGGCCCTTGTTTGCAATGATAGGAAGGCCAGGAAGAACTTATGATCACCCATGCTGTAGCTTATTTTGTGAAGTCTACACTAGGTCTTAACTTTCTATTTTTCAGATTGAACAACAACACCAGGAATGGCTAGAGGATTTGGCTATTCGTCTACTTTGTGTGTTTGCACTGGACAGATTTGGAGATTTTGTATCTGATGAAGTATGTGTTCTGCTGTAAAACTTTGTGGGAGGGAGCAGCTTTCACGTTAAAGCAGCAATACACATTGCGATACTATACATGAAATTCTAAAAGGCATGAACATGCTAAATCTATTATTTTGAAAAGGAGTTGTTTCATAGTTATTCTTCCTAAAAAGCCATTGTTCAAAGTAAATCGCTACTGCATCCTAAATAAAGGTCACAGCACTTGTAAAATATTGTTAATGCAATACAGAAAGCTTTGTGCCCCAACTTATGTACTTTGTAGAAGTGTTTATTTCAAGTTAATTTTGATTACTGGAATATTTTAAATTTAGAATCACAATTTCTAATTAAAGAATGCTAACTTTGAACATTAAAACTTTTAGTAATGCTTTTTGTAAGACTTTGTATGTTCGGAGCAAGATAGGTAGTCCTACAGCTACAATGGATGCCAGACTACCAGACTACAGCACAGATCAATTGTGCGTGTAATTCGGCTTTACAGATTTATTAGAGACTCCTAACTTTTGAAGAAGAAAAATGTACTATTCAGGGGAGGATACTGTTCCCCATCTGATCAAGCACATAATCAAGCAGACTGAGATAACAAGGTGTAGAGCTGGATGAACACAGCAGACCAAGCAGCATCAGAGGAGCAGGAAGGCTGATGTTTCGGGCCTAGACCCTCCTTCAGAAATGGGGGAGGGGAAGGGGGTTCTGAAATAAATAGGGAGAGAGGGGGAGGCGAATAGAAGATGGATAGAGGAGAAGATAGATGGAGAGGAGACAGACAGGTCAAAGAGGCGGGGATGGAGCCAGTAAAGGTGAGTGTACGTGGGGAGGTAGTGAGGAGATAGGTCAGTCCAGGGAGGACGGATAGGTCAAGGGGGCGGGATGAGGTTAGTAGGTAGGAGATGGGGGTGGGGCTTGAGGTGGGAGGAGGGGATAGGTGGGAGGAAGGACAGGTTAGGGAGGCGGGGACGAGCTGGGCTGGTTTTGGGATGCGGTAGTGGGAGGGGAGATTTTGAAGCTTGTGAAGTCCACATTGATACCATTGGGCTGCAGGGTTCCCAAGCGGAATATGAGTTGCTGCTCCTGCAACCTTCGGGTAGCATCTTTGTAGCACTGCAGGAGACCCAGGATGGACATGTTGTCTGAGGAATGGGAGGTGTAGTTGTTTAGTGCGAACCGAGCGTAAGTGTTCTGCAAAGTGGTCCCCAAGCCTCTGCTTGGTTTCCCCGATGTAGAGGAGGCCCCAACAGGAACAGCGGATGCAGTATACCACATTAGCAGATGTGCAGGTGAACATCTGCTTGATGTGGAAAGTCTTCTTGGGGCCTGGGATGGGGGTGAGGGGGGAGGTGTAGGGGCAGGTGTAGCACTTCCTGCGGTTGCAGGGAAAAGTGCCGGGTGAGGTGG
>NC_063351.1:15706142-15727877 GCF_021869965.1 Rhincodon typus | reverse complement strand
AAACAACTGCACCTCCCAGTCGCGAACCATTTCAACTCCCCCTCCCATTCCTCAGACGACATGTCCATCCTGGGCCTCCTGCAGTGCCACAACGATGCCACCCGAAGGTTGCAGGAACAGCAACTCATATTCCGCTTGGGAACCCTGCAGCCCAATGGTATCAATGTGGACTTCACAAGCTTCAAAATCTCCCCTCCCCCTACCGCATCCCAAAACCAGCCCAGCTCGTCCCCGCCTCTTTGACCTGTCTGTCTCCTCTCCACCTATCTTCTCCTCTATCCATCTTCTATCCACCTCCCCTTCTCTCCCTATTTATTTCAGAACCCCCTTCCCCTCCCCCATTTCTGAAGAAGGGTCTAGGCCCGAAACGTCAGCCTTCCTGCTCCTCTGATGCTGCTTGGTCTGCTGTGTTCATCCAGCTCTACACCTTGTTATCGCAGATTCTCCAGCATCTGCAGTTCCTACTATCCCTAATCAAGCAGACTATCTGTTTGAGCAATAGATTTAATGTCCAATGCGATCTCCTTTTGGGATCAACCATCTCACTATTTCAGTGAGCTTAAATAGGTGGGTACCAAATGAGGAATATATAGAAACATATGAATATTTTTGTCTTAAAGGTTGTGGCACCAGTTCGGGAAACTTGTGCTCAAACACTTGGAGTTGTGTTGAAGTACATGAATGAGAGGGGGGTGCATGGAACAGTGGCTGTTTTACTAAGGTTACTGGCACAGGAACAATGGGAAGTGAGACATGGTGGACTTCTAGGAATAAAATATGCTTTGGCAGTTCGGCAGGTAAGTTGCAACAATTTGCTGATTTCTACAAAATTTGCAGTAATTTAGAAATAAATCTTGAGCATAGTATTTATTCTTTTGGATTTGTGTATATATATTAGTTTATGTGAAGTGACAGTAGTAAATATTTGTACTTTGTTGTAGGACTTGATTGAGACATTGTTACCAAAAGTCCTTCCTACTATAATTGATGGTTTGCAAGACTTGGATGATGACGTCCGTGCAGTAGCAGCAGCTGCACTTGTACCTGTTGTGGAAAATCTTGTACAACTTCAAGCATCGGAGGTTAGTACAAAATCTTCTGTAAGCATTGCATATTCTTAAGGTAGAAATAGCTCTGAAAAAAGAACCTGAAGTTGATTGACTTACATTCGGTTTTGTTTTAGATTTGCAACTTCTTGTGTGGGGCTGCAGTTTCACAGATGCTAACAGAACTTGAGCACCTTATCAAGGCGTTATTCTTCACCCATGAGCTTTTGATTTTGAAGAATTAGAAAACTGACTCTTTAGGTGCTTTAAATAAGCCATTGTGCCTGCAATTAATTAACTCCATACAGAGCGGAGACTGAAAATGAGGAATTCCTGGTCTGATCTATTGTCTCAGTACTTCCCACTTCATTGGCCGTGTGGTTACCTGCAAAGCTACAGTACAGTTAATTCATTGTACTTGCTGGGTATTGAGAGGTAATAAGAATGGTTGAAATTGCTGTGAATACAGCAGACCAATCCAACTCTGATGGAAGTACACATTCTTTTTAACACATCAGTGGACATCGTAGCTCACATCTCTCATTTGCAAAACCTTGCTAACAGTTGTTCTGTTTTTGCAAACATCTAACATTCCTACTTTAAATTGTCACCTCCAGATGGCAGACAAGGTTTCTGTAAATTTCTGATGCTGTAGCTCCATCCTGCTTCAATTGCGGTGGCATAGCACCTCAGTCTTACATTTTCTGGTTGATTGTTATATTGTAAAGGCACTGCAATGCCAATAGCGAACTCTAATTTTCTGTCCCAAATTCATGTTTTCTATTTAACTATAAATAGTGTTCAAATAAAGTGGCATATAAAATAAGAATTGAATGTTGACTTTAAAATGAGAATTGAGCTGTATCTGTATACACTGACCCATTGATCCCCAGTTTACAAGACCATTGGAAGTTGAAATCAAGAAAATAAAATCTATTCTGGTTGTATTTTCTAAATGATTTTTTTTTTGATTTTTGTATTATAAGAATCGTAAACATTAGAAACTGTATTAAACAGTGTATTTTCCTCAACCCAGTTTGAGAGTTTTATCAGTTCATTTTTGTAAGCAAACAAGGCCTTTAAACAGTTGGTTCTATCCTGGTTACCACCTGTTTTTTAATTGATGAATGCAAAATGTATAGGTGCTAATTACTATTGTGAAACCGGAATTGCGAGCTACAGGCAGCAGGCATACAGAGAAATATCTCTTAAGATGGATACAGACTAGCATAAAACAAAAGAGACAAATATTTCCATAAACCAATCGTGACCAGATGTGAAAGTTGACCCTCTAGGTGCTCTCAGAATGATATTGTTAATCTGGAACTTTATTTCCTATCTTATGTGGGATCAAATTATTTTATTTTCCAGTATAATGATACATGATGTAACCCATTCATTCTGCTACTTCATTTTTAATTTCAACAGGATGGTGATGCTCAGGATTGTTTTCATGGCACAGATGTTTTTATGTGGACTGGTTATTGTTCTGAATTATAAAACCCTTTGAGAAGCACCAGCTAGATATGATGATCTGGTAAAAAAGCATTCCATATCATTGGTCATGAACATTCAGTTGTCCAAAATCAGAAATTATGTCTCCACAAGCTGTCTTGAGTAGGATTGACCCTATAATCTTGAACATCTTAAATAATGCTACACTGTATAAGCACTCATAAATATTTTAAAATTGAAACGCATTCTCTTGAGTTATGCTACAGATTATTTGTTGGCATTGATTATAACTAAATTTCCAAGAAATTGCATCAGTTTAAATTACCTGAATTGATCTTTGTGACTTAGTAGTCTGTTTGCCATTTCCTGTACCTTTTTGTTTCTCCTTCTTGAGTTCCCAATTGTCAGAGTTGGGCAACTTTCACTTTCTGTGAAAAGTACTTGGAGGCATTCAAGTTCAACTTGTCGGTTTTTGTCTTTTTTGTCTTCTTCCATCCCTCTTGAATGATTTAAAAGAATTGTTTCAGTCAATTGGCATCATAGGTAGATTTTTTTCCACTATGTGTTTCACAGATCAGATTTGACTTCTAAAGCAGTTTCTTTTGATTTAACCGTCAGCATGTTCCTCCCATTTTCCCTCTAACAAATATACTTTGGATGTGTTCACAAAACTTGTTGCGGTAAATTGAAGATCATCAGCATGGTCTCGATTGTGTTTCTCCCTTGAGAATTTAGTAATGAAAGATGAAGATAAGGTTAAAATTTGTAGTTTTTCTAACCTCCGGTACCAGCAGTTAAGTTGTTCAACCTTTGATATTTCTCTAGATCTGAGTTTTTGCATTTAGCTAGTGTTGTCTTTTCCATTGCAAAATTCCACTCAATTAATATTTGTTTCATAAGCATTAAAAGATTAAAATTGCAATAACTTTCTCTTTAAAGCTACAAGTTCTACCATAGAAATTGTTTGATTGTAATCCTAGCCAGTACACTCTTTCTCTTCTCAGTCTAATCCAGATATGTTCTGAATTTTAACAGTAAAGGTTGCATACAACCCTTCTAATTACAATGACATTTCCCAGTTCTGTTGAAATTTCCTCATGTAAACTTTTAATTTTTGCATTCCTCAATTTATTCTTGTTAACAATGTAGAACACTTTGAAAAAAGTAAACAAAATAATAGCATTTTCTTATCTCTAGGTGCCTTTTATTGTCAATACTTTATGGGATGCACTTTTGGAGTTGGATGATCTTACAGCTTCTACTAACAGCATCATGACCCTGTTGTCATCACTATTGACATATAGTCAAATCCAGCAGTATAGGTAACTACTTAAATATTAATGCTACTGAGCAATCTTGTGAAAAATAATTTTTATATTAGATATATTGTCTGAAATTCACTTGACATTTTTCAAATGCAATTTATTCTTTCCTTCTTGTTTACCATCTAATTCTTTTTTATATGCTTGCACAGATCATAGAATTTTACAAATGAAACAATTCAATCCACTATACCTGTTCTAATTCTCAAAGAGCCATAAACTCTATCCCAAACTGCTGTCCTGTTGCTGTATCATCTTAATTCTTTCCTTACCAAATAATGTATTCACTTCCTGTCTAAAAGCATTGGTAAATTGCACTTCCAACACTGCTTTTGTTAGTGCATTTCATATTCTGATAACTTAGTATGAAGAGAGAATGAATAGAAACAGTGGCTGTCTTAATCACAGCAGGTAGTATTTAAGAGGTGTGATTGAAGTATCCAAAAATAATTGAAATCAGTTTTCTTTTTCTTCTGTTAAACTCCTGATAGTCAATAATGGGAGCTTATCAAATACTGAATTAGAAATACAAGTCTGAATCCTACCAGTGTGCATGTTGGGATGTTGAATATTCAGTTTAACAGCTTTTAAAAATGTCTATGTCTCCTGATAAGCACAAATTCAACCATAAATTTCACCAAGCTCTTTAATATGGCAAATATTATCACAATAAATGCAGTGAATATTGCACATAATTTTAAATATTACTAAATGTCATGTTGCATGAAACATTTAGATTTTTTTTCTCTTAAAACTGCAATTTGTTTTAAATTACCAGTACCCAGCAATCACTTACAGTTTTGGTTCCTCGGGTTTGGCCATTTTTACGTCACACTATTTCTTCTGTTCGGAAAGCAGCTTTGGAAACTTTATTCACTCTTCTATCTACACGAGATCAAGTATGTATTTTTATACTGAGGTGTAAAGTATGTAACCGATGCCCTTTTTTTTGTATTAATTTTAAAAAATTAGAGCAAATGAGTGGGTAATATGCAAAGCATTTGGAAATAATTGTTTTTATGTTTTTTAGAGCTGTGTAATGTGGTTGACCCCAATTCTACAAGATGTGTTAAGACATATATACCAATCGTGTATTTTGGAAAGCAATCAAGAAATTTTGGAACTTATTCATAAGGTGCCTTTTTCTTCAATTCAGTAATCATTGTTAGCATACGAATTCACTAAGTATTAAATCATTTTTAAAGTTTTTAGTATTTTTGTTGCTGAATTCTTCCGAGTTCAGACAAAAATAAGCAAAATTCTTTTTAATTGTGGAAACTGATCCATCTTTATTTTTCATACATGATAAATTGTTTAGATAATTTATTTAGCAATTTTCAAAGAAGTGTTTGGTCATTGACTACTCAAAGAACGATCTCCCCTTTGGTGGCACTTAAATCTTGTAACTATCATACGAGTTATAAATTGTTTACAATGATCAATTCGAAGTATGAACTTGTCCACATTTGTCACCATTACTGGCACTTACACTGATTGCAAAGTTAGTCCAAGGGCTCTTGCAGGTGCAATTATAGCATCTCTACCTCTAAGCCAGGCCACCTGGGTTCACATCCCACCTGCTTCAGAGGTGTGTAATAATAGCTCTGAGCAGGTTAATTAGAAAATATCTACAAGGTTATCTGGTAAATAGGGAACAGAATCATCCTATTGCATTACTGAATACTTTGCTGGGTTAGTGTTTGTCTAAACATTAGTCTACAGATACGTAGATTGGTATCCATTCCTTCAACAACCATTTTAACAGAAACCTTAAACTGCTTCATTGAATTACATAGATGTTGTTAAGCCTAGTGTTTTTAATGGTATCAGGACCATTCATGGACGATCTCAAGACTTGCTTGATAATCCTAAAAATAGTGTTGTAATATTTTTTTCAAATATAACGTGTTCCTGGCACATGTGGAGACAATAGAGTTGAAAAGAATGCAGGGCAGCTTAATAAGTTAGGTTGATATAACTTTTTGATAGTAGGTTAGGGAGACTTGTATTGATATCCTATTTTAAAATCTGATCTTATTTAAGTTAAACTTACTGGAATTAGATCAAAATATTGATCCTGTTAGCTGCTCACACTTCTGTTTGTGTTATGATCAGGTGAAGAGGAATGGATTAGCTCCCTTCTCTTTGGCCTTGCAAGTTTGTTGCAACAAAAATTTAAGTTCCTGTTAAACACAGAGCTGCAGCTTTCCCCAGTTAAAATACAGTTAACTAATTTCACCAGAAACGCTAAGGAGCCAATTACAAGGTTTCCTTAATTGAAGGAACAATGTTATTACCTGCTAACCAGAAGAAAAAATAAGACACAATGCCACATGGGCCCTCACACAAACATTTGTACATTCAAAGTGGAAAGGGGCAGTGTTTAGTTTAAGTAAGGGAAAGGATTATACAATTTAGAAGCCTTAGGATGTCGTAGAGAAGTATGGTTTTAGCCTGAGACCACAGTTCCTTAGTTGGTGTCTTAGAACATTAGCAGTAGCGAATATTGCAGTTATGCTTGAGTTCTCAATGTCCTGCTGTTTCTTTCCAATCAATGGGCACATTTTTTCTTATGGAGAGAGAAAGAGTCCTCTACCTCTGTTTAGTGCTGCATCCATACTTTTATCTTCTGTTGGCCAGAAACAGCTCCATTGTCTCTGCCTGCTCCTGCCCCACTGAACTTATCTCCACTTATCTCAACTCCATTTTCTCCCCCGGTCCAGGAACTCCCCGCCTACGTCCGTAACACCACCCACACCCTCCACTTCCTCCAAAACTCCCGATTTCCTGGTTCTCAACACCTCATCTTCACCATGGATGTCCAGTACCTATATACTTGCATTCCCCTTGCAGATAGCCTAAAAGCCCTCCGCTTCTTCCTCTCCCGCAGGTCCGACCAATCCCCTCCACCGAACCCTTATCCGCTTAACCGAACTCGCCCTTACCCTTAACAACTTTTCCTTCAACTCCTCCCACATCCTACAGGCAAAAGGGGTAGCCATGGGTACCCGCATGGGCCCAAGCTATGCCTGCCTCTTCGTAGGATACGTGGAACAGTCCCTCATCCGCAGCTACACTGGCCCCATCCCCCACTACTTCGTCCGGTATATCAATGACTGTATCGGCACCGCCTCAAGCTCGAACAGTTCATCCACTTTACTAACACCTTCCACCCCAACCTTAAATTCACCTGGACCATCTCTGATACCTCTCTGTCCTTCCTGGATCTCTCTGTCTCCATCTCTGGCAACCACCTGGAAACTGATATCTATTTCAAGCCCACCGACTCTCACAGCTACCTAGAATACACCTCCTCTCACCCACCCTCCTGCAAGAATGCTATCCCCTATTCCCAATTCCTTCGCCTCTGCCACATCTGCTCCCAAGATGAGGCATTCCACACCCGGACATCCCAGATGTCCTCGTTTTTCAAGGACCGCAATTTCCCCTCCACAGTGGTCGAAAACGCTCTCGACCGCATCTCTCGCATTCCCCGAACCTCAGCCCTCACAACCCTTCCCCGCAATAACAACAAAGACAGAATTCTCCTTGTCCTCACGTATCACCCCATCAACCTCCGGATTCAACGCATCATTCTCCACCACTTCCGCCACCTGCAATCTGACCCCACTACCAAGGATATATTTCCCTCCCCACCTTTATCTGCCTTCCGGAGGGACCGCTCTCTCTGTGACTCCCTTGTCCGCTCCACACTCCCCACTAGCCCCACCACCCCCGGGACTTTTCCCTGCAACTGCAGGAGGTGCTACACCTGCCCCTACACCTCCCCCCTCACCTCCATCCCAGGCCCCAAGAAAACCTTCCACATTAAACGGATGTTCACCTGCACATCTACTAATGTGGTATATTGCATCCGCGGTTCCTGATGTGGCAGCCTCTACATTGGGGAAACCAAGCGGAGGCTTGGAGACCGCTTTGTGAAGCACCTATGCTTGGTTCGTGACAAACGACAACACCTCCCAGTCACAAACCACTTCAACTCCCCCTCCCACTCCTTGGACGACATGTCCATCCTGGGCCTCCTCCAGTGCCACAATGATGCCACCCGAAGGCTGGAGGAACAGCACTTCATATTCCGCTTGGGAACCCTGCAGCCCAATGGTCTCGATGTGGACTTCACAAGCTTCAAAATCTCCCCACCCCCGACCTCATCCCAAAACCAGCCCATCTTGTCCACGCCTCCTTGACCTGTCCGTCTTTTCTCCCACCTATCTGCTCCTCCCAACTCACTGACCAACCCCCACCCCCACTTCCTACCTACCAGCCTCATCCCCGCCTCCTTGACCAGTCCGTCTTCCCTCCCACCTACCCACCCTTCCCTCCTCACTGACCAATCCCCATGCCAACTCCCTACCTACACTCACCTTTACTGGCGTCATCCCTGCCTCCTTGACCTGTCCGTCTTTTCTCCACCTATCTGCTCCTCTATCCACCTTCTATCATCGCCTCCCCCGTCTCTATTTATTTGAGAGCCCCCTTCCCCTCCCCCATTTCTGAAGAAGGGTCCAGACCCAAAACGTCAGCTTTCCTGCTCCTCTGATGCTGCCTGGCCTGCTGTGTTCATCCAGCTCTACACCTTGGTATCTCAGACTCCAGCTTTGGCAGTTCCTGCAATCTCCTTGAAATACAAGCTTATTTGTGTGTTCTGAGTTGGTGGAAATTGTTTTTAGGCTTGTTAATTGTAAGCAAAATTCCATCTTCCAACATGTGAACATTCTCTTAGGCTGTAAATAAAAATAGAAGTTGAGGATCTTTTGATGCCTCTACAGGGACTTGCTGGCTGATAACATGGCATTAAGTAATCATTGTGACCATTTTTAGTCGGTGTTTTTCCTTTTTTTTAAGAAACCATTTCAGTTCCAGGTTCTAAATCAAAAATGGAATTCAAAAATCAGTCTTTTATATCAAAAGATTTAAATTGCAACAACTTTCTCTTTTTAAAGCTACAAGTTCTTTTGATCATATTTTATATCATGACTACCGTAACAACCTAGGCTCAGAATCGTTACTTTTTAAACCCTTGATTTTTGTAACCTATTTATATTTTTGATCTGGAGAGGCTCCAAAGCCAGAAGGTTTGATACACCAACCTAATTTATTTTTTATCTTGTATTTAGGTGTGGTTGGAACTATTGAATAAAGCCCCAATTCAGTACTTAGTTGCTGCTGCTTGCCCTTGGATGGGAGCTTGGCTGTGTTTAATGATGCAACCTTCTCATTTACCAATTGATTCAAATATGCTACTGGAGATTAAGTCCAAGTCCAAGGTAATTTTGTTGTATTATATGGGTCCACACCCTTCAAAAACAAAGTAAGTTGAGCATTCTCACCAGAAAATTGTGTTGAAGGAACTTTTAGAATTAAAAGGTAATAAGGCACTGATTTTGATGCTTAATACCTGTAACTTGATAACTTCTAAATTTGATTTAGTCTACAAAAAATAATAAGACACATAGTTCATCTACAACTACTTGTACAACATATAAAGATATCAGTGCTTGTTACTAACGTAGGAATTACCTGTAAACCTATTATTAATTTACTGATTTCCTGCGATCAGCGTGTGTTTAAAAATGTCAAAATTTGTTAGTAATTGATTCTGTTCAGCTGTTACTTTTTTTTGATGTAGGAAAAGTCTTGCAGTAAACATCGACAAGGTCAAGCTCAAACCAAAGAGGTGAGGCAAGAATATATTGCTGGGTCGGACACCGTTAATGAGGATCAAACTACCAGAGATTATGTTGTAACTAGGACACGCCTAAAGGCAGCTAGGTAAAGTAAGACTTTAAATCAGTACTGTTAACTGTTTCATTTGAGTTTCATATAATACTTCAATCTTTTTATTAGCTGAGTCTCTCTAATAATTTCAGTAGAGATATTGACTTGTATGAGAAAATCGGGTGCAGTCAAACTGATTTGTTTCAGTTAAGAAGTCTGTCATCCCAACTTTATAACTGGGAGCACTGCTGTTGCAAAGCTTTTGTAGAGATGGTAATTTCATTGTAACGTGGATTTTCTTTCCTGTATTAATCACTATTTTTTAAACAAAAACATTAAATATTTGCTGCAAAATTTTGCATCAGTTCTACACTTCTATTGTTTTCCTTTTGCATTTCCAAATAATTTTCAATCTAGCTAGATTGGAAAGGTTGTCTTTTTGATCTTCAATCAACTTTAGGGTTAAGCTAGGAAAGCAAATAGAACTGATAGAAAATGTTTATAATACATCATCAATTTAGGTTTCATGATGGGAATTGGTACCTTAACTTAGTGAAGCCATTTATTATCAATATGATCGTTGGTCATTTTAACCATAAAAGCTGAAGTTCTTCTGAAGTAAAGCTTCTCTGCACTAAATAAGAATTGAGGATTAACTTGAGTATACTGTAACTGTTTGAACGTAACCATGTCATGCAACACTTTTTTTTTTAAAAAAAGTCTCCTTGTTCTAAAGGTTGCTTGGAGCCCTCTGTTGTTCCTTGTGTGAGCCAAGTGTGAACTTCATCAGCCAGGAAGTGAAACCAGCTGAGTCACTAGCTCAACTATTACTATTTCATTTAAATTCTAAATCTGCGCTGCAGAGAATTGCTGTTGCATTAGTTATTTCTGAATGGGCTACGCTGCGAAAGGTAAGGAGTTTATATGAACTATTAAGAATTATAAATCTGCTTTTCACCTTTCTCTTTGTTGCCTGAAAGTTTAAAATAGTTTTGGGTTTTAACCATATTTCATAAATCCTCCTGTTACAAGTTACATAAGACACATTAGATACGTCTTCTTTGAACGAATTGCTAAGATCTGGATGTCACCTTCCAAGTTTGCATTGGACTATATGCCGTGAACAAAATATATTTTAAGTGAATTTGTCATCTTAATATCCTTGTATTTTGCCAAACTTTTTGTTAAAACTTTGTCTTCAGACTCCATATTTTCTGGTCAGTCTTGAAACTTTGCTTTCGTGTCTCAATCTATCACCCTTCACTCCAGATTTGTTGTATTTTAATCCACTTCTGCATTTATTTGTCTAAATGGATTCAATTTCATGTACTAATTTATAATCTGTTGAAGGTAAACCTCTACACATTAGTAAGGAAAAGCATAATTTTGAGTAAAAACAAATGCACAGCAGACCTACTGGAACAAATGTTACATTTAGAAATCTTGAGCATTTTACCTTGCAGAGAATTCTGGACTTTTGAGATTTCTTGTGACATTGAAACTACATAATACAATTTCTACTGGCTTCCATTTAGAGGTTTAGGCTTTTGTGAGCAACATTAGTATTATGCCTGACTAAATCTGAGCTTTGTTTTAATTTCAGGATTGCACCGCTGTATCACGTGCTGTACAGCCACGATTGATGGCTATTTTGTCAGAGCATCTTTATTACGATGAGATAGCTATTCCATTTACCCGCATGCAGAATGAATGCAAGCAGTTTATTGCATCACTGGTTGAAGCTAATTGTGATGTTGGGAACAGCGTAAATAATAGCGTATTTACCATAGATCAAGCAAACGAACTGGTAAGCAAATCTGTTTAATTTGAAGGACGCACTTGCTATATGTTGAAGAGTAAGTTAAAACATTTGGCTGAAAACTTCATTGCCAGGAAAAATATAATTTTTGAACTACACCACAATTGTATGTTGGATTGAGAGAATATTAAGCATGGCAGTTGACCCACATTTTGTTACACTATTAGTGACTCTTTAACACCACTGATGCATGTGGCACCAGTGGATAGTATTCTAAATTAGCTAAAAGTAATCTTGAAACAACTGATCATGCTCTGCAGATTGTATGCATTAAGATAATTGGAACATTTATTTTGATTATAGTTTGTTTCAAACTTCTTACAATAAGTTTGCTATGACTTGCTGTAAAATCAGACTATGTTTTATATTTAAAAAAAAACAATTTGCTGGCTTTCTTTATTAAGTACCTTCAGTGTTTTATTTATAGTTTGCTGTTAAGTTGTAATCCTATAGACTTACCTCCTAAGTTAATACTTAATGAATATTGCAAAGCTGACAAAACAACATAAACATACAAACTTGAAAGAAAATTATTGTAGAAAAGTAGTGATGAAGCACCTGTGGATTGAAAATGTTGAAAAAACATTTTGTCAGACCATTATTGGAATTGCGAATCAACAAAGCAAATTTTAAAAATCCTAGGCTGGAAAATTCTATTCAGAATTTTTTTCTATCAATATTAGTACATTTACTCTTATGTAAACTTTGTTTTTAACATTCTATTTTTTAATTCAAAGGTCACAACGATTTTCAACGAAGTGACATCAACCTCTGGTTTAAAGCCCAATGTGATCCAACAGTTGGAGAGTAAGCGGCAGCAGGTCCAAATGAGTATAGCAGAGACAAATCAAGAATGGCAAACTCTTCATCTGAGGGTTCACATGTTCTCTGCTTGTGCAGTTGTTGATTTGCAGCAACTTCCAGAAAAACTGAATCCTGTCATCAAACCCTTAATGGAAGGAGTGAAGAAAGAGGAAAATGTACTTGTGCAGAATTATGCTGCATCTTGTATTGCTAAGCTGCTCCAACAATGTACATCTAGATGTCCTTGTCCCAACCCCAAAGTTGTGAAAAATCTTTGTAACTCGGTTTGTGTGGACTCCACAGTTACTCCTTCTGCAACTTCCCCAGTGCCTATGTCTAACAGTATGGAAAATTCTAAAGGTAATTTTGGAGCATACAAAGAACTTGTTAAGCAATAAACCAGTTGAAACTGTAAAAACTTCAGTACCTATTTACTTTACCATTCAACTTAACTTCACATGTTCCTTGTAAAACGTGAAGAAAATGAACCAAACAGCTATTAAGTTTTGGTCAGTATTGAAATTAAAATAGATACTTTATTCATTTTAAAATCTACTGTCACTAAAATTGTGCTAAATGTATTTTTTAATTAATACTGAAGAGTTGATTAAAAATTGTAACAAATTGGGATTTGTTTTACAGAAAAACTGGCCCAAATACACTAAATAAATTAATGATATTTTTGATAATTTAGGTTCTGTTTAACCTGTTTAAAATTTATTTCAGTAAAAGACTGTTGACTAATCCATCTGTACTTTCTTTTCTTTTAAGGACCAAATTCTGAAAAAGATGGAATGCATCACGCAGTAAATAAGACTAGGGGAATCATCACGCTTTATAGGCATCAGCAAGCTGCTTTTGCTTTAACCAGTAGGCGGGGCCCAACACCTAAAGCACTCAAGGGCTCATCTACGGACATTCCTCAAGGGAGTGCTGGGATCAGTTTGTGTGAGCATGATGAAGTGAGTATCTAATTACAGATGAAATTTCAACTAGTCAGGTGTGTATTTGTTGCCTGATTAAATAATCATTTGCGCTGTTAGTGTGCACTTTTTTCCTGCCCCTTGGATTTGTATTCATTCATAGACACAAACAAAATTTCTTGACTATTTTTGCCCTTGAATCTCATGTGTTGTATAGCTTTGATAGTAGCTCACATTGATAGCTGTGTTCTAGGTTTTCCTTCTATTGATACAGTGAAAAAACTAGCCCATGAATTCATTTATTTGATGAGTTACTACAGCTTTATAGATTTTAAAAATAAACTACATATCTGCACTTAATTAATTTCAACCAGAATAGCAGCAAGAGCACTGCAATTTGTCCAATTTAGAGAGGAGGGAATCATCCTGTTTATCTTGTTCTGACATTGACATGTTAGTTTAATTTTATATGTGGCATGTGGCAAAATTTTCTTTACTATATATTGAAGGAGCATTTCTTCATTGTTTTGCAGACCCAGAAGCCAAACTTAATTCAGAGAAGAGGAGCTGAATATGCACTTACAACCATAGGAAAACACTTTGGTACTGAAATGGCTACAACACTGCCTTATTTATGGGATTCTATGGTTGGACTACTGCGAAGTCATGTTGATGTGCAGAATTTTAGTATGTAGCTAATCCCATACATTTTATATTCTAGTTCAAATCTGTTTTAAAGCTTGAATAGTTGACTTATTTATGTTTTTCCAGATGGAAAGGTAGTCCTTGAAAAAGGAGATGTTGTTGCTCAGGAATTAGTAAACTCGTTACAGGTGCTAGAAATTACAGCAGCAGCAATGGGTTCTGACATCCATGCTCAGGTTTGTTAAACTTTATGCTGAAAGATAAAATATTGTTTCTATTGTATTTACAAATAATTTACCAAACTACCCTCAGGATATTTAGGCTTGTATTTTTAGAATGTTTTATTTCTTACGTGGATTAACTGAGCATATTCACTGTAAAAAGTAGAAAATGAGTTGCTTATTTTTCATGGAAGGATGAAGCATTTGTATGTTTCTTAATTTTAAAATAGATTTCCTCCTGCTGAGCTTTGAGTCTATCTTTCTACTACAGTGCCTTTTAATTTTAAAGTAAATGCTTTTAAATTATGAATAAAAATATCATGAGCCAGTTACATTTTTATTTCTTTTCAGCTATTGCAACATCTTCCACATCTTTGCACTTGTTTGCGACACCCATATACCGCAGTAAGGCATATGGCCGCTAGGTGTGTGGGTGTCATGAGCAAAATAGCTACAATGGAAACAATGAACATTTTTCTGGAGAAGGTTCTCCCTTGGCTAGGAGCAATTGATGATAATACAAAGCAAGAAGGAGCAATTGAAGCATTGGCCTGTATCCTTAGCAATTAAATAAGGATCCTGTATTTCAGTGACATGTATGTTTTTCCTTAATAATTCAGCTGCTATAAATGTGATTAAAAGCGTATTGTCTCTCTTATGACTAACATCATCATAATCATAGCAGCTGGTATTTATATAGAGACTTTAACATCATAAACACCCCAAAGTGTTTCACTAGATTATAAAGCCAAATTTGAGACAAAGGCATATAAGGCAAGATGGCCAGCAGTTTGGTCTAAGAGGTGGATGTTGAGGAATATTTTAAAGGAAGAAATAGAATTAAGAATTGAAGATGGTTAGGGAGAAAACTGCAGAGCTTTAGGGCCAAGGTGACAGAAGGCATGGTCACAAATGTTTAAGCAATTACAAGCAAAGTTGCTCAAGAGTCCAGCGTTCATTGAGTACAAATGACCTTGGAAGATTGCAGATATCACAACATGGGATTCGAAAACAAGGATGAGAATTTTAAAATCTAAACATTAAATACATGGATGATAGGTGAATGTGACTTGGTGTGAGTCAAGATATGGCCAGAAGAGTATTGAATAATCTCAAGTATACAGAGGTCGGAATGTGAGAGATCAGTCAGGAGTGAGAAGAGCTGGGATGGGTACAAAGTTTGGCTGTTATGAAGGATTATGCAGATAAGTGGTTGCTGCATCAAATTGGCATCAAATTTGGTACTAACATTGAAACAATTCGGTTTAGTCGCAGATAGGTGCCAGGGAGGGGATGGAGGGACTGGCTTCAGTCTTCCCAGTATATAATTGGAGCAAATTTTGTAAATTAGCAATAGTGGAGGAGTCAAGAGAGATGGTTGTGAGTAGAGCTGGGTGAAATCAGAATATATATGAAATCTAAAGTTGTGCTTTCCATGTGTTGCATGTAGATGAGAAATAGTCGTGAGCTGAAGGTAGAACTTTAATGGATGTCAGATGTAATGGTGCAGAAGTCGGAAAACAAGCCATTACAGATATTATTCGAGCTACAATTAGAATAGGAATAGAATCAGGTGAGTACAGTGCTCCAGTTGGATGATGGTGGCAAGGCCTTGGAGAAGGGTAGTGTAGTGAACCATGTCAAAGATTGCAGATAGGTCATGGTAACAGTTTTGAGAGAAAAGCTAGGTGCTGAACGTTAGTTGTTTAAAGTAGTGCGCGATGCTTAATCCTTTTATAAAGCCTGTGGACTAAGATGATGGGCTTATGACTAAACTGTTCCAAGAACAGTATTAAATATGGGCATAAGAAACAAAGGTTAGCAGTGGCATTGGTTCTTGTCGCATAGATGTTATACTATAAGTATAGTACCTCAACCCAGCACACTCAACACTGGCTGTGTCAGATTTCTGATATTTCCAGATTTCAGTTTGGGTAGTTTTGGGTCAAGCTGGGTCAGGTGGGGTCAAGTGTCACTTGGAACATGGTAGGTACATGAATAGGCGAAGCCGAGATATAGACTAGAGGCAAACCACACTATGCAGGGTATTACTAAATTATCTAGGTAAGGTTTTATTAATGTTATTCAATCAAAACTGATGTATGAAAGAGTATAAACATGTTTGGTTTTTTCCAATTTTCAAACACCACTTGTTTTTACAGAGCCAAGTTTGAAGTACTCTACCTGTATTGGTAAATGGATGGCCTGAGCTAATTATTCAGAAATTAAGTTTCAGTTTCACCTTAGGCTGAGTTTCAATGCAGTTTTTGATTAAATAATGTTAAGGATGATGAGGGTGGTATAATAATGCTGTGCATATTGACTGTTGACAAGTGTTTGACGAAGTATCACATAATAGACCTGTTGGCAAAATTGAAGTTCTAAGTATTTTTTAATTCATTCATGGGACGTGTGATCACTGGCTAAGGCAGCATTTATTGTCCATCCCTAATTGCTCTGGAGAAAGTAGTGGTAAGCTACCTTCTTAAACTGCTGCAGTCCTTGGGGTGTAGAGAAACTTATTGTAGTTAGGAAGAGAGTTCTAGAATTTGACCCAGTAATAGTGAAGGAATGGTGATATGCTTCTAAGTAAAGACGGTGTGTTTCTCTTGGAGATGAATTTGCTTGTGGTAGTGTTCCCATGCTTCTGCAGCCCTTATCCTTTTGCATGGTAGAGGTCATAGATTTGGTAGATGATGTCAGAGGAGCCTCATGAATGTCTGCAGTGATTCTTCCGGATGAAATACACTAGTGGCACTGTGTGTTGATGGTGAAGGAAATGAACGTTGAAAGTGGATGCGGGTGCCGATCAAGTGAGCTGCTTTGTCCTGGATGTTGTTGAGTTTCTGAATGTTGGAGCTGCAGTCTTCCAGACAAGTGGAAAGTATCCATCACATGCTGTATTTTGTCTTATAGATAGTGGAAAGGCATTAGGAAGACATGAATTGAATTATTCACCACAGAATTCTTAGCTTCTGATTTGTTCTTGCAGTCAGTGTTTCCATGCATAGTCCAGTTCAATTTCGGATCCTTAGAAACCCCAGGATGTTGTTAGTGGGAAACTTCACATTTGTTATATCATTTAAAGTCTTGGGGCAGTGGCTAGATCCTCTGTTAGAGATGATCATTTCTCACCATTTATATGGTGCGAATATTACCTGTCACTTATCAGTCCAATCCTGGATGTTGCCCAGGTCTTGATGCATGTGAACACAGATTACTTCAGCATCTGAGGTGTCCACATGATCAGTGAGCATCCCTATTTCAGCTGTTTCATCAATGACCTTCCATCATCAGAAAATGGTTGAGACTAGGACACTAACCTGAGGAACTCCTACCTGGGGCTGAGATGATTTGACCTCTAACAAATGCAACCATACTTCTATGTGTCAAGTATGACTTCAAATACAGAGATTTTTACCCAATTCCCTTTGATTCCAGTTTTGCTAGGGTTTCCTCATTGCCATATTCAGTCAAATGTTACATGATGTAAAGGGCAGTAATTCGCACCCCACCTCTCAAGTTAAACTCCTTTGCCCATGTTCGGGCCGAGACTGTCATGAATTCAGAAGCTGCGTGGCACTATCAAAAACCAAACTGAACAGCAGTGAGCAGGTTGTTCCTTTGCAAGTGCCCTTGATAACACCATCAATGACAATTTCTATCACTTTGATTTGAGAGTAAACTGAGAGGCCAGGTTGGATTTGTCCATTGGACATACCTGGGCAATTTTCCACATTGTTGGACAGATGTCAACGTAGTAGCTGTGCTGGGACAGTTTGACCAGGGTGCAGCTAGTTCTGTAGCACAAGTCTCCTGTACCATTGCCAGATTGTTGTCAGACCCCATTGCCTTTCCAGTATTTATTGACTTTGACTGTTTATCAATATCAAATGGAGTGAGTCAAATTGGCTAAAGACTGGCATCTGTGATGCTGGGGACCTCAGGAAGAGACCAAGATGGATCATCCACTCGGCAGTTCTAGTTGAAGATGCTTACAGTTTTTTTTGCGTTGATTGCTGGGATCCCCCATCGTTGAGGATTTGGGTATTTGTGGAGCCTCCAGTCCCTCTGTTAATTGCTTAATTATCCACCATCATTTACGACTGAATGTGGCAAGAATGCAGAATTTAGATCTGATCCATAGGTTAAGGGATCACTTAGCCCTGGCGCTCACCTGCAGCTTCTGCTGTTCAGTAAGCAAGTAATCTTGTGTGGTGGCTACACTAGATTAACACATCATTTTTAGATATGCCTGGTGCAGCTCCTGGCATGCCCTCCTGCACTCTTCATTGAACTAGGGTTGATCTCCTAGCTTGAAGGTAATGGTTGAGTGGAAGATGTACAGCCAGTCCAGAACAGGGTTTGACTCTCGAGTCCACTCATGAGTAGATTTGTTCACAAATCAGATCACAATGCCAGACATTGTAAAGCAGCCGTTCATAAGGACAGGAAATGTTCCTATGTTGGATCTTTTAAACTTGCACCCATGTGTGACATCAGATTTGTAAGTACAAGTGTTCGTAAGTCAGACCCCCTGTACCAGGTTATAAGGTTACAGATTGTGATTGAATGCTATTCAGCTTCTGCTGATGGCCCACTGTGCCTCATGTATGCTCTGTCTTGAGTTCCAAGATGTTATCAAAGTCTGCCCCGTTTTAGCATGTTGGTAATGCCACACACATGATGGACTGTATCCTCTGTGTAAGGATTGTGCAATGGCTACTCCTTACTATTCATAGTGTAATGATGCACCTGCAACATGTGCATTGGCAAGGATAAGATTAAGTAGATTTTTCTCCCTTGTTGGTTTCTTTGCCACTTACCATAGACCCAGAGCAGCAGCAATTGAAATCAAATCAGGATATTGAAATCCCACATCCAAAGTACATTCTGTGCTCTTGCCATCCTCTTGCTTACACCATGTTGTAGTGTATGCAATTAGGTTGCTGCCCCTTTGAGATATGGTCGGGTGACTTACGAGGCATGGAACCAGGGGCTCAGTCTCGAGCCAGCTGTGAAGGTGTGAGCATCTAAAATAGGGTGTCCATTATTCAGTGTTTTTACCTGTTTCATCCCTTGTATATAATTCCTGGTTCCCAGCAAACGACAAACTCAACAACTGGTGTCAAGTGTGGATCTGACCCACAAATTATGTGCAAACATTTTATTTTCATCTGAAGGAGACCAGACCTGGACTTCAGAAATTTTGGTGCGGAGAGCAGTCACAAAGGCTGCAGGCAACGATAGGGCGGAATGATATGCTAATACATCTGGTGAGGGAAGGGCCAACGCAGGAATGTTCACCAAGGGGACATGGACTGCAATTGGCTACAGTGCCTGAGTGATGGAAAAACAAAATGGTAGGCCATTTTGGAGTAATGGTACTGTGTGATGAAGAGTCAGAAAATTGGACTTTGAGCATGGAATGCTTTAATTTGTTCTTAAAGGTGAATGAAGTGGCTGCAGACACCATGGTACCACTTCTCTTAAGTACCATTGGGAGCAAGACCTTCTCAATTCTCAGGATTCTGGTACAACCAGAGAAATCCATGGAGAAAACATTTCAAGATTATGCAAAGTGTTGGGAATGTACTTTGCGCCAAAGCAGCTAATGATTATCAAATGGTTCAGTTTTACAAATGGGTACGGCATGAAGGAGAATCCAGCACCCAATTTGAAGCCACATTAAAGAGGTTAATGGAACATTATGAATTCGGAGGGTTCCCCCAAGATGCCTTGTGGGTCTGCTTGGTTTGTGACCTCTGACACAAAACCATCCAACAGAAACTACTAACAAGGAGAGACCTGAATTTCAAGACAGCTTTTCAAATTGCTGCCTTGATGGAGTTGGCCGCCAGCAAAGCAACCCAGTTGACTGACGACTCCCGCTTGTGTCAAGTTGTGGTTCTAACAGTAGAGTGCTGCCGATGTGGCAGGCGTGGCCACAAGGAGCCAACATGTTAGATTCAAAGCCGAGTCCCACAGAGTGGGTCATACTGACCAAAATTGCCAGGTAGAAACTACAAAGGGGATACTTAAATATTGGAGGGCAAGACATAAGGTATGTGTTGCTAGCCAGGGAGCCAGCAGAGTCTGCAGGAGAAGCCAAAGGCCCAGAGTCAGGTGTCCTGGTTAAACATACTCTTGGTATGAGTGAAGTTGATTGTTTCTGGGCTCTTCCCAAAATTGAGGGGAAGACCATAAAAATGGAAGTGAACATGAGCTCAGCAGTGACCCTGATTCCCGAGTCAATACAGAGGGAGGAGTTAAAGGCACAACCATTGAAGTCAGCAAAGATAACTTCACAGATTTTCATGGAACAAGTGGTGCCACTGAAGGGCTATACTCTGGTAAAAGTATAATTAAGGGACCAGTGTGCGGAATTGCCATTTTATGTTGTAAAAGGTGAATACCCAACACTATTTGGACGCTCCCGGTTGCAAAAATGGAAACCACCCAGAATTATACCCTTGCCTGGCCAAAAAGTAGGAATTATCTGTATCAGACTGTGTTTAATGTGGAGAATGAGAGACCCTATTAGCCTGGAATTACAAGCCTGGCGGAAAAATGGACACCAATGATGGTGGTGGTTCGAACTGGACCATTGTCGTATATGGTGCAGACTAGGGATAATCTGGTCTGGAGGAGAACATGGACCAGATGGCCATTTCACCTCGCCAACTGATTAATGGGATTCCCTTAAAATAAAGGGGGAAGGGTGTTATGTATGTAGTTGGTGTGCTGCCCCCTTTTAATAGAGCTGGCCAGGTGACTGTCCAGACACAGAGCTAGGGGTTCAGTCTAGGATTGGCTGTGGAGAAGTGAGCATCTAAAATAGTGTTCCTGTTCAGAATTTTACTTGTGCCTCCCTTGTGAATAATTCCTGGTTCCCAGAGAATTACGAACTTAACAGTGGTCAACAAGGTGAAGTACTGATTTATCAGTTGAGGAGGGGGCAGTAAGTGGTAATCAGCAGGAGGATTCCATGCCTATGTTTAACCTGATGAGATTTAGTGGGGTCCAGAGGCAATTTTGAGGGCTCCCAGGGCAATTCCTTCCCAAATGTATAACATTATGCTGTCACATTTTTGAGTTTGTCCTGCTGGGACCCAGGAACAGTGAACATGGTGTCTTGGACATTATCTGTCAGTAAGGCATGATTCTGTGAGTATGACTATGTCAGGTTGCGATTGAATCATCTATGGGACAACTCTCCTAGTTTAGGCATAAGCCCCCAGATGTTGTTAAGGAGACCTTTTGTAATGTTTACAGGGTTGTCTGCTATCATCATTTTTGGTGCCTTGGACAATGTCAGGTGGCCCATTCAGTTTCATTCCTATCTTTAGACATCCAGTGATTTGATAGAACGGAGTGCCTTGCCATTTCAGAAATAACCACATTGCTGTGGTGTGGAATTACCTGTAGGCCACATCCAGTGTGGAAGCCGATTTTCCTTTCCTAAAGGACCTCAGTAATTCGGGAGGTTTTTATGGCAATGACAGTGGCTACATGGTTGCCATTAGGCTAGCTTTTAATCCAGATCTTCTATTGAAATCAAATTTCACAATCTGCAATGGTGATATTTTAACTTATGTTCCAGAACATTTGAGTCATCTAGACTCAACTCTAGCTTCAGAGATAGTAGGAACTGCAGATGCTGGAGAATCTGAGATAACAAGGTGTAGCGCTGGTTGAACACAGCAGGCCAAGCAGCATCAGAGGAGCAGGAAAGCTGACGTTTTGGGCCTGGACCCTTCT